>NW_024540274.1:0-406344 GCF_016647625.1 Suillus subalutaceus | reverse complement strand
GGTGCAACCATCACGAGATATCCTATCCCAAGCGCGTCAATTTCTGGAGACGGGCTGCCACGATATATAGAAGGGGCGTCCAGAGTTCATTGAATCTTATAATGCCGATGGATTCAATCACCTCGTTTACTGGAGCTGCGACGAGTAAGCAATATTCTGTGTGTTAACGCTATCCGTCCACCTACAGTACAGAACTACGTCATCGATCGACGGCGCCCGGACCCATAGCACGAAGAACACCATGGTTATGGATATCAGCACACCATGGCTTAGCCATGGTGACCAGCGAAGAGACGGGATTCTGGAGATGCCTTGTTTCTGTATTGCTATCAAGAAATTCGTATCGTCACGATCGTCGACTCCCGTCGACAAGAGATATATGCAGAATATTTCTTACGCATAGCTGTGCAAGAAATGGAATTGAAGTTGGTAGAGTTTCAAGACACTCAAGATGCACTTGGGACAAGTCGTACAGTTGGAAGCCCTCAGGACTAGCTAACTTCGCTTCGCTTTGGGAGTTCGGTTGAGTGCCACTCAATTCTAAATGTGTCTTGACCTTACGCCGTACTGTCGTCCTCTCGTAAATCATTTGGGCAGACCCTTTAGGAATCCTTTGTTGATTTGTTAGGAATACTACTATGCCTGACAAGGTTTAGCCATACTACCAATATAGGCTCAATTCATTCGAAGGCAAGTCACTTGATGCGAACATGACATCTTCCTTTTTCTGAGCTGGCCCCCAGTGGCCATCATTCTTTTTAGTGCCGGTTATATATCAGTACTCCTAAATGGCCAAGTCTTTCAGCATCTAGATCTTTGTTGTTGTTTGAGTCGCGCCCGAGTCGATTTGAGACTCAGGTCTGACAGCAAAGCCATTAAAGGACAATATGAAACAGTCTTCATATATCTTTCAACGGAATTGACACGGCTATGATTTACTTCCATGGGACACCGGTAACTAATGATTTCGAGTCACCATCAATTATGAAGTTGACCTATTAGAGCCTAGCTAGAGGTTTCCCCATCAAGTTCTCCGCATCACAAAAGGTTTACCCCTGCAATCAGAAGCAGATCTTGGAGCCGAATTCATTGCAAATTGTGCAATTGTTGTTATCAAGATCTATATATGTTCACGACTCGGAAGAGTTAGCTGTGTGACAGGGCCCCCGCTACCTGACGTACTAGATAAGTCCCCTTTTCAGCCTAGCGACTCCAGACGAGAACAAACATCATATCCCGTGGCCGAAACGATATGTTCCTATGTCATTGATGGCACTAAATACAGACTAAGCTCTTAATTATTGTCGTTCTTGCAAGATACTCGTAAATGTAGTATGTAGTGAGTGAGCAGCACGATATTCCTTATACGTTATGGTGCATCAGATCGGAGGGTAGGGGAAGGTCAACCGTATCTTCGAAGCGAGTGACCTCGGATTTATCGATATGAACAGCGTGCTTGACAGCCCAATCCAATTTTCTCGTAGTTCCTGCATTGGTGGCGGGTGTTGAAATTAGGGAATGGGACTTTGTGTCCTTGAACCCAGTCCCATGTTATCATCATCACGTCGACATTACACATGATATTCTGCCTGATCATTTCAATGCAATGATCTGTGTATATGATAAGCAGGAGGTACATCAATAAAAAAACAATGTACCAAGATACATGCGGAATACTTTGGGCGTGTCCTGGAACGAAGTTTTCTGTGGATCCGTAATACTACTCGGGCCACGAGGCTTTGCGAAGTAAATTCTACGAAACGTGAGGCAAGAACGACTAGACTTTCGGTGTAGTATAACTTACTAGACAATGGAGTTGGTGAGGGGCTTCCATGGATACCATGAAACCCCCACCAAATTTGGGTGGATATTTTGACCTTGGAAGGTGAATCTACTTCGCCGGCTTTGAGAATTTCCTCAAGCGACATTCGAGTGGTAGCACTGAGGTTTCATGGACGTGAACAATTACTAATTAAGATGACAAAAAAAAATTGGACGACGCACCATCGTGAGCGATCCTGGCCCAAGCGGCATCAATTTCTGGGGAAGGAGGGCCACGATAGATGGAAGGAAAGTCGAGTGTTCCATTGAATCTTACGATCACGGACTCAACAGCACCAATTGCTGGAGCTGTGACACATCATCAACGCTATACGTTAACTGTCCGAGGATGTCTGTTCACTCACAGTATACAGGAATATCGTCATGCAGGTGTGGAGAAGGTGTGTCCATCCATAACGCGAAAAAGAGCATTGATGTGCATATCAACGCGCCATGGCTCAGCATAGGCCACACGCGAAGGATATGCAACTTGGGACGAGGCTCAGTACGGAACCTTTCTGCATCACCAAGTGAATTCTCCTCGTCATGGTTGTCAACTGCATCGACAGAGAGTACTGTAAGGAATCTTTAGCCATGACCCTAGGGGAACTCCGTTTGCTGAACTCGTGGATGTATAGATAGGAACACGCGAGTCCAATTGTTAAATGATTGCTTAAAATAGTTCCCATCATTACTCTTACTATGCATTGTTGCCGCGAAGCAAGCTGAAGCGAATCGAAGCAAAAATTAGATACACTTCAGTAGACTTCGTTGTAAACAAAGTTAGTCGAAGTGCGCTTCATTTCACTTCACGAAGTCAGCGCTACCAAGATGGTTTGTTGCAGCAAGGGTTAGCCTAGAATAGCTGTAACATATGAAAGTTCCAGACTTGATTGGGTGCAAAAACGAACCGCTGGCCTCCTGTTATTGAATCTGAAATTTGAAGTGCGACGTTGAGTGGTTGAGTGTGATACTCAAATTCACTTTACTGGCACTTTTCCCACGGCCAGCCGCCAGTGTAGTTTGAACCCGGTCTCGAGGACATCTTCAACTTTAGCCGCCAGTTAATAATTTTATTATTGCTTCATATGCACTAACGTAACTGAAATGCGGTCGAGGCGGGCCCATCTTGATTTGGCCACCACTGCTCGCCTGTTACCCAAACTAGTACGAACTACGCCCTAGTACTTCCATGCTCGCTTGCCACTTGCAAGTTGCAACGTTCTTCGATGGTATTATGCACACCTGTGACTCCCACGTATTGCCTCTAATTAGACGTGATTATAGATAGGGCTAGCACGTCTAAAACGACAGAGTTCCAGCGTTTCCAAGCCTCCTTCAATAACTCTTGGATAAAGAGTGACTTATAATAACAGTAGTTCTAGGTAACTAAGCGGGACGTCGGCATTAATGTTCCTGGCTTCGGCTATCATGCTCCCGCCATGTGAACCTTCGTGCCCACCGTCGTACACGACGAGCTCCTTAAACCATGCATATTGACAGCGCGTTTTTACACATTGGTGGCGCGTTTTTTACAGTGACAGCTACTAATCATTCAGATATGTACAGATCCTCAGAATATACATAAAAGAGTAGCAGGGTGTACTACTCGCCCTCGTCCTCTTCCTCATCAGACGACTCAATGAACTCCGCACTTTTAGGGGCCTCACGATGCTGGGCACTAGTATTCTTTTTCACCTTCTTTGACGGCCTTCTGTTCTCTTTGTGTGCCTGTCCTGTGGTAGGTGGAGCCTTGCGCTTGCGAGTGATTCCAGCATCGGAGCGCTTCTTGCGTGGCTGCCGAACAACTTGCCCCGCCGAACCGCGCATCAAGTTCAGCACTGTGAACCTTGACTTCGGCTGGAGTGAGAGCAGCCCAGTAACATGTTTGGTCCTTGAGCGCATCGCGGAGCTTGCGAATTTCACCGACTGTCCCGATGTTTGAGGGACTGGTAAATTTGATACCCTGGGGCCATCCTACTAGCTTGACCGCATACGTTTCGATAATCGCCGTCTCGTAGTTGTTGTAGTTCATCGTGATGTCTCTTTTGCCAGTCATTGCAACTGTAAAGATGTCAGACAGCACTCATGCACACTACTGTCACATACCCAGTCCTCGGACAATCAATTTTCGAGCTTGCTTGCGGACTGTTTCCAAAGAGTCTCGTTCATTGAGATCTGAAAAAGACTGAATAAGAATAAGATATCACTGTGAGGAGCCAGATGACTTACTTTGATTCTGCGTGCAGGCCCATTGTTCGTATTGTCGGAGAAAATCAGCCATTGGAGAGTCGTAAACGTCCTCCCAGAAGTCTTCAGAATTGTCAGTACCGTGCATTGTGCTTTGAATAGTGTCATTAATGTGACCCCGAACGACAAATAGAGTCCCGTAGGTGCCTGTGCGAATACGCAAATCATCGAGCTTCGAAGTGAAAATAAGTTCAGTAGAATACATGTGACAGGCGGAGAGCTCACCTCCTTGACCACCCTTTCCGTCGTGACTAAAACATCTCGCGCAGTAGCCATGTTATTTGCTCGCACGCTACTTACCTTTTGTTCACGGTGTTGACTGAGAGCAGCTATATAAGTGGCCTTTTCACCCTTCGTCAAATCTTGCATCTGGGGGTCCTGAGCAACCATCTCGCGCAGCTCGACCAATGTGTACCGAAGGCCATTAGGCTGGCCTTGTTGCAACAGAATATGAGTATGAGAACAAGAGCAAGCAAAGGAATTTTGCGTACCGCTGTTCATTTCCTTAGCTTTGGCATGAATTAAGGCGTTATTGAGGTGAACCTTGCGCGCCGTGCAATACTTGGTCTGATGACTGATTATGTCGTTGATCTGTTTGGGAGTAACATTGTGAGCGAGTGAGAGCAATTCAACTCCGTTTTTCTGTTCTTGCAGATGTTTGGCAACAGCATCGTGTAGATGCTTCGTAATTTCTGTCCTCTGGTCTTTCTTGATTTTCCGAGAGGCCTTCTGGGCATCTGATAGCCGAGGCGGTGGGGTCCGGCGATGGATCATGGGACGTGTTGGGTTTCGCGCTGCCCAGGTGGATGAATTTGCATCACGGAGGGGCTCTGACAATGACTCTTCACCACCAGGCGATTGCGCGAGAGGAAGGTGTGAGTTCACGTGCGTCAGGTGAAAAATGAGAGATGACGGGAGTAGGAGGCTGTGGAAGGGCCGGGCCATCATTGAGGAATGCTAACTCATCACTTGTCAGTGGCATCGAGTATAATGATGGGTCTTCCCAATCGATACCGTGCCAAAGTTGGGGTGTATGGCTCGATCCTGTTTTTTTCAAAGGTCAATACAAAGAGTGGGAGATGCACATAAATAACACTGCACCTTCATTTTCATTGAGCAACCCTGCGAGATATTCAGGTCCTCCGCCGTTGATGAAATTTCCATTGGTATTAAAGTCATCTTCAGAGAAAATGTAGCTCATAGTTGTCTGTGTGGGTAGGAGGGAGTGTCGTTGTGGGGATGCGATTAAAAAAACAATGTGCTTGCTTCAGGAACCTGAAAAGCATACCTATGGGATCGATGACGCCATGGCAGTCGATCATTGAAACCCTACAAAAAAGCATATCAGAGTCAATAATAGAACAACTCGAATAGAAAAAATGCTTGCCTTGAGAACCTAAGAATCACGCCAATGGAGTAGGACGAGGTCTGGAACATTCAGATGGGGTTGTTGTCAGCTTCCTCGGTTGCACAGCGGCAACTTTGTAATTTCGGGAGGAAGTTTTCTGATGGGGGACATCTCTGCTGGGATGACCTTGTCGCAATCCCTTGATCCAACTTGAATGCCGATGGTGTATAACATTGATTGGGGGCGATAACACACATCTCTGCTGGGATGACCTTGTCACAATCCCTTGATCCAACTTGAATACCAATGGTGTATAATGTTGATTGGGAGCGATAACACACATCTCTGCTGGGATGACCTTGTCGCAATCCCTTGGTCCAACTTGTATACCAGTAGTGTATAACGTTGATCGAGGGCGATAATGCACATCTCTGCTGGGATGACCTTGTCGCGATCCTGACTTGAATCCTGATGGTGTTCGGTCCCGGATAGTTCCACGTATGACATTGATTCAATGGGGGTGATCGCTGTCTCATTAACATTCTACATAATGTACGAGGGGGAATCCCAAGGTAAGGGCATTAATATCAGATCAAGGAAAATCTCACGAACCGTTTTTTTCCCCTCAAATCTATGGTAAGTCTCGATTTTGGGACTCACAGTCTGCTCACAGTTGTATAATATTCACATACATTCTAAGGCTAATCCTGCTGTTACTCTGAGCAGGCAGCGCATGGCTACCAAGCGTTGGCTTGAGAAGCCAGGGTAAGCTTTCGCCTTTGACTGACACTGAGATTGTACTTCCCTGCTATTTCAGAGTTCGAGACACGCAAAATGCAAAGGCACGCGTTCGGATGGCGAGGTCAGTCCGGCTCTCATTCTCAAATCAAAATTTCGTGCTTAAATACATTTTTTCAGCAAGCGGGCCAGGTCAAATCACTTTTGTTTATTCCGTCTCTTACTCTTGCTGACTGCACTCATAGCCTTAAAAAAATACATGCCCCTGCAGAGCCAACTATACACATCCCTTTGGTCAGTTCGCCCGTGCTCGACGGTCTCAATTCTCGCGATATCACTCCTGAGGTCGATGATGGATCTCTACTGACTATGGAGAATGACTTTCCCTGTTCCTGCGACACGCCAACCCTGCAAGACATTGAGAACATGGCCAACCAGTGGCAAAAGGGATGGGCCCGGAAGTCTGAACATGCATGGGATGATGCGTATGAAAACCTACTCAAAGGTGCGCAAAAGAAGGGAGGACTAGAGACTATCATTTTTCTTGACGAATGTGGTGCGCATGCTTGTGAGGGGAGGGGACTTCTCGAATGTGTGCAAAACATTGTACATACCAGCTGCCCGTATTGCAGGGAGCGCCTCAAACATGATATTATTCTACTGCATGATTTGCTCATTTGTATTGTTTTGGAGGTCAAATTCTTCGAAGTTAAGGTAGCTAACAGTAAAAATAAGTAGTTTGACTATATGATATGTCGAGCGATTATAGTGAATCCATAGCGAATTGATATCAAACATAGCGAATTGATGGTGAACACATACCAGAATCCTTACATTATAGCGAACACATAGTGAATTGATATCAAACGCATGGCGAATTGATGGCGAACACATAGCGAATGTCATTGTATCTCTAGCATGTTGCACTACCATAGAATTCTAAACCACCAACTGCGTCCAAGGTTAGGTCATCTGTTATACTGAATGTGTGGTGAGTGCAGTGGACCTCGATTTAGGACTATGACTCTTGTATATCACTGGCTAATCGCTAATTACACTTGCGGGATACATGCAGACTATTAAGGTAATGCAACTATGCAGTCCAATGTCGTTCAATCACAGTTGCACATCTGCATCAATTTTGTAATCACGCATAGTAGCTAGCACATTTTGTGATCCGAGCATAAAGATTCCATTGCTAAGGAATTACAAGCAAGTCATGTATATGTACACGGCTGAGATAGTGAACTACTACGAAGGTATCTAAAGTTCATAGTGTGTCATTGTCTCCGATAAGTCGTCTACCTGCGACCACAAGTCATCCGAGTCAGCGGACCAAGAGGGGGAAGGTGGGGATGCAGGCAGCCAGAAAGGGCCACCCGGGGTTGGTACTGCTCGTACTCTACCTTCATTATATTGTACTGTATATACCTCGAGTGCCTTCTGGAACGAGGGGTACCGCTTCTGAACGTTACCGCTCACAAAGTTGGTGCGTTCAGCCACGTCAGCCCTTATATGAGTGTCAATATTATTATAAGTGAGAGGTCGGCAATGCTTACCAGTGATAGAAGATGCCTACTTCTTGGCCGACGGTAATTAACCAGAACCCTTCAGGTTCTAAACCAGCATGTGGGGGTGCGATATCGCTAGGTTTTGGTACCTGCATTGGAAGAAGTGCGACATTCGTAGAATGTTGCGCATGTGATGATGAACTCGAAGGCGGCAGATGGTCTTGTGCGCGGGAGCTAGTAGATAGATCGGAGTTTGGGATGGTTTGATTGACATGCGAGGAGTTGGTGTGTGATGCTTTGGAAAGGGTGATACTCTCTTCAACAGTCTTGCGCTTCCAGCTAATAGTATCCAACGATGAACCTGTTTGAGAGCGTGAGCATGCGGGTGATTGTCAGATGATATAGACCTGCGACCCACCTGATACGGTTAAGCTTTCAACCAACTGACATAAGTCCCGGACGTGATCATCGTGGCAAGAAAATGGATGGTGAGGGAGTGCGTGACATGGTGGATATAAGACACTTAAGGAAATGGTTAATTGAATGAGGGGGAATTGATGGAAATGTGCACTAATAACGTTTATGATTAGTCACACACAGCTCAATGTGCAAAAAATGTACCCATAGCTGGCTTGTATGAAAGAAAAAAAATGCGGAATCCAGGAGGACGTCAGACACAACGAGTTCGCACTAACCTGTCTTTGCGGTCTATCCGCCACATAGGCTCCTCGCGAGATAAGGATGGGCTCCACTAACCGTGTATCGAAGGTGATCAAACATAGAGTGTTGGTTCTGCAAGCAGCCAGCTGTAAACAGCGGCGGGAGACTCGCCTACAAGGTAAGCCTGGTCCAAGTGCTCAAAAAACAACCAGAACACTAACCTGGTTTATAGCAATGACAACCGAGGAGCGCCAAGCTCTGGAAGCTCTCAGAGACCCACCAACTAACCCACCTAACATTGCTGAGGACTCCGATGATTTCAATCTCGGCGACATCTGGGATGGTACTGATGCACTCCCCATTAGCCACGCTGGCGGAGAGTTCAGAGACCTGGCGAGAGGTGTTCTGGGTGAGGTCTGGAAATTGTGAGTGCATGTTAGCAGATAGTCAGCAACTGACACGCACATCAGAAAGGATCAAGATGGTGCTCACAGGGTTCAACGTGTCGACAATCGCACACGGCGTGATCGTGTTCTGCGAAGAAATCTTGCTTTCAACGAGCAAATACAAATAATGAGCGAATCATACCTTATATGGAGCCTGGAGAAATCACAAAAGGGCTTCAAGAGTTTTTATGATCGCCTACGCAGCGAAGAGACTGAGGTGACCGATTTGAATGGTGGCCAATGGCCAGTGACAGTAGTAGACGCGTTCTGTGAGTTACTTGCTAGTTTCGGTGTTTGTGTTTATCACATCATTTGTAAAAGTTGCTGAGAAATTTGTACTGAAAATATCATCGACGGACCGTACAATTGCTTCTGCACTTGTTCGTCAAGGCGTCATGCCCTGCTCCCCGATATCACCGGTGGCGGGCATAACATTAGAAGCCCTTGAGTTATATCGGGTGGCGCACCTCAGGAACCCTCACTTGTCAATCCAAGCCTTTGTCAAAACGATATGCCGATTTACACGGGGTACGATTTTAAGTTCTATTGTGCTCCATGCTAAAACACATACACATACTACAGGTGGAATTCCATCGGCAACATCTCACATCAATTTTCAATTGCACTTGACATATATCTTCAAATCAGACGGGTTGTGGCCTCGCTCATCAACAAATCCCTCCGACGCGACTCGCCTGACTGGCGCCTCAAACATGCATTGCCCTGCATGCACTTACACGCTAACTGACGAAGAGAAGCTACACTTCAAGATTCTCTATGCTATGGACGGGAACGACTCATTGAAACGAATTCTGCGACGCTCGCTTGATGACGACGATGACTCTCTTGGTCTATCGTCCGAACTTCCCACTGGCCAGGTACTCGTTAGTGACCGTTAACCTATCTCGTAACTTTGTAGAGCAGTTTGCACAGGATACGCCATGTGATACGGGAGCCAATGTGAGTAATTGATGCGTACCTTTTGTAGAGACAACTAACACAGTCAGAGTCTGGCAGAGAACTCATGCGAAGGCCGGTGGAAAAATATGGACGATGCGAAGACAAAAAAAGCTTGGGGTATTTATGACGAAACTGGTGTCTTCGTCGCCGTATGCCGCCACGGCTTTTGTTTACTTATCGCAGACATGGTGCAGAGCGGGGAGCGGTGAGTAGTACTTAGTCTTTTTGTTTTATATTTCTAACAGGTATTCTAACAGTGCAAATACCCCTTGGCTATTGTTGCCAAGCTGCTAGATGCATTTGGCGACGATTTGGGCGGTGGGCTATGACATCGGCTGTCAGTTTCAGACTACTCTTGACAACAGCTCTCTTGGTCCCCTGGCGCGCTCATTACGTCATAGTTGCCTGGTTGGCGCGTTTCACGGACATGCGCACAGGCGGTTATGTCAGCTTTTTTCATTAACAACTTACAATCAAGGCAATTGGTATCGAAGATCTGGAGACTTGTGAGCGGACGTTCTCCAAGTCAAACTCCCTTGCATCGGCTCTCTACGTTTCTATACTAGCGTTTTCCATCGTCAACAGGCTATCGATTCATATTTCGAGCATAACGACGAGCTCGAGGTATATGGCAATCTTTGTATGTTGTTCTGTTTATCATAAGCGCTCGCTGACATAACTATTGGTTGGCTAGCAAATTTCTTGCATGGTAACTACAACAAGCTCTCGAGATCATCGCCAATGGCGAAGCTGTCCTACCGAAGGTTATGCAAGAGCTCAAAGTCGAAGACGAGAGCGTCTTTGAATGTTGGCTCGAAGACGAGAAAATCTACCTTAAGGGTCTAACACGAGAGCCTGAAGAAGAGACACTTCAAATGGAGTACTGGCAGAGATTAGTCAATCTTAGTGCAAGCAAGTAAGTTTTACCTTTTGGTGTATGTATCTCGTAGTTACTGAAGCCCCCAAAAAACAGAGTTGCTCTTGACGCAGGAATGAACATGTTCGGAACGCACAATACTCCATCATACGGCGCAGACATTGGAAACACACGCAAGGTTGAAAGCACGCGGCGCCACGCTCTCGAGGACTATGAGAGAAACCTGAAGTTGGTTCAGTTATTAGAATGCAAACTCGGTATCATCGCTCGCTGGGTTCCAGAAGATGAAGAATGGCAGAAGGCAGGGAGACTCGTAGCTAATAGAAAGTATCAACGTGCCTTGGACCGTTTGTGAAGGTTTGGTCGTGGCTCGCATTTTTCGAACTTGCGAAGATGAATAGGGCGGGGACAGGTGAGTTTGAGTCTAGTTTGGCTTGTTTCAGCTAACTCTATCTATGTTTCAAGGTTACAAACTGCGAAAACATATTGCGAGGGCCTTGCAGACGCGCTCTGCCCGCCATCAGTGTCCGCCCTCAACACATACAACAACCTTGCCAGTGCGGTGTACCCTCCCCGGCAAATACTCAAGTGGGAGGATGTTGTCGAGTACGCCTTTCCTCGCTGACTTCGAGCTGCTACGAAAGACGCGCTCCGATGTCTCTCAATTACCTTGGTCATCACCAGCAGCTCGGAGTGGGATGGATCTTTATTTTAAATGTGTCGAGCACGCGAGGAGATTTGTCGTTCTGAATATCGAGGTTCGCTGTCTAGTGACATATATACGAGATGAAGATAAGTATTTGCGGGTGTGCGAAGATCGACTCACAGTTGCTAACCCCTGCCCTTGCCCATCAATCGCTATACATCGGAACATTCGTGGCCGGTTCAACTCCCGCCATATCAAGCGGCTCAATGATATCTCAAAGCTTCCCGGCTTCAATGGTACACTCGTCCCTGGTCTAAGTGCTTGCACCGGTATCGGGGAGAGTGCCAGCATGCCAGATCCTCTGATTCCCGCCAACGTGTTTGCTGCCCATATACCTGCACACAACCCTTCATCCCCTATAGGTGCGGATACTCAAGAGGATTTAGATGAGGAGGAGATCGCAGAGGAGGTCGCAGAAGAAGCCTCGAGGAGTTTGCAGGACATTATCACCATCACCGCTGACTTCTCACAGCTCCAGGTTGTTGACAATGGTGAAGTAGAGGAGTAGTCTAGTTTATCCGTCATACTGTTGCAACGCACTTCTTTTATTATGCTTACTGTTAAGTATCAAAACGCGCCTCCGATATGTTTGATTTATCGAGCTCGTCGTGTATGACAGCGAGCACGAAGGTTCACACGGCAGGCGCAAGATAGCCGATGCCAGGAACATTACCTACGTTAACGCCGACGTCCCACGCTGGCTTACCTAGCTAGGCCACAGTTCAAGTTGCTTGCTGTTATTATAAGTCACTCTTTATCCAAGAGTTATTGAAGGAGGCTTGGAAACGCTGGAACTCTGTCGTTTTAGACGTGTTAGCCCTATCTATAATCACGTCTAATTAGAGGCAATACGTGGGAGTCACAGGTGTAGTGGTGTACATGTACAGCTGTGTGAGGCTGTATGCATACAGGTGACATTAATATTGCTGTGGCTTCTTTCACGTGTATGCTGAGTCACAAATTGACCTACAACAACGCCATCTTCTAACACTCGATGGCATCACCGGCACCCGCCAATATTAGGCCATTACTAAGTAGAGGACCGTCAAAGTCAAGATTAACCTTGTCGTCGTGTCCACAAGTTATCACGGTGTGCCCAGAACTGACGTGACTATATGTGTCATATACTACCGCTGAATTACAAGAATTGCAATGGGCTTTCTATTCAATCTTCCAGTCATATCTTGACGCTCGCTGACGAATATACGGAAGTCTATTGTAGAACTGCCCCAACATTCGAAACACTGCCATGGATGAAAATATGCCTGCAATACAGCATGTACAGCGCAGGTTTCTTCATTACTTCCACCATCTCTCGCCGTTCTTCAGTTTGCATATTATCTGCTGTTTCGTCCCAAAACTTTCTTAATCAGCGTCATGGGGAAGGGAAAACCAAGAATTTATGCACAAGCGAAACAAATACGAAATGCAACACGTCTGGAACTAGATTCGCCAGAACCCGATCTTGCGATCAAGAGGCGAGCGGGACGAGAGAGAATGTATCCTCGCCGGGCATATGGCCCGAATCGACTGAGTCCGACACCCGATCCGGTCAGTGGCAGCAGGCAGGGACGTCTGAATCCGCCACGCTATGGTGCACAGTACCGCCAGGATGCACTTTGGGAAGGCGAGTAACCGTGTTGTGATGCCTTCCAACTTACTACATGAGAAACAGGCGGGGACGAAGCGTCTCCTCCTCAGTGGTGGCAGTACAAGGAACTCGATGGTTCAGTTTCATATCAGGATGATGCACTCATGATGGCTTCCAGGAACCGGCCTCTACCAGGAGTGCGACTAGGTCAGCGAAGAATGTACCACTAGGAGTGCGGAACTCATGGTGAAACATAGATTCTCCCGGACAACTCGTTCATGGATGTGAATGGCACATCTCACCATTCGGTCGGTCGTACTTCATCAACCACAATACCTGGACCACATCGTGGAAGAAACCAATGCCAGAACGTGCACCAGGGAGCTTGATGCCGGAGTGCGTCATTGAGGGCCATTCCAAAATTATCCGGGACATTACCTGTTCGGGCGCTAGTTGCATTTTAACAAGCACGTCGGATGATGGTTCAATTCGTCAGTGGACAAGAAACGGAGAGCCAGCGGGGAGGCCCTGGAATAGTGACCAAGAGGTAGTCTCAATGGCAATGTCTCCAGACGAAACATTGGTCGTATCTGGAAGCGCAGATGGTAGGCTACGGCTGTGGAATATAGAGGAGGGGAGGATGGTTGGCGATCCATGGGAGGGACATGACCGTTCAGTGACCTGCCTTAATTGGTCTCCCAATGCCCTGGAGATAGCAAGTGGATCGGAAGACGGGACCATACGACGTTGGAATCCGGATACTGGCCAAAAAATTGCACGACCGATAGAGACCAGTCATGGTTATGTTTATGCTGTGAAATACTCTCCACAAGACAACAAATTCATCAGCGGCGGGGGGGACAAGTCGGTCTGCGTGTGGTCGAAGGACGGGAAGTTGCTCATGGAGATCAAGGGCCATGACCACGATGTGATGTCGCTGTGTTGGTCCAAGGATGGTGCACACTTTTTTTCCGCGTCGTATGATAACACCATCCGAAAATGGGGGTCAATTGATGGGAAGGAGCTTATTGTTTTTCGAGGTCATACCTATGCCGTCGAATCCCTCTGTCTTTCCCCTGATGAACGTCATCTTGTCAGTGCATCAGGTGACTGCTCAGTCCGCATCTGGGATCTCGAGACCAATCAGCCAGTCGGAGACCCGCTCTTGCACGACAACGGAGTCTTGGCTCTTACCATTTCCCCTGATGGAAAGTATATTGTCAGTGGTGGATTGGATACAAAGATCTATGTATGGAGCATGGAGGCGGCGCTGAAACAGCAGGGTTATGATGATAATGTGAGCGTGCTTACGTGTTGTTGGTATCTTGTCTAAGCTGACTTTGATACATACAGAGTGCTGACGAGAGCAATGCAGAACCCTATGTGAATCTCAAGGCAAGTTGTCTGTGCTTCCCATTCGCGCTGTATCTCACTTTTTACTAGGGACGTCCGGCTCGACTGAGACATGTACGCCAATCCATTGCAATCAACCTCATCCTTTGCTTATTCGTCTCCTAGCAGCACCCCAACAACAAAGGCTTGGCGACATATGTCAGTATAATTTTCGGTACTGTGTTCTTGTAAGTCTGACACTGATACAGGGCAAGGACTTCTGGGACACTGATACCGATCCCACGCGTAGTCACGCAACTTCCCCTGCGAACTCATCGTCTGCCCTTCGTTGGCGTAATTTGCTCGGCTCGCTGCGCTTCAGCATTCGGCATGCAAATGTGCCACAGTCAATACCACAGCAGCCCCGGCGTTGGAATTTCAACTTATTTCCAGTAGGAAGCTCTATACCCACCGTCGATGTAGCTGCCGGTCAAAAGAAAAGTGTAAGTGTCTTCCAATCCTCCTTTTTGATGTCATTGAAATTAATCCGTTTGCAGAGAATTGCCATTTCCCCTCCCACTGCGGCAGAATTGGCTGCAGCCATGCAACCTAAGAATGACAATGAAGCCGGCAGTTCAGCGCAACCAGGTCAACCTCAAGCTGTGTCGAAGACACAAGTGTCTCAAGGACGGCCGACGGTAACGCAAGGAGCAAGTGATGGGCTGGGAGAAGTTTCCTGTGAAGTTAGGTGTTGCGGATTGTTCTTTAGTTGTGGTCGTCCCACCTCACATCAATGATAAAGTTATCTGCTGAATCTCTGTTTGTTGCTCCATATGTCTCTCTTCTGTACGGAGTGCTTTTGCGGACTGTTTCGCACCATACTTGTTACGACCCCACTTTTTGTGTACATACCCCAGTCTTATCTACCCCAAAATTTAAAAGTATCTGGATTGTACGTTTCTCACCAACTCACCGATGATCGATCCTAGGAAGACTGGTCAAGATGGACATCTACGAGTCGAAGAAAATCATGCATTTACAGTAGGATCACGTACGTGGGATTAGCAGACATTTGCCAACGCAAAATTCCCGCTAAAAAAACTAGTTTGCGTTTAATTCGATGGACACAAAACATGTCAGGGATAAGTCACAAGCGAGTCCTGGGCTGGCACCAGCGCTGTCACGATTGATAGCATGATCATGACTAACATGCACACCATCCGACCCAAGAGTAGATGTCCTCCCTGATGACTACGTCGTTACAACCGTGACGAAACTACAATTGACCTGTAAGTACATTGCGATGATGGTATTTTGTGAACAAATGGAGGAGCTCTACACAGCTCTATACGTTGCGATACTCGAAAGCAGGGCTTCCAGGTTCGGAGGACTCTATGATGGTGCGCGTAAAACCATGACCCTCTCTTTGCAATGCCTCTTCAACAGAGCAGACTTCCACATCTTCCAAGCTCAAAGACTTTTTCAGATACGGCAGCAACTCCTTCAAAATCTCAGACTCGGAGAACAACAATGTTCTCCGGAACGCAGCATCGACACCAATTTCTGACATTCGTTTCTGCGTTCCCAGATGAGATGAGCCAATAAAAGAGGGTGCTAATCATATGTCCCTCACCTTGAACGCTTGGATGAACGGCATAGCGCGCTTGTCCTTGATCAACCCTCGCTCTATCAGGATATCGCGCACTTTCGCGTCGTCGACCTTATCATCCGAGCTTGAATACGAATCCTTGACAGCCTGCACGCACGTCTCCTGCCACTCAGGGAACTTGGTCGCAACATAAATCCGGACGGCCTTGGGTTTCTTGGGGTCGAACAGCGCATCTTCCCCGCCCTTGCCTTTCTTGCCCTTCTGCAACCTCTTCAACAGCGTAAGCTCAGCATCACGGATCGTCTTCAGCGTTCCACGCATGTACACGCCGGTCTCAACAATCGACCTGTCTGCGGTACGCTCTGGGTCTGGCCACATGGCTAGCTGGACAGAACGAGGCTCCTTCAACACCTCCGTCCAGATATGCTCCGCAAAGTGAGGAGCAAAGGGTGTGATCATCAAGGTGGCAACGCGGATCCAATATTTGACCAAGTCTGCGTGCATCCCTATTTCGGCGGTGACTTCTCGGTACCAGTCACGGGCGCTCTGCAGCTCGTAGAAGCCGAACTTCAGAGCGTCCTTGAAAGCGGTTCTAATATAGACAAATGAGACCACGATAAAGAGCTATTGGATGGTACTCACGCGTCGTAGTGACTCTTCGTAATGTTAATCAGGTCGACAATCTCCTCCTCGAACACGCGATCATGGTAGGAGTTCTTGGGACCAGTACGTAGGTTAGACTCGTCCTTGAATATTTCCTAAAGAAGTCGTTAGTACATCGTCTAGTAGAGAGCGAAAATCGCATACCTCACACCAGGTCATCAACGTATGCAAGCGCAGGATGTTTGCATTAGCAGTTTTTTCATCGAAGTTAGCATCTTCTACACCATCACCAGCATCTGCCAACGACAAACGCATTGCATCAGCACCAAACTTCAGTACGCCTTCCCTCAGCGTCAGTGAGTTGCCCGTGCTCTTCGACATCTTCTTGCCGTTCAGCATCAGATGTCCGTTCGTGCGGATGCCCTTGGGCCACTTGTCTTCAGGAAAGATGGCGGCGTGGTTGTAAAGCAAGAACGTCAGGTTATTCTGGACCAAGTCTTTGCCGGAGGAACGCATATCGAAAGGGTAGAAGTAATTAAATTCGTGCTTCAACGCGTCGGCTTTTTCCCTTGGGAACGGCTCTGGGTTTGGCCACGCTCCGTTGCAGAAGACATATTCCCAGGCCTCGTCCGTCATCTGCTCGGCGCTGACGCCCAGAGGCCCCGGTGTTCGACCAAATATGTCACCATCTAAGTGAATGTGGTCAGCGAGATGATAAAAGGTCGTTCTAAACACTTACCGTGCAACAAATGCGCAACAGTGTAGTACGCCATGTAGATAGTTGAATCACTTAAGCTTTCGACCATAAACTGGGGATCCCAAGGCAATTTGGACCCCAGGCCGTATGTCCGAGCACACGCCCACTGATTCAGCCATGCTAAGGTGGCCTCGAACAAGTTCCGAGTCTCGACCGTCCATGTCTCCATCTTTGCCAGTAACCTGAAGTCCAATGGTAAGCAAAATAAAAGAAGAGACACGAAATATGAACCTCTCGGCTTGTGATCTCCAGACAGGTTCACCGTAATCCATATACCACTGGTCCATCAGGGCGACAACGCATTCATCCGCGCTGCGCGAGATGACAGGGTTCTCGGGTTCGGCATATGCGAAAGCCAATCCTTGTTCGATCATGCTTGCGCGCACTTTGGGCTTTGCCTCTTGAACAGACAGACCCTTGAACTCGCCGACCAACATCACTCCACTGTAGAAACCTTCCTTGTACGCGATTTCCTTCGCCTCTGCCAGCTGCTTGACGTCTTTTTGTGACTGAATCTTCAGCTTCTCAACCAAGCGGGGCGCAGTCAGCTCGCCATAGGTCGGAGTCGTCAGCACCGGGATCGGATCGACGGAAACCCAATCGCGATGGATCTTGTAGAATTCGGGTTTCTTGCGCAGATCGCTGATGGTTGCGAAATCATCGGGAGAATCTGACGGTACAGAAGTGACGACACCAGTACCCTAAGATAATGTCAAAAAGGTCAACGAAGCTATGATGAGCAACTTACCTTCGTGGACAATACATTGTCCATAGGCAAGACATACACCTCAGGAGCTAATCCAAATGGTGCTTTAATCTTTGTGCCGACCAAGGCCGCACCATCTATCTCCAACAGCTGTTGAGTCTGGCCGCGCTCAGGGGACAGACCTTGGAAAGCCATGTTACGAGCTGCACGATACGTGCATACAAATACCTCTGTATCATTGATCGCGAAGACACCATATTTTATGGACGTGCCCACAAAGCAATTTGTTTGACCATACCTGCGGGATGGACTAAGAGACGATGATTAAGATGAAAATAAAAATACTTACATGGTTTCGGGTCGCAACGTCGCAGCGACTAAATATACTTTCCGACCATTGACTTTGCCTTCAATGGCCTTCGCAGCTGGACTCCATTCTACAACCTCCATCTTGATGCCAGTGTACTCTTGGGGGTTGACACCTTCACCGTCGGACCGATCATGGTCCATACAAGGCTGTCCATCTTTGGGGCTGTAGATCGTATATCGCTCCCCGAACTTGACTTTGCCCAGTGCATGCAGTTTATTCATTTGCCATCGAACGAAGGAATCGTAGTAAGGGTTCAGGTCGGTTGTGACAAACGAACGTCTCCAATCGATACGATTTCCCATAGCGTTATTATCCTCCTGTAGTACATAAATGAGAACATTAGAAATTTAAGTGGAGATTAGCGCACCTTACAGATCGGCGGGAAGTGCTCCAGCCAGTGATGGGGTTCTGCAAATTTCTTGACCTCTGTACGTGGGACGCCGATTGATAACATGATTTGGAACTGGTACGTCAAGCCCGTAGATTTTGCGGCAATCTTGCCCTTCGTAGCTTTCCCGACTGCTACTGAAGGCACAGCTGGGCCGTCTGGCGCGGCTTTGATAGGTTTATCGTCTTGCACGCCTTCGTCGAATCGTTCGAAATCGGGGCCGAACATCTCCATCTCACGAATTATCTTGTCAGCAGCCGCCTGTCCAAGAAATCAGAAATCAGATAAACAATCTTCAAAAGTCTGGGATCAGTCACCTTGATCGGCATGCCCGTTGCATGCAAACCATGAGGAAATAAGACACGCTTGCCTAATAGTCTCTGATATCCGGCAGCAAATTCAATTTTCGAGATGGTGAATGCGTGTCCTAGATGTAAAGAGCCGTTCATGTATGGGTAAGGGAAATTGCCAAACCACTTGGGGTATTTGTCCTGGACTTGGGCCGGTGACAAGCCCTTCAGCTCGTCGGGTGAAGGGGCATTAACTTCGAATATACGATCCTCCTGCCATTTTGTTTGATACTTTTTTTCCAGCTCTATGAGACGATCGCGTTTGCCTGTCTGTTATGCGTCCGCCTTGTTAACGAGGGGAATTTAACATAGAACGATGAGGAACAAACCTGGACCAATTCCATGGTATTCGCCATAGTGTGCGTATAGCGCCGGAGTTGGTGACTGGTAAGTCGCAGAATCGTGGTAATAATAGATATTATGATTGATCAGTAACTTATTAGTGGAGTCCCGAGTCATTCAATTGTCGGATCGATACGTCCAATTTCTCACTTGCAACCTTACATAAGTTTTCGGCTAATTCCTGCTTGACCCCTATTTACACAACTCATTGCTCTGCCACGCACTACTTAGTGGAAAACAAGTTTTGGTACCTACTCGCAACAAAGTTGTTTGTCCGGGTCAGTGTGCGTCAGCTGCCCAAAGTCTATCTGCCCGCTGTCTTACATCATCCGCTGATTACCCTATCCCGCCGTTGTGCCCGCCTCTCCCCAGCCAGTACACAATAGTGCTGCCGTGGTCCGGTCCTGAACCATGGTTCGAACCGGACTTTTGGCGCAAACCGTGCTCGACCTCCGGACCGACCCCTTCACCCATGGTCGATTGAAATCTCACTTCGGTGATGTAAGCGCTGGATTGTGGTATATCAAGCATGGATGCGATCATTCAACTTATGTACGTCCAACACCATCTGCACCAGCACTCTACTCACTTGCGTCGTCCAACATGACGTTCACGTACTCCCTCGATACCTAGTTTATCAACGCTCAATGCATTACAGACCCATATTCGAAGTTTTCCAATTCCAACTCGACGTCCGGTTTCTCGATATCATCAATATATCGGTCACTTCTCTCCCAACTGGCTGTTCGTTCCTCAAGCTTGTCAGCGACCTTCATCTATCTATTTTCCATTGCATCAATCCGATCACGCCATTGCTTACATATGAACCACCAAACTGGAGCCATAATACATTCATCAACTCTGTTCACATCACTTGTGATTGACGAGGACTCGACAAAAAAAAATTCACTGAGACATTTTAGGGTTCGGTTCGCGTTCGAACCCAAAAAAAAACCGAACCTGACCGCTCCGAACGGTTCGCGAAGGTTCGGTCCAGGGTTCGTCGACTCTGGTAGAACCGGACCCAGGTTCGGTTCTCGGTTCTTGCTCAACCCCCGTTGAACCGGACTGAACCGGACCGCAGCAGCACTAGTACTATACCAGGCATGGGTCCGTTCCTACCATCTAGTACTCCGGGCCCATCTGAGTCGCCCACCGTGTGACTAGCCAATGGATGTTGGCGCCCTCTTTGACTCCTCACAAACACAGCACGAGCTTGCACAGATTCCGCTTCTCGACGAGAGAGCAGGCGGGTAGCAAGCCTCAGAGACGGCGGGAAACGAGAGAGATGGCGGGCGACGACACATTGCCGATCTTGTGAGTTTCCCGTATCGCTATTAGAGTCGATTTGACTTTCATCGACGTCCAGGTTTGATGTACTCTAACGCAATGGCGGTAACAACAACAACACCTACTAGCAAGCCATCGACTGGATCAAGTAAGTTGTTGATCTCGAGTCAATTCACGTTCCTGTTCTCACGCGCCGTAGCTTCATGGTGACAAGGCCTTCTGGATCACGATCTGCAATTCTGCTTCTAGCAATGTCAAACAGTCTCCTTACTACAAGGACATTTACGGCTGCGTGGGTTGTAGTACAACATGCCCAAGACAGTACCTTCGAAGTGTGCGACTCTGACTTCAAGACCCCTGCTGCTTCGACTGGCTCGAACACAATTGGTGCTGCCTCCCCAACCAGCAGCGGCGGTGTCGTCGCTCTCGGCATTTCAACCTTCACCGGTGTCACCGGTATCCTCTTCGCCATGATCTTCTTGTAATGAATCCAGTGTGACATTGACTATATCATTTAGCCCTGCATAAACTAATATAGATATACCTGTACACTACATCCATGAGCTCGCACTGTTCTTCTGGCTTATGCTGCCTGAGCGGTCATTTCAGCAAGTGTCGATGATGAAGTTGCAGGGCGACGACTTGGACGGAGGCTTTACCCCACTCGATTTCATGTGCCCTGACGTGCCTTTGGAATGTTATCATCGTCGGGATGAAGCGCACAAGAGAATGAGTGAGTATCAACTTGAACTGTGACAGAACAATACTTGGTGAGCTCATTGCCATAGGATGAGTCGGACATCATACGTGATGGTCAGCAGCCCTTCGTCATAGATGAATCGATGAGTCATACTTTTACTGATAGACGACAAATCAGTAGTTGTATGGATTGAGACAAATGTTCCTAACCTTGCTGTCTTGATCGCTTTCTGCGTGGTATCAATCTCATACGCTCGAGCTTTGAGTTTTACAATTGAACGATATAGAACCGGAATTATCAATATCAACAGCCATTAGACGTGGACTCCATGATAGTATGCCATCACTGTACAAGCTGTATTTGATGAGGGAAGACATGATAGATTCAGATAGAATGGGACCTTGAGACAGGAACTACATAATGCACAAATCAGAATTGGCTCAGGCAAATTTAAACCATACTGCAAGTCGAGGAGGATTCGTTGGGAACTTGTTCTTCGTTCTCTCCCTAACCCGTCTAGGCATCAAAGCTTCTCATGCTACCTCAGGATAATGCTGCATCATGCTCCTGAGCTCCGTTTCCGGAATCCTCTTCTCAAACTCAAATGTGCATGGCAGGACGTCGGGCATCGAGCCGGCCATGAACCCCATGTCCTCTAATGGCTTTGTAGGATCCAGAGTGAGTTTGTAGGCCCAAAGAATAAGGAGGGTAATTATGAACACTGATCTGTACCAACCGAAATGAGTTTGGAAGACTGGATGCGTGCAAGATAGTTTTACCTGTCCGCGACATGTTGACCGGGGCATACGCTGAAAGGAATGTCACTCAGAAAACAGGTGGCAGAGTCACAGTACTGACCGCCGACCAAAGCCGTAGACAAAGAATTTTAAATCGTCTCTCAGGCCACCTTCGTCGTCAATCCAGCGTTGAGGCTTGAACGCATAAGGCTCCGGGTAGACATCTGGATCCCGAGAAATAGACCTAAGGCGGTGACCGTTAGATCTCTGGTTTATTGAAGCACGTTGCTTACCAATGGTTGCCGAACACCGTAGTCCCAGCTGGAATACAGTAGTTGTCCTGATGGGCCAAATCATCATTTGTGCAATTGCTTGTTCAAAGATCACTTGCCCAAACCACGTCCTTGGTTGTGCGGTGAGCCAGTCCTGCAGCGTGAATGTTGTGACACCTAGGCACAAAATGAAAATAAAGATGCCCACCGCCAGAAGCCACAGGTCGCCATCTTAAAGCCTCAGAGATAAATGCTCGCAGGCGTGGAAGGGACTCTTTGTCGGCAAAGGTCGGCGCTTTAGCGCGGAAATTATTGAATCCATAGCAATGTAATACGGAAGTCAATCTAGCTACCTCGGTGCCTTCCAATGACCGCATCGAGCTCGGCCTGAACTTTAGCTTGCTCCTCGGGGAAACATGCGGCTGCCATGAGTACCGTGCATATCGACATAGAAGTCTTTCGCCTCTGATTTCAGTCACATATCTTCGGAAGCAACAAAATAACACCTCACCGTATCTGATCCAGCTCCAAAAAAGGCACCACCAAGAAAGGCCATCTCGGTCTCTGCCAAACCATAGGATTGGCTATTTTCTAGCATATATTTCGTGAACGAGGGGCCGATATCCACGTCGCTATGCTGTGGAGCGACTCAGACGTGAAGTCAGGATTCAAGGAAATGCATACCATTTGCTCCTTCACGCGGTTTAGCTGATCAAGGTTGAGTTTCTTACTCCTCTCAAACCCCAGCTTTAAGTCTCGCCCATACCAAGGAAGATGTTTGAGCCACGGAATCGACTCCACCAGATAAGCACCAGGGCGCATTATCCCAGTAGCCATCCTGACAATTTGATGCATCTCAATGACTTCGGGATCAGTCGCAGACGTGAGCGTATTCTTCCCATATGCAATTTTCATAATTGTCGTCGCAGCATAACTTCAAAGTAACCGTAAGCAAAGTACTGATACTATTATGAACGACAGCGCTTACGTTATCACATGGTGCCGGAGGTTGTGTGGATTATCAAGAACGCCAAGAACTATGTCCTTCGCGTGTGACATCTGCAGTGGCTGATATGCCTCAGCTGCTTTAGGTTGGAGATGAGAATGAAGTGCTCTGTATCACATTGAAAGGCAAGGTAGGTGAGAGGATGTATCGCAGACTACTAACCTACGCATGCGACGGAACCGGTCCACGAAAGGTATAAAGGCAATGCTCATTCCGCCGCTAAATAACTCTCCAGCAGCAATCATGGGAGGACGATCAGCTAGAAATTTTCCCTGATTCTCCATAATTTCTACGGCGGCCTGCAACGGAACATTCTTGAGCCGGGATATGATAATGCAGCATACAGGGACCGACTTTGTAACGGCCGATAATAACGATCCGCTCGAATTTTAATCGAATAGTAATCAAAGGAGCGTACTCGTCAATCCATCCTGCTATGGTGAGGAAAGGTCTTGTCGGAGATAGGACACAATCAGCATTCAAAACTCGAAGAGTCAAATGGGACACTTTACTTGCGAGTTGGTAGGACGTGCCCTTGAAGTCTCCAAGTGGGAGGGGAAGGTGGAAGAGGAAGGCCACTTTTTGATTTAGGACGGGAAGCCCAAAAAATTACACCCACTACAGCAAGACAAACTGCAGCACTGAGGACGAGCCCTACGTTGGGTTCTTGCAGTGGGATGAGCACAAAGAAGAATCGGAGAGAATTCATCGTAAGTTGCGGTACATTCAAAGTGAAGAGTGACTTTTAAGCACCCCTCCCTGCCAATTTTTGTTTGATCATTGTTTATTGTCCGTCGGAGCCCTGCCAATTGATGTGCCACCTGTGACCAGATGCGGAGTGATGCTGGTGTGCGAAGGTTACGGATGAGTCATATGACCATCAAGAGAAGCCGTGAAGAGCGCTCTGTTGAACAGTCATACCAGATTGCACAATACTTTCGCATGTTCACCTAGACAACCATTCCGACGGACATGCGAATGGGGACTCGCTTGCAATACATTTGGCTAGCATAGTTCATCCTGTCATCAGACAATTTGTGAAGCGTTGATATTAGCGATTCTTAATGTCGTATGCGTACCACTGTCCAATGCAAGTAAATGCATGACTCATCACGACGCTCAGGCTGGCGCGCCCATCTAAGTCGGCGAAGACAGCTCCTGCTACCAGCGTAGATCCATTCACCAATTGAAGGCCAACATTCTAGCATCGACGTCGACGCTCAACACTCGATAGGACAGATCCACACTGGCATGTGCTCGTACCCGAAAGGTGTCAACCTCGCGACTCCAACCACCACTTAATGTTGTCGGCGAAACTGGTGTGCCTGGCCCACGGCAGAACTCCAGGGTATCCGAGACCGCGGAGATGTAATCTAGATCTGATAGTACAATTTGAATTCAATAGATTCCACTGTGCCCGACTTGTTGATTAGCATTATTATCTTCAATATTGCCGCTTGGTCAATCCATATCGACTATGTAGTAAGGTTTTCAACGTAGAGGAGCAACAAATTGACTGTGGGCAACAGTCAGCCTGAATCGGATGAGATTGCCCAAGGTAAATCGACGATGCCACAGTTTAATGAAGTGGATATTGCATGCACAAGAAGCTGGGGATAGGACAGCGTAGTGGCAAGTCTGCCTTGATACGTACAACATCCGAGTAATGATATGGTATCGTCGCGTGCAGGAATGTGGGGTACATTCCAAGGGTTGTACCGAATCGTAAAATCCATCGATCGTGTCTCAGTTGCGGAGGTACGTGCTGGCGGAAGAGGTGTACAAGTCATCACTGAAAACCACTTAACACGATACTATTATATCATAATTTTTTTTGACACCAAATTGTTTATCTGTGTTAGTATCTAAAGCTATCGGCTTCTTTTGAACTTCGTTACTGAGTACCGATTCAAAATATTTGACTCAACTTTGACTCGAACTCAAGGTACCATATTCCTTGTTCGAACGTCCTGCGGCTACCACCACGTCGACCCTCTTGCTTTGAAAATTTCTCCATTGCTCGTTCCATCCTGCTTTGCAGCTCAAGTAACCCGTCCCTCTTGCTCTATATATGACAAACGGTGGACAGCATGGCTTGACCCTATTCAAGTCATTGCTCTCTTTTGTAGCAAGTTTCAGAATTTCAGACTGCTCACGACACAGCAAATTGCCCAATCACTTTTGGGAGGACGTCCAGGAATTGGACAGTCTATACATATCATATATGGACTCGACGCAGACTCCGCGTGCAGGTCTCTGTCGGCGTCTTTCGGGCCAACGCGCGTCAGCCGTCCAAGGTCTATCTGCCCACCGTCTCACATCATCCGCTGATGACCCTATTCCGCCGTCGTGCCTGCCTCTCCCCAGCCAGCGAGTATATGTCAACAATGGCAGCCAGCACACAAGGCGTGGTTCTGTCCGTACTCCGAGTCCATCACCAACAGACTGAGTCGCCCACCGTGTGACGAGCCAACGGATATTGGCTCCCTCTTTGACGCCTTACGAGCACACCATGAGCTTGCACGACGGCGCTTCTCGACCTTGTAAGGATCGTATGTTCTCTACGCGCCGACCAAGCTTCAAAACAAGACGCTCGAACCACGCGGTCGAAGTCGTCCACGTGACTTATTGATGCGAAGAGCGCAACTCTTCGCATCCGAGTTACGTGGATACGTTCTCTTACTTCTCCTTTCGCTCTCTTTCGTTATTCCACCTTGTGCTCAGAATTCACGATACCCTTTCTTCACCGAAGTATTTTCACCTCGCCACATGCTCTTCACGCTCGTTCCGGCCTAGTCAAGTATTTGAAAACGTATATATACCGCCCGTGTACACTCATATCTACAGCAAATCTTACAGTGAGATTCTCGCTTCAAGAAAGACCGAAAAGCTCTCCTCTCTAGTCCTAGTTCCCTCTTCTTTCGTGTTTCCTACCAACACGTCTATTCTCTATCTCTTTCCGTTCGCATTTCCCTGCCGAACTCACACTCAGCCTTACAACCTGATTCGCTTCATCTATGCGCACACTATTCTATACGGACTCGATCATAAAATCCCGAAGTCCCGGAGCTCAAGGCCTAGACTCATAAGACTTATTCATCTACGATAAGGATTGGCCCCAACCTGTAAAACTTCTCCATCGATGGGTCATAGATTGTGCACGGACCGCCGTATCGCACGGAACCCCGTTTCGGACGATTTATTTACTCCCATTGAAACAAGGCTTAAGAAGGAGAGACTTTCTAAGTAGAACTAGAAGTACAAGCGGTAGGGGTAGCGGCAGCCCCCTGAAGAGAGCTTTTGCAGGCTCGAAACCGCTGCCAATCCGCTTTACTAGCCCTTCCCTCCCAATGTTAACAGCGGCCTACCCTAGGGGTCGGTGGACTTCAGCAAGGTGCGAAAAGGGTGTTCAGTGTAGAGCCACTCCGTGTAGACTAAATTCTATGCCGCCTCATTCCTCGGCGGCTTAGAAACTCATCCTAGTATAACAATATACACAACCACCAACAATGGTTTTTCTCCATCATCGCCCTGGTCACGAGCTCATAGAGAGGTTTTCGAACATCAACCACGAGACCCATGGCCAACTTGAAGTGGTCAACAGACTTGAAATCTGTTCCTGTTGGATCGTGCAGGTTCGAAACCTGTCTACAATGATTTTTTCTCCATGATCGCACCTTGGGCATGAGCTCATGCAGAGGTCTTCGAACATCAAGCATAAGGCATGTGTTAACAAATTCGAAAATTTTTCTTCCTGGATGCACCAGCAATTCACCCCCCTTGTGTACAATCACATACAATATTGTACATAGCTAGGCAGCACTACAGCAAGGTCCCCCATTGTATAGTGATGTACAGAAACTGTACATCACTGTACCTCACTGTACAATGCAAACTATTGTACAGCTCAAGCTTCTTGTACAGAACTATACAGAGTGAGCTTGTTATATAGTTGATTATCCCCTGTACAATGATGATACTTTGTACAAAACTGCACAGACCTGTAATTTTTAATGGCTACACAGTACCATACAGTCTTGTACAACATTGTGCAGCCTCTGTACAAATAGGGACCTATATGTGCAACTTTGTACAAGCTTGTATGCAGTACAGATGTTGTGCAAACATATCCATACTGGTTAGTATTATATAGGCTTTGTAGTGCACAGTACAGAGCCATACTGAACTGTACAAAATCCTTTGATATTACTCATATTCACATATTTGATTCATGCTATTATTGAATGAAATTATAAGATCAAGGCAAATGACATTAACAATCCAGCATATTAGTAAGGTAAATGAGTAAGAATCACTGTGGACTCGAGAGGGAACATATACAGTATGTGATGGGTGGTATAGTGTCATTGGAGCCCATTCAGTCACATTGCATGTATTATACATGCAGCAAATGTTGAAAATATGCTGTTCCACACAGGCCAGCGGACGTCGGCCAACCGAATATCTATGTCTGTGTTTAACATTCGGCCGGTGGGCTCATGGAGTGATGGTTTTAACAGCTGGGCCCATGCATTGGGATGCTCGACATTAACATATCGGCCGAGGGCCAGTAAAATCGGTGGTGTGATATTGTCAGCTGGGCCCACACACTATAGCTACTGTGTGTACCGATCGGCCGATGGCAAGTGTCTCATCCGGCCGATGACGGGGGTGAAGCATATATGTTCCTGTGCGGATTGGTCTGGCAATTGTGGGTATGATGCCATCATATGGGCTGAGAGACATGAACAGGTATTCATGTTCTCGGCCGATGTGATTGCATCAGATATGCAGTTTTGTCGGCCCATACGTTCGCATCAGTTTCATTGGCCGATCTGATAGCATCAGGTATTCAGTATTCTCGGCCCATGTGATAATATCAGGCAGTTGCATCGGCCGACCTGATGGCATCAGGTATACCTTTCCATCGGCCCATACGATAACATCAGGCATTCAGTTTTGTTGGCCCATACGTTTTCATCAGTGCCATCAGCTGACCTGATGGTATCAGGAATTCATTTCCATCAGCCCATACGATAACATCAGGCATTCAGTTTTGTCGGCCCATACGTTTTCATCAGTGCCATCGGCCGACCTGATGGTATAAGGAATTCATTTCCATCGGCCCATATGATAATATCAGGCATTTAGTATATTTGGCCGACATGATAGTATCAGGTCTATCGGCCGATATGATGGCATCAGGTATTTGTTTTGTCGGCCCATATGATAATATCAGGCATCCAGTATACTCGGCCGACATGATGGTATCAGGTCTTTCGGCCAACATGAGGGCATCATGTATGTATTAATAGCTGACACCATCATGTCGGCCGATGGTACTGATGCAAACTTATGGGCCGATGAAACTGAATACATGATGTTGTTGTATGGGCCGACGGAAAGGTATATCTGATGCCGTCAGGTCGGCTGATGAAACTGCATACCTGACATTATCATATGGGCCGAGAATACTGAATACCTGATAGCATCAGGTCGGCCGACAGAACTGATGTTATCATATGGGCCAATATGTAACTGAATACATGATGCTATAGGATGGACCGGTTGGTCGGTTAAAACCATTGGTTATTATCATACAATCACTGCGCTATGTAAGCCGAGACAGAAACATATTAGTCTACACCCATGTAAGTTGCGTACGATGGCCGAGGTGTCCCCACAAAATTCTGAAGGCTGTCACAGTATGAACCACGCCCACACAATGTGATCGCCGGTGTATGTGACACCATGCCTGACAAAGTGGCCAGAGCAGCCGACCATAGCGCCCGAGTTATATTGCAACCGAATACCGAGGTTAGATAATGTCATGAGCCCGTTACAATAATGGCTGACACTGCTCATGACATCAAACCCTTCGAGAGTAGAACTTGGATCTCGGTGAAGAGGACATTGTCTGTTGCAAATTACAGCTGCACAATTAAACACCGAGGCCCAAAATTGCAGGCAAGTGCTCATATCACTGAGGCCACGTTCCACTGCCCATCGGGCAAGTTTGATATGTGTAGTGGCCAACGCCCAATACAACTTTGGATGCATCACCCTAAGAGCAGCCGAGGCCAGTAGTGCTGCGCGCTGCATAGAGATTATAATCTCGGGACCACCTTTCCCTTTCAGGGCGGCCGACACCTTGGGGGTGAATCCATCGGCCGGTGGTAATCCGTGTGGCTAAAATTTCGACATAAGCATTAGCATTCGGGTGGAGAAGCAGACTGACCTCCCGGCCTTGCATGAACCAACAAGGGGCTAAATTGATACATCCTGGGGTCAATTGGCGTCGGTCGCTGGCATGAAAATTACCGGGGAATGTTCTCCACTGGGTGTCCAGACCACTGGTCATGCTTTTCATCAGAAGGGACCCCATACCAATTGTAGCGTCTTCCATCTCGGCCTGTGAAGTCGGCGAATCAGTCGGCCGATGGGTCATAATAATCAGCTCACTTGAATCCACGGGCTAATGGCATCTGGAAGGTACCACAAGATAATATGACTGGCCGAGTCCAAAATGACCTGAGGGCTTCTCCAGCAAACGTTCTGGCCCACGAGGAAATTTTTTCAGCAGGGAATCTTCATGTGTTGCAACCATCCCGGTAGAGCGTTTATGGAGGGCCTCATTGTACCTAATCATATCAAGGTCAAGTTGGACTGAAATGGGTCAGGCAACGACCGAGCGAATGGTAGGAATGGCCTACTTGGGTTTGAATAGGCATCGGCGAGCACCTGGGCCAGATGCTGACAAGCAAGCATGGTTGGCACATCAATTGTCAAGGGAGGCGAGATTGACTGTGCGTTTCCAGCTACATTGCAATCAAACAGCTGTTTCACAAACTCGCTAGCAATGCATGTGGTATACAACGCACAGTCGGCTGGAACTGCAGTCATGACTGGAGAACAAGGAAAATCAGAGACCGATGGCTCATATACACACTGACCAAATCACATTAGGTAATACTATTCATATTTGCGGTATAATACATAATATTACTGGTGCAATAACTAGCAGCTGACTCATGGCCGGCGGGAGGTTAAGAGCTGCTTCCTCCAGCTGATCCATGGGCCCTTCAAGTTCGGAACATGGTTGTTGCGGCCGCCGCGGCCTTCATGGTCTTCTCCTGCAACATCCTTTCTAATGAATCGCCGAGATGTTGGACACGGGCCTTCACTGCCAGAATTTGATTGAGGAGGGGATCACCTTCCACTTGACCGGCGACTGCAGGGCCGGGCAGAAGCATTGCTCCCATAGGCTACAAATGAGAATCAGTAGCAGTTGAGCATAAAAGAGAAATGACCGACCAGTTGCTCAAAGTGATCTGCCATCATATCCAAGACTTCATTGACATCCAAGGACGGCAAGGCGAATCCCAAGGTATCAAAACGATCCTTCCACCAATCATGAGCATATTTGAGAACTACTCTGTGAGTTGATCTCAGTTCAGGGTCATGAGGGGAACAGTGCGCGAAGAATTCGGCACAGAACTGCTCGCCGGTGATGTTCCTGGTTTGGAGACAGGTGAATCTGCCGATGATGCTGCGGAGGAGGTCGGTCATGGTCGGGTGAGTATTGAGCACCATGCATATGTTGATGTATGGGAAGACAAATGTCTGAAGGATGGATTAGTTATTACATGACGCCGACCGACCGACACAGCCGATGGCTGAAGAACTTACATCTGCCTCCCACTGAAGGTGCCGGACGAAGCTGGCTATGTAAGCCGGCGACCGAGGCACATGGCTTCGGTCACAGGCAATCCAGATGGCCGCAAAACGAGAAGTGGCGTACTCTAGGATGTTGGTAGCATCCAAGATTGTAAATTCGGTCAAATCATATTTTGATGAATTGGACATGATGGTTGGAGCAAGGACAAGTTGTATGTAATAAATGCAGAATCACAAGGTTATATATAATTGACTAATCCACTGTGGCCCACTATGGCACTTACCACCGCCCGAATGCGGTTGTGGCACTGTAGACCCCGGTCACTCTGCCACCCTCGCCATCCCCTTTGTCCTTTCAAAGCTATCTTGGGCTTGCTGCGAGAGTCGGAGATAAATTCGAGCCTGGCGAGCCGCATAGCACCGATGACCGACCTTCTGGTTTGCATCGGCCTCTTGCATTCGGCCGACCCATCGTTGTGATTTGTGAAGAAAAAAATCAACCGTCCATATCATTTCCCGACCGACCAGCAGGAGCTCCTCTGCCCATCTATCACACAGTGCCAGCGTTCTAAGCCAATGGACACGGTAAACTGTAGTGCAAAAAATATTGACATCGGATAGGTACAGGTACATAGGCAATGAGCATACATACATTCATTCATCCAGTCATTGCTGGTGGAATCTCCTTGAACATCAATGGACCAGAACCACGCCAACGTGCTATTCCTTTGCCCATCGAGCATTTGGGTCTGCCACCACCGTAGTAGCCTTTAGGTCGGCCTTCTCCAATGGCCAAAACTTGGCCAGTAAGTCATTGGCGCCGAGGTGAATGAGTTGGCTGCGACATTTGGAGTATATCTGTACATTTAAGTGAAGGATCTTGTCCACCGAGTGCACCCGGGCCCATGCACGAGTTGACCGAGCTTGTGACTTCGCCGACCGGACCGTGGTGCGGAAGAGAACAGCCTTGTCGGCCAAGTTAACCCTGATGGCATGCAATGCGTCATTGGCTTGACCTTCTCTCAATAATATTTCTTGGAGCACCAGGTCGGCGATGCCCCCACTCGGCGCATCTTTCAATCCCTATGTTCGAGGGCAGTGGAATCACCAGGGTCTCAGGGAGTGAACTTGACCGGCGTATCATATCGGTCTTTAGTCGTCCGGCCGATCAGGATCGTCAGATGATGACCCAGCAGAATCCAGTTCTGCAGCATCCAACATCATGGTCATGAGGTCCAACTGATCATATTCATCCAGTTGATCGCCGAGAAATGTCACTGCCACCCTGACGAATTCATCTATTTGACCTTGCATTCTGTCGTGGCGCCGAGCTATTGCCAGCTTCTGAGCATCGGTCGGCCGCCTTCCAAGTTTCTTCACATCAATCAGGAGCGCAACTTGTGCCTCCTCCAGTGTTATTCCAGATGCCAGCCATGTCGCAGCACCTGCGATGGATCTCACCGGCTGGCCATCTCGCCTGTCGGGTCAACAGATGCAACTCTTGTTGTTTCCTTGTCGGTGCTTTGCAGATCAACATGAGCCAATAGTAAATTGTGATTATATTGCCACAGACCTTTTGTCATTTTAACTTCATATATATCCATGGCGCTGGGATTTTCGAGTCGGTCATCCTGAGCGGAGGCAGCCTCTGCTTCCCATTTGACAAGGGTATCATGATCGGCGGTCTCACTCAATCGGTCAAATGCGTGTTGGCTGTCTCAGACTCCCTGCACGGCCTCCTTGAATTTTCGGCAAAGGAATTTGCCTATCTGTATTTAGATTTGCACCTTGGTCAAACGATCTGGCTCACTCATCCGTATCATCTTCATAAAATTACAGTCATTCATTTGAAAATCCAAACACTCCTTTCGGTGGGGGGTGGACATTCCTCTCGCCAACGGTGATATGATGTTCAAGGGTGCCCACAGGGTCTCCATGATTTCGCCGTCGATCCTGGCAGCGCCGGTGATGAAGTTGGATGCATACCGTACGTAGCATTTGTCTTGATGGCCGTGGACATGCCAGAGACCGATGCCAGGGATTACCTCCATGCCCCACGGAAGGTCAAGATAAGGCGACTCCTCAACCCGCTGGTCGAGATGCTTGTGGTATTGACAATTGATGTCATAGAACGTCAATGCCCGGTCGATCCCATCAGTGTTGTACCCCAGAGCTTGACACAGCGCATAATCCATGTTCATCTGCCTTTGACCAACCGATAAATCAGTTCACATAGGGCAAATGAAGATATTGATCGGCGAACCTTTCCCCCTTTTGAAAGTCCACCATTGAATGAGGTACAAAACACCCATGTCTAGTGCATGCACAACCGCCAATCCCAGTTGCTTCAAGCTTGTGACATGAAGCGTTCAGCCTGATTGACAGCTCGGTGGTTGTTGCAGTCTGACCGATGTACAATATCCTGTGCCTCGGCGAGATGCAGTTTGTATCGGCCATCGCCGACCATAAATCCAAGGCCATCGGTCAATGCCACCTCATCGGTCAGATTCGCCGGAAACAGATGCTCAGGCCTTGAAGTTGCCATCCATCACCAAGGATCTCGAATATAGCCATGCAGGATCAGGACACATTCCTTTCTGCCAAATTGACGTTTACCCCGGGCTGCGGACATGCAGGACAGAACAGTGCAAGCTCCCCTGCCTTTGGCTTTTGCTTCTCATGGCCTGAACCCATGCCACTTGAGCTGCTTCAGCTGTCTCCACTGCCTGCCCACCCTCATCAATTCTCTGTATCAGTCCTTTGGCCATTGTGAGCGATGCAATCAAGCACATCAATGTCACTTACTGGAACCAGATGCGGGAATACGCTTGAAGTGATTCACCTTAATTTGCTATAGTAGTTCATCGCCGACGTCCCACATTCCAGGTTATCCAACAGGAAGTCGTCCAACACCGCAAATGTGAACGCTGTCTTCGGCGAAGTGAAAGATGCTGGGAAGAGGCTGATTTCAAATAGTTGCATGTCGGGACCAAGTGCACTGGCGCACCGAACAGAATCTGATCATTAGGGAGTGGACGCCTGATGTATCCACCACTGTAGTCGTCCAGGGGTCATTGACCAAAGGTACCCACTGACCTTCAGCAAAATTGTCTCCTTCATCATCTGTGTCGTACCAATCATCGGTCACTTCTGGGCAAGGCTTTCCCTGGTGACCGAGGTGAATTTCCAGCCCTATCTTGGTCAAGGAAGTGTCCTCGAAGAATCCCCCAGTCCATTGACTGATCCTATGGAATGGCATGCAGCTGTGAACTGTCCTACAGCAATGAGTGCAGAAGAGCGGCTCATCCATACAGCCGTGACATCTGTAGACTCCGTCCTTTGGGCAGACAGAGCAAGTCCAAGTAGTCCTCAGTCTTGTACTGCCACTCACGTAGATAGTCATTTTGACTCTTGATACTCGGTGTCAGAAAATGAGACCAGTTGAATGAATGATGAGCTTGCCATGGACTTGTGAAGTCTACAAGGCTCCAAGTTGATTACTCCGAGATCATGGTGCTCATAGTCACCCTCGGCGTGATGTCCTCTGGTGGATCCTTGCTTGCTAGGTGATTTCCTGGGTGATGAATTAACGGAAGATGTTTTGTTGTAATGTTTAGCTTTGACAAATTGTCCTGTATCTCCTCGAGAAGTTCTTTTGTGCTCCCATCTAACCAATGAGGATGTCTTCGGCGGACTCCAGGCCTTTGGCTTTGACTTGACCATGTAACACAGATGTGCTGTTGTTGTGTGGATGAGTTGTTTTAAACAATATGCTTAGACTATTGGACGGTTTGGTGCTTACATGTGACTGTCAGATGCAATGCATCCGTTGTAATAGTCACTTTGATCTCTTTGCATCATCAGGAGTGATACCGAATGGCACAATTAATAAGTATATGATCGCCGATATGTCTAGAGCACTTTATGACCTCTGTTTCTACTCTGCAGACCCACACATGCATCTACACTGCTCGATAAGTCTTGTAGCAATGGTGCTCTTACTATTCGGCACAATCTAACCCTTACGTGCACTTATGACATCGGGTATGTCACTCATTACTCACAGGACACATCTGCATTTTTTTTGGCTCATTCCATCCACCGTATCAACTGGTCTCCTCTTTTCAGGTCCTTTTCTCCTACATACCTGCTGTGACATGGCTCGGACAAAGAGGAGTACAGGTGTTCAGCCTCGGTTGAATGACCGAGAGACCACCGCTCTGCAGTCCCATATTGAGGATTGGGAGAAGGCAAGTGGGAAGGAACGACAACTGATATTCAAAGCAGCCGCCAGGGAGGCCAAGGTCTTGGCTCCAAAGATGGACAAAGAGCTGTTGAAGGAAAGGAAATATGTAAGTGTTTAGTCTTTGACACCGAGTCATGCTGCATTTCAGTCACCCTGGACAGACATACCGACAGTGGTTCCACAATCACAAGAAGGTCCAGACCAATTCCAAAGCACCCACCAAGCCAAAAAAGAAATGGACGGCACGGCGAGTCATTGAGGAAGAGTGCAAGGCCGAGATTCTTCAGCAAATTTGGGAAGAAATTGAGGAAGAGACTGGAGAGAAGCCTGCTCACAAGGAAGTACTGAGGAGGTATCAGCCGACCATGACGGCAATCATGCACCGGCTGGACAAAAAGGAGTTGCAGGAAGCTGAGGCAAAGGCTGATAAGTGGACGAATCAAGCCCCCGATGCCGCTGTCCAGGCCAAGACAGCTAGGAAGAAGGGCGAAAAAATGGTCAAGAACTTCGCCAAAGAAATGTTTACTCAGGCCGGTATGAGAGTCTTTGTTTTGGGTTCCTGGAAGGATGAGAAGGGGGGGCTGCTTACATCTGGGTGAGTTCTTCCAGTCACTCGTCGGTCAGGTCGGTCGGTCATTGTGCTTACTTTGGTTGTTGCAGGTTTGACTTCAATGAGCAGCTCGGTAAGGGATCCAGCTTCATGAAAGGCAAGGACTGGCAGGCCATCCTACCAGTATGGGAAGATTTCATTGGCGATGCATTTGGTGAGTCTCTCCAGTCCTTTCAGAAAGACTTGTATTCAATCCATGTCTCCAAGACCATGATCAAGACCAGGACGCCACACTGCTCGGAGGCACTCGGCAGGTCCCAAAACCATACCATGAATTCAAGCTGGACCAGTTCGGGTTCGCCGATGTTGCCCGAGATGGACAATTTATCCCTCGAGACCAAGAAGGCAATGATTCGGTCATTCCTTACCATTCATTACAGTAAGCCAGATGACCGATACCCATTTTATCATCTGATGCCGGCTGGAACAGGAACATGTTGTGGAAAGCCCAAGGTCCCAGTGCCCTGGAGCGACATCATGAAGGGGCAGTCCAGATTTATCTCCAGCACATACCTATCTGATGATACCAAGATCTTGGAGCCATCCAAAATGCTCTGCACTGATGCCAATGCAATCTTGGAACTTTTGGTGGGACTGACAGGAAACCCAGGTTGGACCAACCTTCAGATTCAAAGCCTGGATGGATGAAAAGGGCATAATGTGTTCTCCTGTTGCCAAGGATGAATCTGATGGTGATGCTGATGATGAGAGTACCAGTGCAAGACCGACAAGAAAGCCATTGGTGACCACAACATCGTCACTAACCTCAATTCCCAAAGGGCGGCTGAGTTCCACCAAGCGACCCTACATCAGTTCGATCGAGGAAGAATGTGACAAGACCGAAGCAGAGGCATCTCCACCAGCAGTCCAACAATGCCTGCACGGCCGTGCAAATGCTGAAGACACCGACTGGTCTGATGACCAACTGGTGCCAAAGAGCTTTGGAAAGCGTGCCAGAGGTCATAAAGACCAACCATCGGTCTCCCATCACTGAACACCTCCTACAGCAAAGACCAATATTTCTGTACCTCATGTAACTGAGGAATCAGATCAGTCAACTGAAGCCAGCCATGTTACCCACTCCTTCGGCCCAAGGTCAACTCGCCGGGGTATCGAAACTTGCCGAGGTCTGGAACACCTTGGTGCATCGCCAATGATACAGCCACCAGCATTGACACAGACAAGGGCTACCAGAGATGCATCTCCTGTGGTGCAAGAGAGGCAGCCAAAGAATGTGCCCGCTACCAGAGATTGTGCACTGAGGAAGGCCAAGTAGGCCAGATTTGCCCCCGGTGTTCCCTCTGATGCACCAGCAAAAGGCACCAGGAGCAATGCTGAGAATACACAAGTCACACACACTCGGCAAAAGCCCAAGAGGTATACCGACTACATCTAATTCAGCGAACTTGGATTGGTCATTGGTCATTGGTCAACGGTCATAAGTACACATTTGTTATTGTTACATGTTACATACACTACACTACACTACACTACACTGTGCATATGTCAATGTCAGCCGCCTGCTTTCTTCCTACCTAGCTCCAAGACAGTCAGTGGATCATCAATCTGCCTGAACATTTGCAGCATGTGTTGAATCTTGGCCATATCATTGGTGGCGGTAACATATTGGTTGCGGGCGTTTTGATAATTTGTGATCAAGGCCTGGTTGGCACGGATGATCTCCGTGACAGCCTCGCTTTCATTATCTCCTTTACAATGGTGGTCAACATTATGACAGCAACGGGCAGGGAAGCCATTAACTCACTCAGGATGGCGCAAAGTCTGTCCAGCCGGTTGTCGGCTCGGCGCAACAATTCCTCCCCAGCTTCAACCTGTGTTATTGTCGAGCCTTCGCTTGGTGCTGAAGAGGGTGCCAGTGATGCCTGAATATCTTGACTCCCAGGTGATTCTGAGTTGTTCACCCCTGCATGTAATAGTTAGCATCATCTGTGCCGTGTCAAAACGACCGACCGACCTGAGTTAACCGAGCCGGTGGTGGGCGCCGCAGTAAGATGACCTTCACAGTCACCATCTCCACCTAATTGGGCATCTCCCCAGCACATGTCAAAACCACCTGCAAATGAGTCGAAGCAACTGACACAAACCACCGATACTCACCTTGGTATCCTGCGGCCGAGGTTGCCGGTCGGTCATCCCAACACATGTCATACGGGTGGCCTACATCGGCTGTTGTCGACTGAGGGTCCCCATCCCAGCAAACATCATATGTAGCGGCAGCCAGTGGTGTGGCTGCTTCTACAGTGATTGCAGGGACCGAGCCTACCTGTGATGAGCTCGGCTCATCCCAACAAAGGGCATATGGACCTGCGGCTGGAGGAGTATCGGGGTTCCAACACATATTGTAATCTAATATACTGTCATATACCATATTCCTGGGTACAGATCCGAAGATCCGGATCTCAGATCTGATCCAGATCCGATGGACATATCCGTCGTCCGGTCCACAGATCCGATCTAATCCTTATTTCATGTCCTGTTCATATAACTCTAACTATCGTTCATCTCCTTTTGGCATTCCTGTACACCGGTATACCGGTTATCCTTTACTTCCGTTATGCTTACTGATCCACTACACTTACTGATCCGCTTTAGCTTATACTTCATTCCCAGTTATGATTCATTATCCATCTGACTTACCAATATGCTGTACACATACTTTGCTTATACTTCGTACATAGCCTCGCGTCCTTGCTTATTGATCATTCCATTAGTTATCCGTAGTATATAAACCCTTGTACATGCGCTGTAGTAGATCAGTTTGAATATCATCTTAGATTGCACTCATTCTGCCTGGACTCTAAGTCCCTCCGTTATCCGTCCGGACTTGAGTACGATACTCTTGTCTACTCCGAGACTTAGGATTGATTCCTATAGTCTATATATCCGTCTCTGTCTTCGGACAGTCTTCACCCGTTAGTTTCTAGTTCAGATCCGATCTGGATTAGCCGTTACTCTATATGTTCAATATCCAGAAGCCTTAATGGATCTGATACGATACTTATCCGTCTCACTAGACACGATACTCTAGCACTCTGAAATAAGGGGCAAGACTCAGGAAAGGGGCACAGCGCACGAGCTGAGGCCGAAGCCCTTCGGATCCGATACTACTTGAGTACAGTCTTAACATATACCTGTGAGCAATGACTCAAGCTATGCGACTGGCACAAGACTTACCTTGGCCACCATAGTCTGTGTTGGCCGATGATGCTTCGGCCGGTGCATTGACCGGTGCACTGACTGGTGCATTGACTGGTGCACTGACTGGTGCATTGACCAGTGCACTGACTGGTGCATTGACGGTGGGCGCTGGATCACTTTCGACGTCCCAGCACATCTCAAATGCTAGAATAACAATGTATTAGTACATATCCATGAGATTGAGAATAGAAGATGACATGAACTTACTTTGACCGCTGTGACAATCATACCAGCGCTAGGCGCGTATGAGTGTCATAGGCACAATTTGCCTTACCTTGAGGAAAAGAGTAAAGCGCTAGTCACCAGCGCTATTCAGCTCCCAAGCTATCTGCTTTGGAACCGCTTTTCTCCCATAGCGCGCTGTCCGGCCTGACGCCTAGGTATTCTGTCCTCCCATGTCCTGCCTATGTCCACCTACCTCCGCTGGTGCATTATTTTTCATTAAACGTCGCTACTCATCAGTTGCAGGTCTTATTACATGCATCCTCATGTTCCGCTGCGCTGCATGTCTTATTACCTGTCGCTACATCGTGTCTCCATCAGTGTCGCTACTATTCTCGCCTACGCATTCCCGAACTTTTACGCAGTATGATAAAATGACCCATTGCACATACAGTACAGTACTTCCCTTCCCCGGACCTTTGCTGGTATCGAAGTCACTTTAGTCGCTATATCCTAGTTTTTGGTGCAAATCGATTCCGCTCTTGCCAATCTCTCTGACCGCGTGTCACTTGACTTGCTTCGAGTGCGTGTCGCTAAAGTTCCTTCATAAGTTTGATCTTCGCAATGTCGGGATCGCTGTCAGTAGTCGAGCTATAATCTCGTCGCTATCGGGCATTCCACTTGCGCTATCATACCTTATCCCTTGCTTTCCCTTCTTTTGATTTCTTCTTGCTGTCGCTAGTCGGACGTCGCATAGGACAACTTGCATAGCGCTACTTACTTATACGCACGTTTCTCTGTCGGAACTCACTTGTCGCTAGTCGCTGATCGCTACAGCACTACTCATTGGTTTTTGGTCTTAGGTCGCTATAGGTTATCAGCCCTTTGCATCATCGCTACCCTTGCGTATTTTTAAGGGAGTTGCTTCAATAGCAGTCCTCTTGGGTCGAATATTACACTCGCGCCTATTTGGATAAGAGTGCTAGTTTCTAACCAGCCTAGTTGCTATTAATCTTTCACACCGCTGTACTGGGGTTTTGCCGATGATGAGGCGGTCGGCGTTTCCACCGATGTCTCGGGCTCAGCTTCAGTGCTCCAGCACATATCAAAAACTAAAATTGTCAAATATTAATGAATGTCGAGTCAATATCATAAGACACTTACCTTCTTTGCCGAAATGTTTTTTTGCAAGTGCATCGGCGGTTTCCTTCCTGACTGGCACGGTTGATGGTGTGACTTTCGTCCTGTTGTTGTTGGGTGCGCAAGTTGGTGGTGAACGGTTTGGCCGAAATGAGTATTTGAACCCAACAGGAAGGTTTTCCTGTGGAAATGATCGAGTCGGGCCTAACTTTGGTGGCACCCACTGGTCCCACGTGAGAAAGAAATTGCTGTTGGTTTTGATCTGCTCATCCTGTAGTCTCCTAGCTTTGTCAGTGATATTTTCACGAGAATCCATGTACTTGCAATGGTTGTAGTTGGGAGTATATATACAACAATGGATGACTAGACCACTGAGGCCACAACTCGGCGAAACCCGGCGGTGTCAATTGTTGTGTCCACATTTCATTTTGGCTAATCATGGTGGTGGCACAACTTCAATTTGCATTGACTGTTGCTAAGTCCACATCAAAGGCCACAGCTAGTCGTTCCCTATATAACTGTGTCAACATCCCACATCATCATCATCATCATCATCATCATCATCATCATCATCATCATCATCATCATCATCATCATCATCATCATCATCATCATCATCACCACCTCCACCACCACCACCACCATCATCATCATCATCATGTCTGCCCAACAATCCAACAATGCCTTGTTGGTCGCCGACAAATCATTGCGTTCACACCTCAACTGGATCAAACTCTTTCAGTCAGATGGCCGGGTGGTGGTTGACCAGGCACATGAAGTTGCCAAGCTAGTAGTAAGTCTTTCTTTCTTTCTTTGCAAGATACTCACCTCTCTAAAGTCACAAGCACTCCAGCAACACGGCAGGAATGCGTCGGTCATTCCGCCGTTGCTGCTCTCTGCAGCCGCTGAAGTTCGTGAGACAATGAACGTCGGTCAGGTCCCCCAATGGGAACGTGTGCGGGTGGATGATTCCCGCTTTGAATCACACCCCTTCTTCCCCAAGACACAAGGGCTTGGTGAGTCTTCCTCTTTCTCAATGCACCATTTTTGCTAACATTATGATAGCTGCACCTGCACTGGCGCCAGTGCCAACCCCAGTCCCAGTCCCAGTCCCAGTCCCAGTCCTGCCCCCAGCTCCCAAGGTGATGTCGGTCCCACCAATTGACTCACTTCCCATCAAGGCTGCCAAGCCGACGGCCGATAAGGGGAAGCAGCCGGTTCGGGGGACTCGGCGAGCCAGGGAGGATGAGTCAGGTGAGTCGGGCGACGTCTCACGCAAGAAGCGTAGGATCGTGTTGAAGGCCATCATCTCTGACACCGAAGATGATGATGGCCAGCCAGGCAAGACCATCATTGTGGTAAAGGTGCGCCTCTAATTCATTTTTTTTCTACTCTATCACTCACAGCACCTTAGCCATCTAAGGCGGCGGTGCCTCAGACTCCAGCCCCCGCCAAGAAGGTGAAGCAGGTGAGATTCACCTCGTCCCCTCGGTCATCACCACTCAGAGATATCCAGGCCGACACCAAGGAGCGCATTGGCCGACCAACGCCGAAGGGTAAGGGAAAGGAGAAGGAGAAGGAACAGGCTGTGACGATCGCCGAGGGTGATGTGGTGAGTTTCGCCGGTTCTATACATGACTGATTACTAACGATTAATTAATATGATCCACCCTGTAAGAGGTGTTCTGCCCAGTTCAAATGTCTCGCTGTAGAGACTCGCGTTTCTGTGGGCTCATATGGGCTCATTTTACGAATTCTGGCAACTGGCCTTTACTGCACGACTCGCACCATCATCTGTATGCGACTTCTATCTTGTTTCTGGTCATTCCACACACAACGCGCAGCATTCCCACGCCCACTTAGCACATTTCTCTCGCACTTGTCGCCCTACTCCATACGCAACTTCTGCTATGTCTCCAGTCATTTGCGCATACAATGCACAGCTCTCCTGCAAAGCACACCATAGGCGCAACACTTTCTCACGCTTTCGCGTTTCGCGTTCCCGCGCGCGCGCTTAGCGCGTTTCTCGCGCTTAAGCGCACTCCATCACGCATCATCCAGGAGCATCCATCCATCATCCAACCAGTTCCTAGGTGTCCCTTTTCGTTATCAGACCATATTTAGCCTATTACACTTTGTATTTTGTTATGCACCCTTACTTTACATCACTTTACCTCACTTACATACTTAGAGCGCTCCCTATTTGGCTCCGAGCCCTGGGAGAGCGCTTAGGTAGAACTTACATACTTTCATGTTCGTTTTACAGGACGAGCTTCCTACCACAGCTTCCTACCACATCTTTCTAGCACCATGTACTGGGCAGTTAGTTCCATGCAATGCATGCGTCCGTCGTTGTCTTAAGGCCCTAGCATCAGTCTAAAGCTAGTGGCAGTATCAGTATCCATCTATATCCGTGCTTTTCACCATATTATCGTCTCTCTACACTTGTGCGCTGCTCGCACTACCATCCCTGTTCTCCGCGCATTTTCGCCCTTTCGCACTTTCGCCTTCCCACACTTCGCGCATTTTTCGCGTTTCACTTTCCCGTGTGCACCTTGAGCGCGTTTCTCGTGCTTACATCGCCCTTTTGTTGCCTTTGATCAGGGTTGATCAGCATCATTTCGTGGATCCTTGCTTTCTTTGCTTCCCTTAAGGGTCGAACATATCGCACGGCATATCAAGACCCAACATAGAGAGTGTTTGCTTGTCATCTGACTTGCGTTCACCTTAGTTGTGTTACCCACATCGCTGCCCTCGGCCGCAAGGGCCAAATCACAAAGTCCTGTGCCAGGTGCTATGAGATGAAGGTAAAATGCGACCAACCGGTACCTCACAAGCTTCCAGAAATGGCCGAGCCAGTGTGGGTCTCACAACCTGGCAGGCACATATAAGAAAAGTGCTCAGCCAGTATAAGTGAGTCTCAGCTCAGCCTAGCTGCTATACTCACAGAATGCAAGAACATTCGACCCTAAAGGGGAAGCAAGGAAAGCAAGGATCCACAGAATGATGCTGAACAACCCTGGTGAATGGCGGTGAAAGCGCGGGAAAGCGAAGTGAAGGTAGTGCAAGCAGTGCACAAGTGTAGAAGACGTATACTGAGACTGATAAGAGGAAAAGCGCGTATCTAGATGGATACTGATAGTGCCACTAGCTATAGACTGATGCTAGGGCCTCAAAACGATGATGGACACATGCATTGCATGGAACTAACTGGTGATAGATACTGAGTGGTAGGAAGCTGGTGGTAAAGTGGGGTGTAAAACGAACATGAGAGTATATAAGTTCTACCTAAGCGCTCTCCCAGGGCTCGGAGCCAAATAGGGAGCGCTCTAAGTATGTAAGTGAGGTAAAGTGATGTAAAGTAAGGGTCCATGATGAAATAGGAAGTGTAATATGCCAAATATAGTCAGATAACGAAAAGGGACATACCAAGGGACTGGTTGGACGATGGATGGATGCTCCTGGATGATGCACGACGCAGGGCGCTTAAGCGCGAGAAAGTGCACAAGGCACGCATGTGGGAATACTGCGTGTTGTGCGGGAAAGTGTCGCACCTATGGCGCGTTTCGCAGGAAGTGGTGCACTCCATGGTGGAAGTCATAGTGGATGATGGTGCGAGTTGTGCCATGAAGGCCAGTTGTCAGAATTCATAAAATGAGCCCATATGAGCACACAGAAATGCGAGTCTCTACACCGGTGCGGTCATCACGTCCTTGGTCAAAGGCCCCACTCGTCTCCACATCCAAACCGCAGCCCAGGGCAACAAGGGCGGCCTCCCATGCATGTCTACCACCGCCTGTGGTAGAATCTGAGGACGCCATGGATGATGAGGGTGAGTCACCTGTTTTTTTTTGTAAAGGTCAACAATATTGACCTTGATTTTAGATGTCGCTGTTGAGGCTGATGAAGACGTCGCTATGTCTCATGCGGCCGATACCGAGCAGCAGACTGATGTCACTGCGGTGATGCCAAGTGAGACCGTCGATTGGCCGGCAGCCATGGCGTCGGCGAAAGACTTTCCTGCTGACCATTGGCAGGAGGTCACTGACAAAACCCCCATCATACCACCACCACCACCACCTGCTCCTGTGGCCAAACCCACCACCTCGTCAGCCGAACCGACTATCCACGATCGTGTGGTCTCTCTGGTGGCTAGAGTCGCTGCCATGGAAATGGCCAACTGCAACACCCTTGCTAGGGTGGATGCGATAGAGCACGACTTTGACTCCCACATCTCCTCTATGCGGGCCGAGTTTTCTGACGTCCAACTGAGCTTCAATGCCACGGTGGATGTGGTAAATGGTCTTGCCAACATGGTGGAGAAAATGAGGCAGGAATGCTCGGTCCTGAACACATCCTTCCCACCACCAGCGATTGGCCTGACCGGTGCTTCCACGGCCACAGACATGGGCATCAAATACTTGACTGGTGTGTTTGGCCCTTCGGTTGCTCCCAATGCTGATTCTGTCACCATTGGTCAACCCTCAGCATCTTGCCCATTCGGTCGCCCTGATGTGCAAGGCAGCACATTCACCAGTGGGCAACCATCATCTGAGTCAGTGCAGGCTGGTCCTTCATCTGCTCCCCCCATCCAATGTGATTTGAGTGTTTCATGCCCTGCTTCTACTACTTCCTCCCTCCCTTGATCGCAAATATACCCTTATGTAGCACACATCAGTTAGTTAGATACTGTTGTCTACATGAATTGAATGAAATTGATTTGGCCTGGATTGAATGTGATTGATTGTGTGATTCCATGTAGCAATTGCGCTTCGGTAATATATTGTATTTGACCGACCATATATTTGACCGATCGTGTCTCTTACATTGCATATGACCAAGCTATTGACTGACTATCCTGTCTATCATCACAGAGGTATATATTGTAAGCTAGTACATGATGCATCATATTTGACCCAACATGTTTTGACCGACCGACCGACCGACCCCCTCATCTATCATGAGGCCAGTATATTCTGTAAGCTATTCCATTACCACCGACCATGTCTCTCGTACATCACATATGACCAAGCTATTGACTGATCACCCTGTCTATCTTCACAGAGGTATATGTTGTAAGCTAGTCCATGATACATCATATTTGACCTGACATGTTTTGACCAACCAACCAACCAACCAACCAACCAACCAACCACCCATCTATCATGGGGCCAGTGTATTCTGTAAGCCATTCCATTACCACCGACCATGTCTCTCATACATCACATATGACCGAGCTATTGACCGACCACCTCATACTTGACTGACGTAGTCCTGACAAGTATATTTTGCACAAGTGACTCAGGGGACAGACCCAATGTTCACATATTTGACCGACCGATTGACCGACTTCCCGAGTCTATCATGGGCAAGTATATTTGTAAGACCAATCCATTGACAGAGCAGTGTCCATGACACATCTATATGCTTTGGGTGTCGGCCCATTTGTATATATCGGTACCACTGCCCACTCAGCTGACCTGTTCATATCGGGTACATATTTCATCCACTACCTACCACACAATACCTACCAAATGCAATAGGAAAGTGTACACTTATCTACTATACCACACTATGGGCCCACTGTTGGTATCACATACACACTTGACATAGGGGTGTCGGCCCATCTGTATATATCAGTACCACTGCCCACTCGGCCGACCTGTTCATATCAGGCATATATTTCATACACTACCTACCACACAATACCTACCAAATGCAATAGGAAAGTGTACACTTATCTACTATACCACATACTATGGGCCCACTGTTGGTATCACATACATACTTGGCATGGGCCCACCTGTATGTATCACAACAATACATTGATGGGCCCACATTGGCTGACATGTGTGGAACATGGATATTTCAACATTAGTTGTATGTATTTATCAAGGGTAAAGTGACTGCAGTATGTGCCAGATTGTCAGGCTTGTCGAGAGCCTGGCCCGCATCAAACGAGCCTGCGGGGAAGTTGTCCCCTGCGAAGAAGTTGTCATGCAGTTCCTCTGGCTCATCTTCGACTGTAGCCGAATAAGAGACACTAGTGGTAGGAGCTGAGGTGAATGTTGGATGCAAAGCATTCCAGTGCTTTGTGTGCCCTGCCTGAGTTTTGAAGTGGTGTTCGCAGTGCAAGTAACCGCAGGGAATCTGATGAGCGCTGTGGTCCCTGCAAGCATAATGAGACATCCTAAACGTAAAATGAAGAGAAGAGTCGAACCGTATGGGAACCTTGAGAGCCATGCCGAATACTATAATCCAATTAGCGTGTGCATGCCACAGTCGATATACTTGTTTGGGGACTTACTAAATTTTTGAACTTCCAACCTTCACAATCCTGACGTCTCACTCCAGCGAAAGTCCTCGTCTCAGTAACCCCATCTCCTCAGTCATGTCTACAATAGATGCTCCTTGTTGCACCTGTCCATCAAATGCAACTGCCCGGCCTGGTCAGATAGTGCTTAACGCACAGGTCAAGAGACGTACCAAGGTACAAAAGAATGCTGATGACCTTGCCCTCAAGGAAGCCAAGGAATTAAAGGAGGCACAGGCTGACAAGGGACTGAAGCGCCTGGCTGGTATGCAGAATGAGATGGAGAAAGCGCAGGAGGATTTACTCACGAAAAAAGCGATCCCTGTTATGCCCAAGCCAAGGGTTCATAAGACTATAAAGCCTGCAGTAAGGAGTAGTGACAATCATACTGATAGCATGGTGGAGGCTGATGAAGCCGACAACCTCCAGGAGACTGTTGAGCAGATGGACAGTGGAACTGTAGGAGTGACGAAGAAGAAGGTAACGAAGAAAGGTGGAAAGACACTGATAAAGGATGCCATCAGCAACATGCAAAAGAAGATCAACGAAGCACCATCAAAAAGGGAAAGTGACAACACCGACGGTGTGGCACATGTATCTGATGGGAAAGACTCAGTGCTGTAAGGCTTCTTCTCTTACCCATCACTGATGTTACTTCTCACCAAATCAACATTACATTTCCTCAATCTTACCACTAGTTTCAATGCAATCACTCAGAAATTCGCATTGGGTGGCCAGGTCACCAACTGGGTTTCCAACATTAAGCCGCTGGGAAAATTAGAACATCCAAAGCCACTACCATCTGCATCAAGTATTACTTGAGCACCTCTGACCTCCATTTTCTCACAAGGCACTGCTTCTACGGCAGCAACTTCTGATGTGCAGGTCCTGATTTGGAAGCCTGTGGTTCCAGCTGAAATTCCAGATGCAGATGACGCCCTCATAGGCAGTTTTGCAGATGCCATCGATGATACCCTGGAGCATGAGGCCACTATTGTGCAAGGCAAGGGAAAATCGAAGGTAATTGAATGCTATTGGATCGTTAGTACTAGTATCCACTCATTAATTGTTCCGCAGGTAGTCTCAATATTTGAAGATAATGTGGACTTTGAGCCAAAGGCAACTTCCACATCAGTACCATCAGGAGCATATGACTCGGATGAAGATTTGGCGACTTCATTTGCAGAGCAGGAACAGTACTCACTGGAGCCCAAGCCTCCATTCACACAAATCGACACTCTCTGGACCCTCAAGTGGAAAACTCTGGTGGATGATGCCTTAGATGATGATAAGGAGGCGTCTGTGGTGTCTGACTGGTCCATGGACATTGATGGTCCTGCTTTTGAGGACCTGATTATGGTTTCTGATGAAGAGTCTCAGCCTGAACCTGTGGTACTAAAGAAGGAGAAGATTCAGCGCACAACATCTTCAGTAAGTGTGAACTGTTAATTGTGCTCATTCTGACACTCTCATAGACGTCTGTATCTGTTGCTTCTACTGCTGACAGCAAGCCGCCTGCTCTAAAAAAGGCCAAGGTCGAGTCATCCGTTACACATGCCCACAACACTCCTGCTGTCAAACACCAGTTGAACATGGACACTGCGCCAGAGTGAATAAAATCTCGGAGCGCCTATCGTAATGTTGACTTACCTGCTATGATGCAGGTAGATCAGCGCTGGACAAAGAAGTATCTCCCTACTGTCATGTTGTGGGCCGGGAGTTATGGTGATATCTGGAACATCCCAGATGACGTCCTTCTCCTTCATGCCCAGCTCATTTTTAATGTGGTATACAAGGAACTTAACATCACTATCGTTCATGGTGGTGTGATACACTCCCTGGTAAGTCTATTTTTTACTGTCGAGCTTGACTGACTGTATTTGTAATTAGACAGCGCAGTGTATATCCGAATGGCACAGCAATTTTAGCTCTACAGGCATAGTCATCGTCCTGGACTTTTTGATGCGAAATTCTGACTGCGATCTTGTTGAACTCGCCAAGTCTTTAATTGCAGGTTATGCATTCTTGTTTCAGGATCCTGATGAGCCGAATCCCCTCACAGTGTACCATTCTCCCTTTGTTTTGCAGTTGTTGGGTACTGCGCATCTCAATGCCATCAGTGGGTATGTGGATGTTCCCAAACTCGACATGCATGCACTCGTGACACTTGGGATGTCAGGCGTTATTGCCCTTTCTGCTGCAGCAGTAAGTTTGATCTTCAGATGGTTTAATTCACACATATTATTTTAGATTGAACGTGCCCTCAATATGTTTGCAGACAAGCATTTGAAAGTCAAGGAAGTCTTAGCGGCTGGCTCAGGTAAACTCGCTATCAAGCTACCAAAAATCCTCAACAAAACCACCAGCAAAATGACCAACACCCCATTCTTATTTTCAGGGGCTCGCTGGACTAAAGTGACTAACTCGTTCATCAAGTCTATCTCGAACAAGCCTGCTGGATACATAGAGACTACGATACAGATGGCACGTGCCTGTACTATGTCGAGCGATGCGATGGATCCAGCACAGGGCTCATTTGATGATGAGGAGTCTGAGGACGATGAGCGTGCTATGCTTTGTAAGTCATTATCATTCAGGTTTAATCTCACTGACATTCACGACCTCAGAATTTTTCTATTTGTTGTGTCTGCATGATTTTCACTATCCTACATCGAACTCCAGGCTGTCACTATCATCTTTTACTGCATCTGCCGCTGCTCCATTTGCTCCCACTGCTCTATTTGCTCCCGCATTCCCCCCTTTTTTTCCTGTACTGCTGTCCCACTTTTCATATTAGCAAGTTTCCTTAATTTTCTGCTTATCGTGTAGTATGCCCCTTTTTATGAAAGACTTGTGCCGCTTTATCTGGTTTTTTAAGCAAAATAAGTGTTGAGTAAGCGGAAATTCAGAGATGGAGTGGGCTTAATTAAGTGGCTTGCACTTTTTCACTCAAATGACTTAATACTTCTTTTCACATAATTAAGTGACAAATAAAGTGAGATAAGCAACCGGTTGTTTTCCTGATGCATATTCTATGGTTACCAAACTTCTACAACAAGGTTTTACTTCAGTCTGATGGGTGCCTGCCAAGGTTGTACTTGATCTGTAAGTGCTCAAGTAGCAAAACACTGGCGATTTTTATGTAGGATCTTCACAAGTCGAGTTTTGCAAGCTTGTGGTGACCTTGTTTATAAAACTTGAGATCACACTGGTGCACTCCCCTGTGGTCATGGCACCTTGAATGATCTCTGCATTTCAGTCTTCAGGCCTAGGTGTGCCTGCCCTTCTTTTCTTGACTTCTCTGGTGCAGCATATATCTGTTTAAAGTTTTGGTAGATGCTGACTAATATTTGGAGATCTTGCAACAGTCACAGAACATTAGTCCATTAACCTTGTTACTTGGTTCAGGTGTGTCCTTGCATAATTTACATGGGTATAGTCCAGCATGGATTCATCATTATCAGGGATCTTGTCATATCCCGTATTCCGGACCTTCGTCCAATGATGTTCCCATGCCTTCCAGATGCACATCCGGACCTCCATACCCTTATCCATGACCCCATACCCTTATCCATGCCTTCAGTCCTCCAGTCCACTATCAGTTTGGATCCGTACACCTTCATACATCCATATATTCATACCTCTGGACCTCTGCAGCTAAGCCTGCTTCATCCACCCTTGGCCCTATCAGATCCGAGCTCATTCCATCTCGGACTCTACCTTCCCTAGACTATCGGTCCATATCCATGATCCATATCCTAGTCTCGTCTTCACCTAGATCTCCAGATCCGCTCATCCGATATCCAGACACCTCATCTGATATCTCTAGACCTCCGGATCCGACCTATACTCATATCCGAAGCCCAAACCTTAAATCAGTGTCTATCTCCTTATGGTAATCCCCTTGACTCTGGACTTCGGTTATCTCTGTTTCCGTCTTGCTTATTGATCCTTGTACTCTGTTCATATCCGAGTTCATTTACTTATGTTCCGTTCATACTTACTAATATGTTTCCACATGCTCGTACATAGCATTTGTGTTCAGCTTACCAATCCTCTCGGATCCCTTCCAGTATATAAAGATCTGTACAACTCCTGTAAAGTTTCCTTAGTTCGAATATCAACATAGACTTGCTCTCTCACACATTAGACTTCACTCATTCTTGTCTTGGACTTTGGTCCATCTGAGTTCTGCCTTTCCATCAAGGCCTAGGGATTGATTCCCTAGGCCGGAAATCCGGACCTTCGGATCTGTCCCCTATGTCTCTGTTCTGCAGTCTAGGGATTGATTCCCTAGACCGAAGTTTTGCCTTTCTGGCACTTCCTGTCTTTCCGAGACTTTGGTCTACTTCCTGTCAACTCCATCTCTACTTAAGTGTAGTCTACCTCTGTTTGTTCCTACTCTGGACCTTGTCCATAGTAGCCTTTCCCCTCCTGTCCTAATCCTGTCCGCTCCTCCAGTCCTCATAAACCTTTGGACCTTCGGATGTCGTAACCTTCAGACGTCGTAACCTTCGGACGACGTATCCTTCAGATGCTGTTACCTTCGGACCACTCCTCCTATCCTATCCTGCTTTGGACTCTGTCCCTCGCAGCCTATCCTATATGTGTTTCTATCTAGGGAACTTACCTTGGGAAGTCTTACCTTCGGATCTAATACAGTGGATGAAACTCCTCCAGAGTTTCCTATACTCCTCCGGAAGTTTCTCGCACTCATCCGGAAGTCCTCTAGCACTCTACTAAAGTAGCCAGCCTCTGGAAGTCCTTCGGACTTCGTCGGATTCCATCTGGACTTCATTCTGAAATTAAGGGCATGTACTCGGGTAAGGGGCACAGCGCACGAGCTGAGGCCAAGCCCTTTGGATCTGTCTACCCTTGAGCTACGGTCTTAACAGATCTCGCAGTGGGTGTATGCACTCAGCAAGCACTGGGGTACTTTGAACTATATCTGTCATGTTGCACTTGAAGTTCAAGCTTCTATTGCAAGCTACCATGGATCATGGTAGCACATGGACCATGGAACTTGCATGGATACATAAAATTTGGCATCTCCCATTTCTTGACATACTAACTCTTCATCTCCCTGTTGCTTCAAGGACATCGCAGACATGGACTCATCCCCCTGCCGTCAGTGTGCATGTCATGGATATTTGGAAATGGGTGTAAGTTATGTACAATCTGTGACTCTCAGGTGTTCAGTACTGATCGATCCCAGCCTAATGAGTGTGCATGCGCTCATACCCCACAGGATCACACAGCTGTGGCCCTTCCGCCTCGTCGGCATGCATCTGGCACCTATTTCTCTATGGTGAGTGTAAATAATAAACACTATTTGCAAAATTCACATTATGTAGAATGGAAATCCAGCCACATATCATTCCATGTGTGCGCTCTGTAATGAAGCATATCATGTCCATGTCCCTACTCCCACTCAGGCGCCCATCACCCCCAATTATCTGTTCTGGTTATGATTTGACCATGGCAAATTTATCAAGTTCTTCGTCTGGCAGTCCAGTACTTGCCCGGTACATTCAGCCTCCTCCATCACCACTTTCCAGTAACACTGGAGCACCACCGATAACTCCTGCACCTCTAACTCTTTGACTTTGGAGTCCTCCCCATGCCCCTGCATCTGGAACTACAAACAACTGCCAGTGTGCCCCCCATGGGGTATCAGCATCTCCACTGACCTCAGTGCCAATAATCTCTTGCCAGGCAGGCAGGTCTGGCAACCCAACCAGATCATCAACTGCCCCCAGGAGACAATTGACTCAGCGCACCACTCAACCCATCAAGTACTTGGTGGTCATCCACCCTGAGCTGGTGAGTAATCTTTGAATACAATGTATCACATGCAGTTTTTTACACTGGTATTTTGTCTAGGGGTACAGAACAGTTACGACAGACTTTGATCGGCTGTTTCGTGAACTCTGGTGCCCTGTGTCTCAAAAGATTGGCTCCTTTTTATGCCAGGCTGAGTCCCTGGGACTCTTATTCAAGTTTGAAGTTGCAGCATGCTCAGATGAATTCGCAGGACCTATTTTCAATACTCAGTTGACCAACCATTTGGATAGCAAGGGGTTTGTGTTCTCCCGCCCTCACAGCGCACCCAGTACCAACACTGTCACAATGTCTTGATACACCTGGTCATTCCTTATGACTGGAAAAAGTCAGCGATCAGCATTGGGTGCTAAACTCAGCTCATCCTGGAAGTCCACTGAAGATGTCACTCACAAAGACTTGGCTGCAAATGCTGACAAACTCCCCATCCCATCACCTCATCATGATCACCGCATAGTGTTTGTTGGTAAGCTTCTTTTCTGTTCCCTCTCCCATTCTTAATAATTGATGCAGCATCCAGTTCCTCTAGAGTTTATTGTTACTGGCCCTCTCAATGGACAGGGGTTGCACCTGTGTCTTGTGCCTCGGCTCTGGAACAAGAACTTTCACCCAGATATACATGAAGAGAACACGGAATTTATATGTTCTGATGGGTGCTCTGAGGTATGTAATATCTTTTCTTGCTTGAGTAGGTGCTCAACTCACGTCTTCACCTCAGCAATCATTGGCAGATTCTGATATGGATTTTGATGTTCCTGATTTTGTGCCATCGACATCAGCAGATACTACCAATGTTGGGGCATCTCTCTTCCTAGCAGGACCAGTGTCTCCTGTTTATAGGATGGTGCCCTTATTGCCTCTATGTATGCCTCAGATTATGCCCTTTGATGGCCCTACTTCCTCTGCACCATCCAGTCCAGGTACTGCCACCAGTACTATCGTGCATCCCCCTGTTGCTTCACAACCTCATCAACAATCTCCTACTGCTGCTGTTGCTGCTTGGAGAGGGAGAATAGCAGCTGCACAAACGACCATGCAGTTCCTCCTAAGTGATGATCCAACCACCAGTCTTCTTGTGTGGCCACCCCCTCTAGTCACTGATGCTGTGACAGGCCAGTTAGAACTATCCATAGCACCTGCAATGGACTTGTATTCCATGATTCTGGAAGTCGATGCTTCTGCACAGGTTAGTTTCTCATTCATTTCTACAATGATAATGTTTTCACACTGCTTGGTTAGATTACACAGCTGAGGTGTCTTCCTGTGAATGCACAAGCTGAGCTTACCCACTGGTTACAATGTCAGGTGTTCTTTGGCAACCAGTTCACTCGTGGAACACCTGACCACATTGTATATTCATCAATGTGTCAGGCATTCGACTGCCTAATTGACGATCACTTGACACTATGTGAGGTATGTTTCAATGTTAAAGACATTCATTCATTGGCTCACATGTCACCACCACTACCTTCAGCATATCCTCACTGAAGATTTGTCTAGTATGATTCTTGAGGGAATGTTTGGTGGCCATATTCTTTCCTCACCAGAGCAGGTTATCCGCCTTCTTGTCATCAATGTTACCCCAGTTGGTGGCATCTTCAATGATATCATCACATGATTCAAACTGCATCAGAAGCACTACCTCCATGGGTGCGGCACTCCTACCCAAAATGATGGATCAGATCTCTTCAGAGAAGATGTAGTAATTAATCCATTGTTACAGACTCGACTCTTTCTCCGGTGTGTCACTGGTAGTAAGTTCCTTCCAGTGTGCCCTCAGCAACATATCAGGATTCGACATTTTATTTGCTCTATTGACAGTGTCTCTCCTTACTGATGTCTTTGAACAGTTGAATTTCCAGGCACAGTGGAACCATCAGTGGGGTGAACATGTAGTGCGTCTGGTCACTTATTCTAGATTATCACAGTCATTGAAATATATAATGTCAAGGGAATCCACATCCACACATGCTTCTATGCAGTGGATGTGCTGTTGAACGAGACATCTATGCTCATTGTGAACCAAGAAATTCTGATGGACACATCAATTTCCACCGACTTTGATAGGTGGATTCACTCCTGTATCAGTGGCAATGCCTTCAATCACTACAATACATCTGTATGTCTGCTATCCCACTTGATCTGAGTCTTAAAGGCACACTACTAATCATGCCTACATAGTAAATTTTACTCCTTGCACTTTCCTACTTGCACTTCAACAATTTGACAGCTCCAATTGCTACTGACTGTACCCTTGCACCATCCCAGTAATATTGTACCAGCTTCATTTTGTACCCTGATGTAATTGTACTGCCCTGCAGCATCAATGAAGCCCATATTCAATCTCACTTGAATACTGATGATGGCACAACTGCTTCGCTGCCCACCTGTTTCCGGAATCCGCAAGCCCAGATCCTACTGTCGTTGTGGGAGAAAGCAATGAGGAGATGGGTACCATGGATGAAACCTACCTCATTCACCAATTTCTCGTGACCCTGAAGTGTCAGTTCGAGTATATGAGGCATTTTCCTTTTGAGTTGGCGCTTGGGACACTACTTTGTAAGTGCTAGTGATGGCCGCCATTGAACCTTTTCGATGTCTCAGTCAGCAGGAGTGTTGACGAGGGAGTGGTTACTTGTGCGCACTAAGGTGAGTAAGCACTAAGTTGCATCTCCTACAGAATACTAATACTGTCCCTGAATCCACATGTTGGGTTTGCTGTAGATACATGGTGTCTCACATGCAAGTCAGTGTTTCAGGAGTAGCGCGGTGGTCACTTGCAATGTGCTTCACCATAATTGACTTGATGGCTGCGGTGATATTGTACATTCATCCTGAGGGAGAAGCAGTTTTTCATTCTTGCCGGTGAAGATGAGGAATCGTGAGTGGGTCTATACTGAAAAATATAAGATAAGTCGCCTGCAGTAGTCCTCGAACGCGAGTAGAAGTCGGCCCAAGAGGATCTTTACTGAGTCTTTTCCTCGAGTAAATGCGAGGGGATGCGCTGAACGAGTCAGCAAGGGAATCTGCGCAAAGCGCGGGTGTGAGACGCCTTGTAAACGCGAAACGCGCATTAACACGACGAAAGGCGAAAGCGCGACGTAGGCGGAACAAGCGCGCTATAGGGGGCAGTGAAGAGGCGGAAGTAGCACGAAGGTCTCTCAAGATTTTCTCAAGAGAGCTTGTTGCAAAAGAATAGAGAGTCGCGCAGTGGTTGTGTTGCAAATGAATAGAAATTGATTCACAGTATACACTGATGCAGGATGATGGGATGTAGTGAGTAAGTAAGTAAGTGAAAAAATCTATCAGAGTCCCCATGTCTAAGGTAAATGTTCCCAGGCGCTGAGCCGAAGCGGAAGCGAAGCAAAAAAGAGTTGTTGTGTTGTAGAATAAGGAAATATGTGTAAACAGACGAGGTATATAGCTAAAGTCAGTTGAAAAGATAAAGGGAGACGCACCAGCGGATCATAGAGGGACAGGACAGGACGTGCGGAGGACAGGCGACTTGGAAAAGCGAACGCGAAGGTAAAGCGCGAAAGCGTGCGCAAAGGCGCCGTAGTAACGCGAAAGGCGCTATAGAGGCGCGCTATAGGCGCCAGATGCGCGGATGCGCGGATTAGGCGGAAGCGTCGCGCGTTTAGCATGTTCAAGTCGCCTTGTCGTATATAGCGCGCATTAGTGGAGACGAAGTGGAAATACGGCCTTTGTGAGGCTACTCGCAATGGAGTCTCTACAGCGCGTTGCAAGGATATTGAGTGCATTGTGAAAAGGCATGAATTTGGCCCATAACGGCCTGCAGAGACGCGAGTCTCTACAGTGCAAGTGCATATCAATATGTAGACCTGAATCAAGAAGGGGCTGGACATCAGAGAGAAAAAATTGAAGTTGAGTGTCAGTAAATGGACAATGGGACTCAGGAACCTTGACATGGGATAGATCAGAATCAGGATGATTTGATACAAATGGATTGGTTGAATCACCGTCCTCAGGATTGTGAGTATTGTGATGAGCCAGTAGACTCTGGTCATCCAAGTCATTCCAGTCAATGACATAGCTGACAATATTGTCTACCTCCTGGTCCTTACCCGACTCAATGAACACCCCTCGATGCCCATGCTCAATGATGCCTTGGACAAATAGATCATGGGGTGACCGATGGGGCTCTCCACGATGCCCAAGAACATGGCAATTCCATGAGGCTACCTATTGGCCTACATCATCGTTAATTAAAGGGAGGAATAGGAAATGGAGTAACCACAGGTGTGAATCATTGTTCACATCGAGGTTGTCATAGGCTTTGAGTCCCTGGAAAAATTCCTTCCACTTCTGCCCTAGGCCATTTGTCACATCCACCCAAAGGCATTCAATCTGGATGTTGTGAACGCTCCTGCAGATATAATTAGGACAGACTAGCAGACAGAGAGCTTGCTAATACTTACCTGCCCCATATATATGAACCACGCTCGATGCCACATACTTCTTCCATCCGGGAAGCAACAAGTAAATTTTCTGTCCCATGGTCACCTCTCACACGGCTTGGGTACCCATGGGGTCATACCAATATTTTCGAATAAAGAGAGCACAGTCCCAGAGCGGTTGTTATTGCTAACATGCATCCCTAGAACATACATAACGAGAGAATCCATCAATGAAGCCATAGATGACTAGCTTCCAATGGATGAGACCTGTGATAAATTATTAATTTTACTACTACACTGCCCATGCACAATGCACCATGCTGTCCATCGTGATGAACCAGGGCCATGGGGCCTGGTACAGAATAGCTACGACGTTGGATTCGCCATGGACCAAATGTTGCAGGAGATGGACCAACAACTCGCAGATATGATGCTTCTATACGGCTGCAAGGGATCCGGTAGCCAAGCTGCAAAAGATAGCCATCATGCATCTGTCGTCCAAAGGATGGAAACTGCTGATACAGTTCCAGTATCAATCTATCGAGTTCAGCATCTGAAATTGTAGAGAGATCGCTTGAAGACCCTTGGTGGTATATTCAGTCGACACTACCATCTGGCTGTTGCTCATTCACATATACTGGAGGTCCAGGAGAGGCAAGGTTGAATTCAAGTAGTCAACGGCGTATGGTGCGGGGGGTGACATTGATATAGTTCAGCCAGGCGCCTCCTTGACACTCTTCCTGATGAGAGTACAGCAAGATCAGATGGATGAATGTCAATGCTGGGTCTTCCCACGCCTGTATTGGTATGACTTCCTAGGGTGATGGGGCTTGCATCCAGTGGATCAGATGATATTGTGGTGGCGATATCTAGCTCCCAGATCATGCAATCCACGCTGGATTTGATTACACGTCTTTCCACAGGCGGGATGGTGTTCAAATGCTGAGATAGCCATCAGATGACCTCCTAACAATACCACAAGTAACTATACCTGTTCAATAACTTCAAGGAATTGAAGGCAGATGGCTTTTTGAGCATTCAAGCGACCAATATCACCCAGTTGTGTTCTGAGTGTTACATGGACTCTCTCGCCTAGCTGCATGAAAGAATCATAGATGTTTGTCAGTTGAATTGCCTCGGGCATGGTACAGATGGAGTATCAGTCGACAACTACCAAGTTACGTACTCAAGCACTGCGAGCCAATTTTTGAAATTGAAGTGCAAGATGCGCAAGTCAAAAGTCGAAAGTTCAAGTCGAAAGCCGAAAACCCAAGTCATAGTCGAAATCAAAAATATCTAACAACGCAAAGTGAAACCTATATTTGGAAACGCCGAAGTTGAAGCCGAAAGCCAAAGCCGAAAGCCAAAGCCAAAGTCAAAAGCCGAAATCAAAAGTTGAAATCGAAAATCTAACAACACAAAGTGCAACCTATGTTTGGAAATGAAAGATTTCAAGCAAAACCACGAAACTTTTTGTCCGCCCGTGTCCATTATACTGTCGCAAATTTCCTAAAACGATTGTAATCAGGAACGATTTACATCACATTACAATCACATTTACAACAATGCTGTAAGATTGATGGCGGGGTTTTAATCACTTGCAATGTGTATGCAACGTGATTGATATGCGTCTGACTTGCTTGAATTCCCCTTTACAGCGTTCTTGAGCCTTCTCCCCCTTCTTTCCATACATAATGATACCAGTACATAACTTGTACATCCCTGTCGACAAAATGGGCCCCGAGAGGTCAAAATACTGTGACTTGTGTCACCAAGACATTAAACCATGCGGTTACACCACTCACCGCAAGGCTTGTGAGAAGAAAGCTGAAAAACAATGGCAAAATCAACACTTTGTGGATTCCATTCAGGCTGTAACTGCAGGTAAACGCAATCTCTCATTATTGACAATATTTAATTATACTAATAATCACAGGTCCCTCAAATCTGCGACAAATGAGGGGAGATCGCGCTGATGCAGTGTTAGGACAGAGAGGTGAGTGTCCTTTTAGTGTGTTTTCTAATTGTATTCAATTTGCAACAGGACAACATGATATCTCTCCAGGCGCTTGGGATGATTTAGACAACATGGGGTACAATGATAAGCTCAGAATATTGTCCATTTTTTTTGTTATATTCACATTTAACACTTTGCTAGAACACCCCTTGTTGCTTGACGCCGACATCTCTGAACACATAGATCCCATATTCCAAGTTGACAATATCAAGCGTGAATATCATCCCAGCAGCGGGATGGCATCAGAAGTTCACGCTTTGACGATTTTAAACGCCATCCAACACCCTCGACATCTTCCACGCCTCCCGACAAACAACCTTGGGCTCCGTTCAAATCACAACTGGAGTTCGAGATCGCTGAGCTTGCTCTGGAGGCATGCCTGAATAACGAACAGACTGATCGTCTGATCAAGTTCTGTAACCGGTGCGCTTCCCGGCAGGAAAAAATCACGTTCCAGAATCACAAAGACATCCGCAACATGTGGGATGCTGTCTCCCATCGCGTTACTGGGGTTGTTTTCTTTCGTTCGTTCTGAAACTCGATGTCTGACAACTCCTGGGTTTTGTTAGTTTACTCAGGATGTAATTTCTGTATCATACAATGACACAATTCAACAATTCGATTTATACTATCGGGATCTCTGGGAGTGGGCAGCCAATCTCCTTCGCGATCCTCGACTGTTCCCGCATATGGTTTTTGATGTGCAGTGCCTCTCAAAGTTCAATGGCGAGACTTTCATACATTTTGTAGATGAGCCTTTCACTGCCAACACCTTTTGGAATGTTCAAGTATGTACTACTATCACCTTTGGCGATTTTGATCGCATTCTTTTTGCCTCGTAGTCTCAGCTCCCACCAGGTGGCAAGCCCTTGGCTTTCATCTTGTATGCTGACAAAACTCGGTTGTCGTTGTTTGGCACTGCAAGAGGATATCCTGTCATTGCACGTCTAGCAAATCTACCTACAGACATTCGTAATGGACAGGGTGTAGGTGGCAGTTATGTAGTTGGATGGCTTCCGATCGTATGTCATGGCAATATTTTCAATATAGTTAGGATTCATATTCTACCGCAGGTGAAGGAAGACAGAGACCACGCCAGCAAGCCAAGCTGGCTCAACTTCAAGAATGCCGTTTGGCACGAGTCATTTGTAAAGATTCTGTCTTCACTCGCATCAAAATCTCACACGGGACAATGGTTTGAGTGCCTCGATAATGTTCAACGCTGGTTTTTCCTTTCATCCTCATTTTGTCAGCTGATTATGAGGAACAGTGAGTAATGTCTGACTGCTTCGATTTTAATCTGAATTGCTAATGAATAATATACTTAAGATGCATTATGTCGCTGATCCGAGGCATCAAATGCCTTTGGCCGTGTCCAGTCTGCCTTGTGCCCCATGATGAACTTATGAACACATTGAAGTGTTATCCTTATCAAATGTCTGCTCAGTCGCAGGAAGTCTTACAGGCCGCATGGTCCAAGCAAACTGCCGAGGAGAAGGAGGAGAAACTGAAAGAGTACGGCCTTCGTGATCTCATAGTAAGATTTTATTTTGTAAATCTATTTCTAATCAAACAAAACTACAGAATGCCTTTGCGGCTGTGATGTATACTGATGTACACGATGCGTTGTCATGGGATCAACTTCACTTCAACGGCGGTCTATACCGCGACCATCTCTGGGTCGAACTACAGAAAATCATCGGCAGTTTGGGATGAACAACAGTAGCGCAAGTGGACAAAAAGTATGTCTGCGACTTGAGCATTGTAAATATATATCTTGAACTAACTCGTTAAACTAGTTATGAAGCCTTTCCTCGCTGGCGGAACTTGAAGCACCTCGCTCAGGTAATGAGCATTTCATTCGCTGATGGCAGCGTGTACGAAGACATCTCTAAGGTTTGTTTTTGGTTCACATCCTCCTTGATCGTCACTGACTCTTTTTCAGATGGTGATACACGCTACACACGCAATCTTAACAAAGGATGAGTGTCCACTTGGCTATCTTCTACTTCGTTGCATCCGCCTCTTTCTCGAACTCGACATGTATGCAGCACTGCAAGTTCACACAACTGAGACCATCAGTGCTGGCCGGCATGCAATACAAGCTTTCTCGACCTATCTACAAGTACGTCTTCTCGCATTCACTCAAAATATAATCATTCATTCATTGAACCTACAATAGCAATACATAGACAAGAGCGCCAACGAGAGCGATAAGAATTGGAATTTCCCCAAACTGCACATGAGCTTGCACATCTTCAATAATGTTGAAGCAAAAGGTGCAACCCGCAACTACAATACAAAGCCTAACGAGAAGATGCATGGGCCGCTGAAAGACTCGTACTTACTTCGCACGAATTTCAGGGATGTGGCACCACAGGTGACATTTTTGTACTTAAACTATCATTTGGCATTGATTTCATTTCAGATACTGCGCATAAACCACTGGTAAGTGGCAGCTGAGAGCATTCGGCACCACATATCAGACCTTGATGAGTACGAGTCCCGAGACAGCGAAGACTCGGAGGATCCAGACAACGCAGACAACGATTTGGTCCCATCAAATGATACAGATTTGCCTCACGTAAAGCTTGGATCGAGGCAGGTTGAGGAGTCCTTTGAATCGATTGAGGATGCTCACAAGGAGGACATTGCATTCACTAATTTTCGGACCAAGCTCAATGAATTCCTGACTAACTTTCTACTCGCTATTCAACTCCCTTTACCAGGTGGAAACCGCGTCCAACTCCGAGCAAGTGACAAGGTTGGTTATATTCAGTCTGACTCTGCTTTGCTACACTGATATGATCAAACAGGTTATTACCGAGTGCCGTTTTTTTAAGGTTAACTACAAGTCTATGGTGGATTGGCGACAACATACAGACTATCTTCAATGCAGTCCCAAGTTCTACAGTCGTCCGTGTTTCAATTGTGTGTTCATTCAGACGACTGACAAAGTGATATTTGGTCGCTTGCTCTTTCTATTTGAATGTGTAGTGGGAGATATCACTCTCTCATTAGCTCTCGTTCATCCATTCGATGCTCCCACGGGTGTGCAGCTCCAAAATGACAAACACCTTAACTTCTATCGCATTCGAGCAAGACCTCGGGCACAAGCCGAGTTTTTTTCAGTATGATCAATCATTCATGGAGCCCTCCTCGTGCCAGATGGTAGTACTGATCACCTTGTTGTCGACACTGTCGACACCGATATGTTCCTCCATGTGAAGGAACTACATCTTAAGGCAGGGCATCCGATACGTGTTTGATCACACACCTTCAAGTCGTCTTTCTTCCACTGTACCTGGTATGCCTGCTCATTTTCTTCACTTGTGGCATCTTGGTCTCGCTAATGGTCTACTAGAAGCACTATTCCCAACCACCATCATTCTTTGCTGCTGGTGACACTGACAGCAATTGCGAAACGGTTCATGGAATGTCATCAACCAGACATTCCATGAGCCGAAGAGTTTACTGCCCACCAAACCCTCCATGAGCCGAAGAGTTCACCACACACCAGGCCCTCCACCAAATTGGTAAGTCCAGGACACCAGAATGCATGCGGTGCACTGATTTTATTCTCAACCTACTACAGCAACCACGAAACGGTTCATGGAATGTCATCAACCAGACATTCCATGAGCCAAAGAGCAGGCCCTCCACCAAATTGGTAAGTCCAGGATGCCAGAATGCATGCGGTGCACTGATTTTATTCTCAACCTACTACAGCAACCACGAAACGGTTCATGGAATGTCATCAACCAGACATTCCATGAGCCAAAGAGCAGGCCCTTCACCAAATTGGTAAGTCCAGGACGCCAGAATGCATGCAGCGCACTGATCTTATTCTCAACCTATTACAGCAACCGCAAAACGGTTCATGGAATGTCATCAACCAGACATTCCATGAGCCGAAGAGTTTACCACACACCAGGCCCTCCACCAAATTGGTAAGTCCAGGATGTCAGAATGCATGCAGCACACTGATTTTATTCTCAACCTACTACAGCAACCGCGAAACAGTTCATGGAATGTCATCAACCAGACATTCCATGAGCCGAAGAGTTTACCACCTACTGGACCCAGGATCCTCCACGAGCTGAAGAGTTTACCGTCCACCACACCCTCCACGAGCCGAAGAGTTTACCATCCACCACACCCTCTGAGAGCCGAAGAGTTTACCGCCCACCGGACCTCCCACGAGCCAAAGAGTTTACTGTCCTAGAGCAAGTTACGCCCATCATCCATCAACATGTGGCAGTCCATTGTGCTCTTTTTTACATGCCTCGCAGCAGTTTTCAACTAATTGATTTACGTCTAGGGTACATGAGGTATTAATATACAGCTCGACTTATATACTAGGTGCATCACGCCATCTTTTTCCCTTCCTTACCTTGTCACTAATCATCTAAAACATGTCTCACCTATCAGCGCAGATGTTGGGCGATGATTCAGACGATGACTGGGATGAGGGCAATGTTGCCGATCCGATCTCTATCATCTCAGGGCCCAATGCCTCCAAGGGAGATCTCATGGACGTATGTAGCAACCAACTTCATTATGTTCAAAAGAAACTTACGCTCTCCTCGATACAGGCACTCAAAGCAATGCAACTTGAAATTCAGCAACTGCGTGATGACAATCGCACCCTCAAGGAGAACAACAAGGTTCTCGTCGCTGAGAAGCCCAAACGGAAACAATGTGTAGATGCTCCAGATGCACTTGTTGCTCATGAGCAAACTATTTCATTGTATGCTCGTGAATATGGCATGATGGTGGAAATGTTTCCAGACAGTGAACTTCTCATGAAGAAGTGCCTGGATTTGTGTACACCATTCAACAGCATTGATCGTTACAAGACCTCGGCGACTCAAGAATCTGCCTTCCTGGACGAACTCTATACTCATTTCCCTGAACGTATCCACGACGCAGTAATGGGAAGTATGTACTTCAAAGACCTCGTATGTTATACTTCACTTTTTGTGCTGTTAGTTATTATCTGATCTATTCCGGTTGTCATAGGTCAATAAGTGTATCACTGACGCTCGTTCTAATGAGATCAAAAAACTGTGTGGCGTCGCTGGAGATATATTCAACCTTCCAGGGAAGTACTTTGCCAATGTTAATTATGACCGAGCCGGCATCGCCGACATCCAGAAGATGCTCGGAGTCTCTGGCAAGACTCAGGCTTACAAGATATTTCCACCTCTCTTGTTCCCAGGTCTGCAAGAAGATGCAACCCTCAAGACTGTCTTCGGCAATTGGACACTTGTTGCTAAGGTGCGCTATTGTCTCACATGATTGTGCTGTCATCTATGTACTTACTATGATGTATCTATATTCTGTGGGCCTCGCTCCATGGTGTCACCTCACTCCATCAAGAGCCTTGCGACGGATCGAAGACTAACGCTCGTAAGTGGAGCTTCCAACAAGTCACACCAGGGTCTATTGCGTGGGCTGCAGTTATCGTAAGTTGTTTAACTTGCATCAAATGATTCTACTCATACACTGTAACACAGGCTATATTTCTGCTCTCACCAGACACCGAGTTTCCAGGTTCGGGAGTTGGAAAATCGTCAACTCTCAACTATAAGGACCTCTTCTTTCAGTACAAGAAGTTACTCATTGCGAAGTGGGGCACGAAACGGATCAAGACTATTGTCACCAATATCAACAACCATGTTTTCGGTGGTGCAAAGTCACCATCCACCCTGGAATCTGCTGGCGCAGAAGATTATCTGACGAAATTAACCGTGCCATGCTGGCACTTGACATGGAGACTGATAGCGAAGAAGACACTCCACCACTCTCGTTGACGCCCTCAGCAGTGCAGGTCTTATCAGCGCCCTCAGCGCCCTCAGCACCACCAGTCTTATCAGCGCCACCAATCTTATCAGCACCTGAAGGTCCAAATCTTGACATTCAGCCTACAAATATGGAAGAATCAGCATCTCGTGCTGCCGTTCATGCTAACAATCAATTGAATACAAATGTTGAGGCAGCTGCACCCAATGATGGAGAGGAAACTGATGTGGTGTCAGGCTTAAGGGGACGAGGGAGGGGCAAGACTAGGGGGAAGAAGGCCACAACTCAGGGTCCTACTCGTCGTGGACGTTCTGGTGTGAAAGTCGCATAGATTAGCTACCCTTACTGTTCGATCTGTTCTAAATCACACAATCCAAATTTCAATATCATTACAAGGGCTTCAAACGTGCCTCCAACTGAGTCCAACAGACTTACAATGCATGTCAATGACCGATGCTTACATAATAATTGACTGTAACTCAATTGCAAAGTTCTCATGTGCCTTATCATACAACCACATCGTCCGTTGCCATACAAACTTTACCTTCTGACTCTAATGCCTCTAAAAACTTGTCAACAAACACCATCAACATGATATACAGTGCTGATGAACTGGCACAACGCTTCAAGAGGTCAAGAGTTGGAAGAATGTTCATATCTCTCCAGGGATTATTATGAGAAGGTGTCTTTGATTTCTGTCAATGCTTTGAGGATCGACGGGAATGCACACTAATCATTCTCCAGAACCTTCACTCACTTGCTCTCGTGTCCGATGCTCTGCATGTGTTCAGTTGGAAGAATATCCAGGGATTATGACCCTTCAGAAGGTGTGTTGGAACATTCTGCTCAAAATGTTGTCAATATCAGTTTGACTGCACACTCACACTTCGTGTTTTTTTACTTGATTGACACTCATTTCTATTCCATTTCATTTCGCAGTCATGTCGCTCGACAGTCAATCCGTTAAAATTCCTCATTCAACTCTTGACTCTTCTGAATCGTTACTCGCTGCACAGCTCAATGGCACCAAGCCAACAATGAATGGACATGCGTTAGAAGATAACGAGAGTCCGTCAACCTCTGAGCGTCTGCAAGTCATTAATGATGAGAAGAACTTCATGTCAGTCTGCTAACACATATGAATTTTCCTCGAGTCCTCAATCACACTACTTCCAACAGGACCCACTTGACATCTCAAATAGGATGATGGGGTCTACGTGATGCCAGCTTCAATTACAACATAGTAGCTGTCTTCGGGTCGCAGTCTACTGGGAAGAGTAAGCTGCTGAAATGCCAATGTCTGGAAGTGCTGTCCACTGAGGACTGGCAGGTGCACTGTTAAGTAGGCTATTCGGTACTACCTTTGACATCATGGATGAGACAAGATGGCAGCAGACTACGAAAGGTAAATATTTGGACTACTCAACTTTCGTATTCGTGCTAACTCAGCTTGAGGTATCTGGATGTGCCGAGGGAAAGACATGGGTGTCATGGTCATGGATGTGGAAGGCACGGATGGATGGGAACATGGAGAGGACCAGGTACGAACGAATTTCAGTTAATGGTGGTTTTTGTCATTCAACCATTCTCAGGACTTTGAACACAAATCCGCTCTTTTCTCCCTTACTTTGTCAGAAGTACTTCTCATCAACCTCTGGGAGCACCAAGTTGACTTATACCAGGGTGCAAATATGGGTCTTCTAAAGACTGTGTTTGAGGTGAACCTTGGTCTGTTCAGCAAGAAAGCTCAAGATGGGTAAGCTCATCCCACACCGAAGGTGCATTCTGCTTTCAGGATCGGGAACGCCCACTAACATTCATTCCTCAGACCCTTCACTCACTTTAATTTGCTCTCGTGTCCGACGATGCTCTGCATGTGTTTAAGGTAAGTCTCGTATCGACTCCATGAGCAGTTCCAGTAGCCTGAACCTGTCCTTAGAGCCTATGCCACTTTATCCCATGGATGATTCAGAGATATGTGATTGTCGACGAACAATGAACGCACAGTTCATTTTTATTTCTTTGTTCTTGCACAGGTATATCCATCGATAACCACACCCTTGCTCATCGCCGAACATTCCGTCTGTAATGGTTAGTTCTTACTTTCTACCACGTCGCTTTTACAATCCAGAACTGTCACATTTTTACAGGTGTTTGGATGCGCTGAGCAACATTGAATGCGCCCTTCTTACAATATGTATTATTAATAGATGAATATCAAATTTAAATATCAAAATTACAAATAAAAAAATTGATTTTTAAGTCCTTACAATGTGCTACTTGACATTGCAATGTGGTTTCAAGACTGTCGTGGTTTCCTGGACAAATAACTCATTACAATGCTAAGGTAGATTACCACGCATTCCAACGGCAATTGCCATGATAATTGCAACCGAAATTACAGTGTGATTGCAATGGCGACTCTATTATTGTTACAAAGCGCTTTCAAAGCGCGCTCGGTCTTTGAATATTGAAATGACTTACAAGGCACTGAAACCCAAATTAGGAATTTGCAACGACGTATACGAAACAGTGCTGTCCAAATATGAATAAAATAATCTCGACGGCGTATTTTATTCTAATCATATTATATTCTCTATCCGCCCCGAGATATTTAATGATAGCATTATTGTATTCATATTGTATTCGTATGTATTCGTATCTAATCATATTTAATGGATAGAAACACCATCGAGGTACTGATTTCCGTCGCCGAGGCCAAGCTTCAACAACTCCTTCATAATGACAGCGGCGGAAGCAGTCTCTGCAGTCATCGAAAAGCGCGAATCAGAAAGTGTGTGTTTGCTACTAGAAAACAGGCGCTCGACGGCGACACTGACGGCGGGAATAGCGAGAACATCACGAGCAATGCACAACAGGATAGGAAATGTCGTCTCGTGTTGCTGCGAAGACAACAGTAAGACATTTTTGTTAGGAATTATGCGAGAAGGTTACTCACCTTCCACCACTGAAGCGGATTGGTCATTTGTTCAGGTGAACAAGGGTAGAGACCACTTACATAAATAGATGTCTACTTCTTTCTGTGCCGTAGAGGAACCACCACTAGACATGGTCAAAGCTGCAATGAGGGCAGACTTCGATGGTGAGGCTGGGGCTGATGCAGGAGTAGCGGCTGATATTCTTATAGTGCCATCGTCGGTCTCATAAGTCCCATAAAGGTGTTCGAGCAAGATCTGAGCACAACTGCCGAGATTCCTACCGGCACCTAGCAAAGGGTAATCAGATTCCAAGGCTTTGTCCATGTGGTGCCGAAGCAAGAGGGCCATCTTCTGTTCCTTCTGGCATAGTCAATGGCAGGCCTGTAATTGCATGTTGAAGTTCAAGAAGTAACCGTGAAAGCTGATCCACGCTGCCAGATATGGCCATGTTTGTGATTCAAAGCGCAGTCAGACTCACAGCATTCCACTTACAGATTTTGGTGGGTGGGAAATCTTTAGATAAACTGTACAGTTCATCCCCGACACTTATGCATAATGCATTTCGTTCATGGGCTATCCAATACATATGTTAGTACCGTATTCAGAATATGGATAAATACACCGACCATAATGTATTGTATTCATAATGTATTGTAACATATTCACTCGTATTCCTCAGGACCGAGAATACAGGGCCAAGGTATTATATTCAGAGTATTCGAATATATTCATAATAATATTCAATCATATTCTATATTGTGGCCAGCACTGATACGAAAAGAGTAGGATTAGGGCATATACACGGACCGAACCAAACGAGCATATGGATTTCAGGGTGATACGGAGTGTGAATAGGTTGTTTAGAATATCGAAAATGGTGAAAACCCCCTCTGTTTAGGTTAGGATTACATGCTTCTATGGATCCGCCATACGTCCCCAAAATGCTAGGTCCTCTTCTGCCTGCTCTGTGGACACCGTTGATTATATTTATGATTCCTTAGGCCTTGGGACCGATGGTACGGTGTCTCGTAACATGTTATCATTCTAATTCAGACCTTTCTTGAACAACTTCAAACCTGAAAAGACCCCAGACTCTGCTCAACATCTTCACTTCAAGTTAACGTTGCAGCTATCACCGAGCAGTATATAATCCCCAACCATGGATCCCCATTGCCCGCACGCCGGTTCACCCCCTCCCCCGCTACCGTCTTGTCTTCGTTAACGTCTCTGCTTCATTACTTGACATGGCGCTTCCTGCTGCTGACGTGGCAGTTAAATTTGGTTCGGACATTGTTTGTATCCTAGCGTGTAGCACATCAATGAATACAATAATATGATGGATAATCCTATACCAGGGCACACATTGCACAACCGTGAGTGACGCATGACCGTAAAATAAAGCGCGCCTTGAGTCTCTGAAGCAGGACGAGAGCAGCGAAAGTTACAGAAGAATGGAGTTTGGTGCGATGAAGTTCATATGCGATAAAATGGGGGCTTTACTTGAGAGTTTGAAGGGGGGGTACTCTGGACAAGTAAAAATGGGTAACTGAGCACATAACTGCGAAGTCTGCTCGAGGCCATAAAACGAGCCAGGGTGTTTTGTTGTAGGTTGAACAGACTGAGGTTTGGGTAGCGCCTAGACTATTATCATCTACACAGTGCACTGTCGAGAGTACTGAACTGCGAGAGAGGAACACGGGCGAGGTGGAGTGGAACGAGTGACTCGTCAAACTCGCTAGTCACGAGCAGTGATTTAGTATACCGCGGTCACAGACATGGCTCCGGTACTCCTCTAATATGTCGAAGGGCATTAACAAGTGTGCAGGATGGCACTGGTGTGAATGGTATGCTTACTCGGGGCGCTGGTTGCTGCAGTGCATCACAATGCATGGCATAATGTTGAAGATCGCAGTGCTAGTGTCCATTGCCTGCAAGTTGTGCCACTGAATTTGAGTGACATGGCGGCACTGCGATAGGGTTAAAATCGTTGTTAAAAATTGAATGGTATGGGCAAAAATGTATACCTTGACTAGTGATACTTCTCGATGCCAGGTAGGTAGCAGTGGAATCACGATCACAAGTGCTAATACCCAGTGACGTGTGAATATCAATGCTCTCCACCGCTCGGTTATCAAAAGCCCATCTTCTCATGATGCCATCTAGAAGTTCAAGTTCACGCCGTCATGGTTAACATCGCGGTGAGCCTGCTCATTACCATTCGTGGTGGCCAGATATGCACGCCATATATCTTCGGGTATAAAGCTTGCAGGACGGTATAGGGCCAGCAGCGCGAGTTTATTAGTTTGGTATCATCCAGTATCATAGTATCATAGTATTGGGTTGCTGAAGTCATGCGGAACTGCAGCAGCAGTCAACGGATATTTGCAGTGAGCGCGTCCGCTGCTTGGAGAGTTGAATCTTGTGTATATATTATCAGGTCCGCGTTTGTTACAAAGTGTCAATAAAGGAGAGCTGGTATACTGAAAATACGGGAAGCTAACACGTCGAAGACATGACGAGAAGATCGAACCGATAAAGCTGAAGTTAAGGGAAGGGAAGCATGCGGGGGAGTGAAGATACACTGCTCGGTGATGGTAAGCTGAAGCGAAGATGTTGACCAGAGTCTGGGGTCTTTTCGTTGTGAATGATGCGAGGGTGTGCCACAAACTTTTTCCGCAAGTCGTTCGAAAGAACCGGAACACGTCCAGCGGGGCCTAACAGGTTTTCCATAAACTCATTCTGATTTCCAGTAATCAACCACTGTTTACCTGTGTTTACTACTAATATCCACTAATGACTACACAGCCACAGACGCGTCGCTCAACGTTGTCAACGCTCGCCTTGGACAAGGCCACGAGGGTCGCCATCTGCACTAAGGTTCCTATTTTCCTTGCTGCCTCTTCTATTACTTTCAGTTACTTGTTCTTGTAGAATGAGCTGGCCAGCAGGCCAGCTGGCTACAACCTCTGCAGACACCACGGCTGGGACCACGAATGGGACCACGATGGATCGCAAGGGAGAAGTAGCTGGCTACAACCGCAACCCCTGTGGACACTGCTGACTCTACGGCAGGGACCACGAATAAGATCGCAAGGGAGAAGTAGCTCGCTACAACCGCAACCCCCGTGGACACTGCAGGTACTACGACTGGGACCACGAATGGCACAAGGGAGAAACAGCTGGCTACAACCGCAACCCCCGCAGATACTGCAGATACTGCGGCTGCCAGTACCACGAATGGGATCGTGAAACAGCTGGCCACAACTACAACCCCTGCAGATACTGCAGCTAGGACCACGAATGGGATCGCGAGGGAGCAGCTGACTACAGCTGCAACCCCTGCGGACACTGCAGACACTGCGGCTGGGACCATGAGGAAACAGCTGGCTACAACCGCAACCCCCGCGGACACTGCAGACCCTGCAGCCACTACTACGGCTGGGATCACGAATGGGATCACGAGGAAGAAAGCCATGTAGTGCAGAGAAATCTGGTGGATGGGACTGCTGAGAAGGGTGTCGCGTAACGTGTTTTTAGTATGCGTCCGATGCGACCTAGAACAAGATTGAACAATTGTGGACTGCGGAACTTCAAGCTTCGCTCGCTTATGTATGGATCGCAATAATGTGAATGCGACGTGCAGCTGGTGATGAGGGAGGACAACAGAAAACGATTTGACAAGGGGGCAAGTAGGGCGGGTGTACAGGTCTTATCATACTTGTCCAGATTGTGTCCAGACAAACACGAGGCCGGTACGAATACTTAAGGTGGAACAACTTCGGCAGCTTCTATCGCCGAAGGTAAAATAGAACGTGCCAGCATCTGTCGACAAGAAGTCACTCGTTACATGATAGCTATCTAACCTTACCATAGTATGACCGTCAAGCTTTCAGGTTCGACTTCAATCAGCTTCGCATCATGTTCGTTCCAGCCATACATCAATACAAAAATAACAACATGAACTCCGAGAACGCAATACTATGTAAGATTACACACTTGGGGGAGAGGTACGGTGATATCTGACGAGAAAATGAACTAAATCAGCAAACAAAAGGTGACGCTAATGCAAGCCTTGTGGGGGCTGTCAGGATCCAAGACAGGACTAGCTGGCTGAAAGAATTACACTAAACAATCTGATCGACAATTGAATGAGAGTTCTGACCTTTTTAGCACCCCGATTGCAGACGCTGCAACACAAATCCTTTGATATCACTCAGAAGGTCTGCCTCGTCAATTGCCTTTGAGGAGCGGATCTTGTTCACTGTTGCAAGCATGGCGTCCACACAAATGACGTAGACCTTCTTAGGAAGGAGCTTTTCCCTCTCAAGGTGCGTTTGCACATTCTGCGAAGTTTCGTCGATGAACCTTTGCCGTTCTTCTGTTGTCTTTAGGAAGAAAAGAGAACGTGTTTCGGCGTCCATGTCTGGATCATAAGGGTCGAAGCCTTGCGGCATCTTCTCGGACACCATGTTGTTAATGTGTTGGTCTGACATGGAGCGAACAATGAACGTCTCAATGTTCTTGAATGGCTTACAGGCGCGGAGGATGGCGAGGTCGGAATCTAAGACACGATTGTCTGTGAGCACGATGATGCAGTCGAAGATGTAGAGACCCATGTCATTGAAGTACTGCCAATCAGACACATTTGGAGTGCCTGATCCGGGAACGTCGTACCAAACCGTCCAAGAATCTTGGCGCGGATCAGCATATCTCATGACAGTGTCAGTGGTTTCGACGATTCCCGTAGGAGCGGCCACTGGGTCATTTCTGGACAAGCCACGGACAGCATTAATGAAGGACGACTTGCCAGCTCCAGCAGAGCCAACGACTGCGATGTGAATGAATCCTGGACTGTAATGATACTGGGCCTTCATGCGACTGATATCTTCATCCGAAGGGCGACACTCGGGGCGAACGCCTTCGAACCATTTGCGCTCAATAGCGAGCCTCGCCTCCCCTGCTTTGCGACTAGCTTCTGCAGACAGCCGTTGCAGTTCTTCCAGACCGTTCAGTGCCGTTTTAGCACTGTCTTCGGCCTCGCCCGCCTTGGACAAGGCTGCGAGGGTCGCCGTCTGCACCAAGGTTTCCATCTTCCTTGCTGTCCTCTTCTGCTGCCAGTTGCTTGGCTCTTGCATAATAAGCTGGCCAGCTGGTTACAAGCGCAACCCCCGTGGACACTGCGGACCCTGCGGCTGAAACCGCCAATGGGATCGCGGGGTGGCGGCTGGCTACAGCTGCAACCCCTGCGGACACTGCAGACCCTGCGGCTGAAACCACCAATGGCATCGCGGGGCGGCGGCTGGCTACGGCTGCAACCCCTGCGGACACTGCAGACACTGCGGCTGGGATCACGAATGGGATCGCGAGGAAGAAAACCATGCAGTGCAGAGAAATCTGGTGGATGGGACTGCTGAGAAGGGTGTCGCGGTAACGTGTGCGTCCGATGCGACCTAGAACAAGATTGAGCAATTGTGGACTGAGGAACTTCAAGCTTCGCTCACTTATGTATGGATTGCAATAATGTGAATGCGACGTGCAGCCAATTATTCTGCAGGGAGGACAACAGAAAACGATTTGACAAGGGGGTACAAGTAGGGCGGGTGGACAGATCTTATCATACTTGTCCAGATTGAACCGTGATCTTGCCCACACAGCTAAACGGAACCAATGATTATCGCGTGGAGGCAGTGAATCAAAAATCGAGAACAGCTTGGTTACAGCCTTAGCTAGGCATCTGTCCTGAAAGCATCGGATCACAGATTATTTAGTAAGTATGCAAGGAGGAAATTCAAGGTGCGACTTTGGCCTGGAGACTTCCTTCGAATGAAGGAAGCTGAAGTGAGTGCTGGTACGTTTATGTAATGTGCATTAAATTTGTGATGCTTAGCCTTAATGGCAGATCTAGAGATGTGAGAGACATCGATTTCGATGTCACAGTGGTAATATTTATTCTCTCCTTGATTGGCAATTACCGACGCTTGCATGAGGTGCCAGCCTATGTTTCACATGTCACAAGGGACTTTATCGCAAAAGAGGAAGACTATGTCATTTCTGGACCTGGGCTATGCATATGAGGAGCTGATATCAGGATCTCGTTCGAAACTCAGGACGAGGATAGCATCTTAGCGTATATTTAAGCTTAAGCTTGGCGCACATAGCCACTTCATATCTCGAGTAGTACAGTCGCGGACAAGCAAACTCGACAATCTTCACATAGCCACTTCATATCTCGAGTACATGCTGTGTATATCAATCGGACACCTGATTGGCTGGTTTCTTTCTTTTGCATGATAGAGCATGATAGCAATATTAATATTGTACTGGCGTATGTTTACCTGTGTTTACTACATTATCATGACCACTTACATGCACAGCCACAGACGTGTCGCATGTGTAAGGTGCCGGTTCCTGGGGCCCAGGGAAAACTGGACATGGCCAAAACGGTTGAGATCGAGCGGAATATGACGAATTTAGAAGCACAATATTTCAGTATAGGAGACTCGCTGTGGAGACAAATAGAATATTTCGCATCTGTTGCAATCTTCTCGAATGTCGTAGGATATGCTAAGAATATTGTTATCATATTTCAGTTCAGTTCGTGTGGTACAACAAAATCGGTTGCATTCGGGTGAATTATGCTATAATCTACTGATACAAACGCTTCGACCTGCGACCAGGCAAATACGATACAGGATGATAATGATAGAACCAGCACGACAGTGAGAAGCAGGCAAACTCGACAGCAGCAAAAGAACAGGAGCGATGTGGACGGGCGAGGAATGAGACAAGCGAGCACAGGCAGCAACCAGCAGGTAACGGCAAAAGAACAGGAGCAAGGTGGACAGGCGAGGAGTGAGACAAGCAAGCACAGGCAATTGGGAAGCAACCAGCAGGCAATGGCAAAAGAATAGGAATGATGTAGACAGGCGAGGAGCGGCAAGATAACGTGATGGGAGAGCATCCAGCAGCAAAAAAGGCATAGAGCAAGAGTGAGGGAGGTGAGTAGTACACTGAAGACAACAGGACGGAGAAAAATCATGAGGCGGAGCTACTGTCGACAATAAGCACCCTTCCCGCTCCTAGTAAACATGAATGATCATAAAATAAGAGTTCGAGAGCTGAAACTTACCAGCTAGCGCTAAGTGGATCATAAGCCTGCAGAGACAATAAGTTAGTGCCATTTAAGAAAAGCAGTAACAACATGTATACCTGAATCCACGAGACACGCATATCTGTGGAATCAGTGGAGGAAGGCGGTGGCAGGACTCCTGGCTGTTGGGAAGATGGTGGTAAGAAGAAAAGGGGAAATGGACTTTGCCGAAATTCCCCAAACATTTTTAAACTTTGGGGTGTTGGTAGTTTCAAAACTCACCCAAACTTTGTGATCGGAATTCAAGTGGAGCTTTGCAGAGTAAGTAAGCTGTGTGACGTGTGAATGCAAAGTAGTGATCGAGACATGGACGGAGTGATGTAAGATTGACGTGAACAAATTGTGTGTGTTGACGAAAACACGCTCGACGACGTGACCAACACAATATTGCAAATGTAATGTTTTTGCCATGCGATGCGCAGACGATCGTGTCGTTGAAGATTATACAATATTATACGATAAATTATATGTCTAAACAATATTTCACACTATCCTGGCCGTTTTGGCCATGTCCAGTTTTCCCTGGGCTTCAAGCTTCGCTCACTTATGTATGGATTGCAATAATGTCAATGCGACGTGCAGCCGATGATGACTCTGCAGGGAAGACAACAGAAAACGATTTGACAAGAAGGTGCAAGTAGGGCGGGTATACGGATCTTATCATACTTGTCCAGACAGACACGAGGCTTGCACGAGGCCGGTACGAATACTTAAGGTGGAACAACTTCGGCAGTTTCTATCGCCGAAGGTAGATTGAATAGAACGCGCCAGGCCATCTGTCGAAAAAAAGTCGTTCCATGATAGCAATCTAACCTTAAGTTGACATTGTGCAACGAACAAGCTACGCCCGCGTTAATTTATATGCAGGATAGGCGAACTGAACCCAACCCAGTCTCACCAGTCTACCCACTCAAAACTCCGTCGTTTCTTATTTGCGTGTATGAAGGCAGATATTGAACGTGAGCGCGACATCGCAGAGATAGTGTTGTTGGCAGAATGAAATATTTCTGCCAGTGGCAATTGCTGCAGGCGGCAGTAGGTCGAGGGTTGGCGGAAGTCGGCAGAACCACGATTGCCTAGTATTTGTTCCTACTAACGATTTGACATATGTTTGAATGTATCTCCAACGGTGCGGAAGTTGGCAATTGTCATGGCCCAAAAGCCCAAGGGCCGTCCTGTCCGAAAAATCGTGTCCGACCACTTCAGAATACAGGATATATATCCGATCCTCTAAAGCATGAATAAATTAAGTCAGAAAATATTGAGCAGCACAAATGGAGCGTCACATTGTACCGGCATATGTTTACCTGTGTTTACTACATCATCATGACCACAGCCACAGACGCGTCGCTTTCAAGTACATAGCACTACACCAAATTTCAGTCTCGAGCTCGTCATGAACGAACATATATCAATGCGTGTCAACTCTGCCCGTCTTGCCGGAATAAAGGGCAGGACAGTCCGTCTCCCTTGCAAAGTCCTCCGAGTGAGCTAATTTTCATTCACGTCTGTCTCGTACGCGTCTGACTTACCTCGATTCAGCTTTCAGATGACATCGCCATCGTCGAAGCGAGTGATGGTGGCCAGGTAGAGATCCAAAGGAAGGTTAGAGATTGTTGCACTCCTGACTTTTCACAACTCTTATTGTCGATGGTAGAATGTGGATGTGACTGCCACCTATGTCGAGGTTATTGGAAGTGTGGTAGATGCGTCCACAATAAAAGCTATGGCGACACTTCCGTTGGATTCAGAAGAAGAGCTAGGTATGGTTTTCACTAGATAATGCGACCTCGCTCGTTCTCATTCCAGTGATATAGATATGCAACTGGTCAACGACGTGATTGAGCTCACGTTTGAATCGAGATTCGACAAGCTCTTCCCTCGGTACCAAGAAACGGAAACTAGCATGCCTACACATTGATTATCTAGCAGCATATACAAAACTTTCTGTTGTACTTTACCGCACGTCGCATCACATAAATTGAGAAAAGTATCTCCATCCATCGCCCCTATGCATTAAGATGGACCGGCTTTGGCCATCTTCTTGTCATGTCCCCTTTTCCGATTGTGGTTTCCTCTGCTAGCTTTGTTCTTGTCTTTCAATGCTCGCTCTCTGGTATCACCACCCTCTCCAGACCCTCTACCGCGCCCCCTTCCTCTGCCTGCCCCTCGCCCACCCCTGCTCTTTCCATGATCTCCACCGCGGGATGATGACCCAGAGCCACTTGCGTTTCCAGTCGTTGAAAAATCTACTAATCTATTCCCAGAAAAACTCGTGTTTCTGTAGGATCTTGTCCTTGTTTGGCTGGACGCGGGGTGATGTAAGATCAGTACCGACCAGTTACGAAGACAACAATAGCATACATTTCGTTCCAGCATAATCTTCCATCCCTCAATTTGCTCATCGGACCAGCCTATATGTTAACTCAGCAACACAGCTAATGAGACAACAAAGGACTTGCCGGTCTCTGCTTTGAGCTCAGTGCGTGCTTTCGACCTCCGCGTATTAGCATCTCTAGCAAACAGCTCCGGATCACGGATATACGCAAGCTCCAGAACAGTCTCCGGAATGACTTTCATCGGCGGTACCACATCCTCATCGCCATCGTTTTCGTCCTCGTTGCTAGCCTCTCCATCACCGATAACCTTCACCTCGTCTCCAAAGTCGATATCGTGATCGACTTCGGCAGCCTTGCCGCCGTCTTCATCTTCTTCCGCGTTAGCCATGGCCTCTGCACGTCGCAGAATGTCGGCTTTCATCTGTTCGACGGCTACTCTGTCCCTGAGTATTGATGCCTCGTCTTGGCTATATAGCAGAACAATGAGTAACAGGATATACAAAGGAACACTGCTCCGTACTTTTTCTTCCCCAAACGTATCTTGCTAACGTCCAATATCTCATCATCAAACACATTCTTTCTCTCAATGGGTTCATTGGACACAGCATGAGCACCTTTGACATCCTCCGCAACAGAGGACTCTCCGGGTGCAGTACCCTCCAACAGTGCTTCAATGACCTTCTCTGCATTCTTGAACACAGACTGCTTGAGGAGCTCCCGGATATACTCGGGCGACTGGTTCGGGAAGATGTCCATGACCTGCAAGATCTCCACGTCGAGATCATGTGGCTCAGGTTCAGGACGGATTACTTTGGCTTTGCCCTTGCTTGAAGACTGCCCCGCTTTGCTCTTCCCAGAAGCAGAGGCGCCGGGCGGGATGCCAGATGACTTGATGATCAACTTCAGTGCCCCAGGATCTTTAGTCCCCGCGGCGGAAGATTCGATGTCAAAGGAACGAAGGGTGGATTCAAGGTGGTCAACTCGGGCGTCTTCACGTGCAGCACGACGTAGAGCAGAAGCAAGAGTGCTAGACAAGTTATACGAGTGTTGATAGTCGGCTATCAGCGATCGGTTGAGGAAAGGAGCAGCAGTACTAGGAGTACCGCCCGGTAGTGGTACTGGCAGCGGGATGTTCAATAATGAAAAAATAATGTTGAACGTCCGTTCTGACTCCGCTGCTAATGCTGCACCGGATGCGGTTGCGAGGTCTTGGAGCATGCCGGTGATAATAATGTGGAAGCTGTCTATGAAGTCGACCTTGGTTTCGAGCCAGATGCGCTCCCAGTCATCTAGCTCGCGCGTACCGACGTCTGTACGCATTCCACCGTATGAATGTGCTATTGCAGCGAGTCCTTCTTCGTACGCTTGTGCCAGTCCTGTCATGAAATCCTGGTCACCCGCAAATGGACGCACGAGCTCGGGGGTACAACCAGAGAGCAGGCTGATAAAGCAGCGTGCGGTTTTTCGGAGGCCGTATAAACCCGCACAGCGATCCGGCTCGAGAAGGGTGCTCAGCACAGGAACCATATCTGAGTTGAACACAGTGGTGAGGCTTGGTGTGCTAGCGAGGGCTGCGATGAAAATGGAACGGACACGGGTTGGGTAAGGAAAGTATGCGATGGCGACGTCCAAGAGCGTCTTCACATCGAAGCAAGACGGTACTGTAGCTAGCTTCTCCGCAAGGAACAGGACGCGTGCGTGTACATGGTTGTCTGTATACGGTGGGGCATCCCAGATCAGAGATTGAAGGGTTTGATGGGCTACTTCGTTAACGTAGCTGGATAGAAAACTACGGATGGCAGGGGTGTCTCGTCTTGCGGGAGGTAGTGCAAGGATTTCAGCGAGGGCGTTTGATAAGTTGCTGTGGAAAGTTGCCAGCTGCGAGGCTGATAACGATTTTCTGGCGCTTGCAGGAGGATATGTTGGGAGTGGTACAACAGTCGGCATTTTTTAGACCTAGGCCGTGATGAGTATGGATCTAATGGCTGTCAGTTTATTATACGAACATCAACGTGTAATGGATGTCGGATAGGCGCGCGATGTGTGCTTACATACCGTTTGCAATGGCAGTACTTCCAGTGCAACCGGTCTTTTAACACTGATCCGGGTGCAGCACTCAGCCTGATCTCAGCTAGAATCAAATTGAAAAGTCGGATGGCAAGACACTTAATTATAAAGGCTAAAGCAACATCGCCCATCCGAATCTTCATGTTCGAAAATGCCTTTTACTTAGTAGTAATATGTAACAGAGGAAAGCGGTATTAATTATCTTACACATATTTCAATACCGCATCAAATACTCAGGCTATCCTACCAGAAACATATCAGATACAACGAAATCAGCCACGTTGGCAACATCCTGAAGTGATCGTAACAGCTTCGATACCGCACGAGGTGCTTTATTCAGCCCACATTCTTCCCAAAAGACTCCCTTTCCTACCAGGCTGGGACTTTCCCAGTAGTGCTCCGATCCCCTCGTGTATTGCCGAATTCACTGGTCTCATAGGCGCTGAGTCATATACATGAGGACAGGGCTGTGGCAATGGCGGAGGATCCAACTTTGGGGCTTCTAAATCCCGTTCGTATCTTGAAGCTTGACGAGGTGACCTGCTCAGCTCGTCAAAACGCGGAGCGTCGAAGGTGCACCGGACTGCCTTCAACCTATGCAGGACCTGCTCGTGAAAGTTTATTTCTCCATCAAGATGCTCCCTCATTATTGTGCTGAAATTTTCCACTTTCTGATCGTGGTATGTATCCATCTCAGCCATCGTGGTGTTCAAGACGGTTTCGCAGCGTGCGGTCATTTCATCGTTCGACTGGACATATCATCAGGTCATCGTCTCCCACGAAGATTGCGAGCGTTCTGACCTTCCCCGATTTGAGGGCATCTTTATATCGTGAAACAGTAGATTGGTGTGTTTCAATGATTCCCTGAAATAATCACACTCAGGGCAAAGCCGGCGATCGAACAATTCAAAATACCTCATACAATTGGTATGGATGAGCAACGCTCTTGAGGGCTTCGTGAGTCGCAAGCTGGGTGCGCCGGGCCTGAGTCCGGTCAGTACGAGTCTTGCATAAGGAAAAAGACACAGACATGATCATCATACAGGTCTGCAACAATCTGGAGACTGTCTGATGTTTTCTGCATCGCTTTTGTGAGCTTCAGACAATCTTCGAGTCATGTCTCAGTTAATCATGAACTCCAGACATTCACGTGAGCACCTTGACAGCCTTCACGCCAACACCAAGCTCCTTCTTCGTTCAAGAGGCCGTTTTTCTGTGGAGGCGTGTCCTCCGCATCCTTGTTAATCCCGTTCAGGGGAGCAGAAGACAAAGGTGTCGATGTAATCAAGGATAACAATGAATACGATAACAATCGTTCGGCTTTTGACATCTCTGGGAAGTACGTTATGATAATAATTTGGCACAACTGACGTACCCGTACTCACCTAGTCTCACTTCGCGAATGCGACCAAAAATGTTTCTCAAGTACTGCGTGCCCTTGCCCACTGCAAGAGTATGACGACTGAAACGATCGATTACTTCTGTGGCATCGTCCACATCTACGTTGAATGCGGGATGAAAAACGTGTGCGAAGAATGAAGGCCCAGCAACAGGCATCGAAAGGAATTGGGGCATAAGCCGTTTCCATTCCTTGGACATGAGTTAGAAGGCAAAAGTAAACCCATCATTTACGCTCACCACATCACTTTCGCAACCGAGAAAAGATGTGACGACTTCAGCATATCGTGCAACAGGGTGCCTCACAATACACCCAATATATCTCTCGAGTTCGCCTCTACGAGCCTCGACAAAATCAGCACTGAACGCCCCAGCATACTGTTTCTCAGGAAGTGGCGGGAGTGCAATGCCAGGAAGACGTCTAGTCAGCGAAGTATGTAACACGATGAAGTGAGAAAACCGCCGTTGAACTGTTATACGGGCAGGAGAGATCGGTGGGATGTACGGATCATATGATTCATCGGTAGTCGAAGAAAACAGTGAGGTGACACTATACACGGTATATGCTCCTGAAAGGCCCGACGTGCGCTTCGAAGGTGAGTGAACCAAGACTCGAAACTTGGGAACTTTAGATTGCCATGTAAGGTCAGCGTCAACATAGTGTCTGTCTGCTTCCCCCAGCCCAAGTCTACTGAGCCTATTATCATCGTTGATGGAGTCTTCCGTAGAGACCCGCTGGTGTGAAGAGGATGAACTTGAAGCGACTGGATCGACGTGGCCCTCGAGAACCCACTCTTCTGCACCACTTGTCACGAACCCGGAGAACCGATTCAAACTCTTGCCTCTAAGAAGGCTTTGCCTGAAACTTGGGAGAGGGTTTGTCCATTCACCAGTATCTTGAGGGACGATAGAAAGCGGCTTCGACTGGTTTTGGAGAGATGCCTGGGGGGGTGATCGTACTGATAGACGGTTCCTTTCTCCCATGAACGGCTAACGGTACAGAAAGAAAACTAGTCGTTGCACTTCACCGACAGAATGAGCCAGATAAAGCGTACGAGGGTCGAGCGATCAGTATGATCAGAACTCACCGTATAATATGTCTGAGGTAGCAGCCCTATTTCGCCAGAGCTCGCTCTCACCAAACTCCAGCCATCTCCGGCTTCTTCCTTCAAAATGTCCAATTCATCTCCAGCCTCGACGGTCAGTTCCTTGAATTCAGCCTTTCCTTCAAAGTCGTAGAGCGCACGAGCTGTTTTGACGGTCTCTTCGATGGGTTGCAGTTCATGATGTCCATCTGTCGGTTCGGGCTCGTCGTCTGATAATGAGTAACACTCTAGATGCTCTGTCCATGCACCGGAAGATTTTATTCCAGCATCGAAGGGAGCGTCAGAACGCGGACATGTATCGTTGTCCGAAATTATAGACGAGCCAGAGGTTGATTTGATGGCTCGAGGTAGTGTCGCCATGATCTGTCGTAACGGATAAGAGGAGAACGAATGTACAGTCCGCTGAGGAATAGTAGTTCGCTTGTCAGAAGGCAAAGACTATGAAGTTTGAACCTGCTTGACGCGACATTTTTAGCTGCGGGTTAAAATAGCTACACGGTCTAGCTAGGAGTGACAACTCTATTAGGGTTTGACTGCGGGAGACTAACTAGGTGCCATCCTTACATGTATGCAAAGACACCGAGTCAGCCGTGTGACCTCAGCTGCACACTCACAACGAACAGTACTGAACATATCATACAAGCTTAAGGTGCCGCGCGCCACGTGTATCTTTGTCGTGCGTTCTAAAATAAGCCAGATCTTCGATGTCTCAAGACAGGACACTCCCACGATATCTCTACCGAGTGTTTGATGAGGAGACTTATTCCAAATTCAGTCATACCTCGGGCTTTGTGGCCAGCATATCGAATGCTGTCTACTACCGCAACCATCCAAATGCCCGCCGTCAATTAGAATTGCATATGGATTGGAGCAATCGACGTCGAACTCCCTTTTTATCTGTGACGGCCTCACGTGAAAAGGCCCTCGAATATGCTTTGAATAAGGTGAAGATGGGGAGGCGCATTGTTTCGATTGCCAAGATCGACAGCTCGCAGCTCAAAAGAGCAGGCATCAATATTTATTGGATGCGCGAACTTGCTGAACAAACTGGCGCATATCTCAGACCTGAAGCGATGAACGACCATGAATATCTGTGTATTCGCAACATTCCAGCCCACGCTGTTATTCAGTGCCTTACACTTGATGATGGACTAAGGCCCATCAGTCGGCGTAGGTGAGTTCGATACTATAGTTCTATCTTTGATTGTATTTAGAATCGTTGTGTTTTAGATTTTAACAACTTGTACAATATGTGCCTGATGGTGACATGATTCCATTATATGTCCTGGGTTTGTTCCTGTATTTATGTACACAACTTCGTAGTCCCCGATACTACTTACCATCTTGACGATATTTCGAGTCGCAGTCCAATTGGTGTAACTAGATACTTACCTCTGTGATTACAGGTATTTATTTGATAGTAAGGGTCCGATCATGCGTCGATGAAGTCCAGCCTATCACGCTGATAGGCCCTTCCATACCCATATTCAAAGCGCTTCTGCACAGCCATGCAACAGCCCTGGCTTGAATCTCAGAAATCTTGCAGATTGGCGGTCCGGATCCCGCGTCCTTATCTGTCACTGATTTGTCAGCTCGAACGTCCGCCTTGACCTGCCGTCACATTCTTCGGAAATTCATCCTTCAGTTGTTGACTATCAATTTGTTTGACTTGCGATGGCTGCAGCTTCGTCTTCTTTTGTCTTCCACTTCATCTGTCCTCGTGCCTCCTGTATCGTGGGTGTCGTCGGATCAGGAGCTTTTTGATGACGGCTCGTCCGTAGTGTCTTCCTGCGTTTTACGCAAGTTCTTTGAGTTTTTTGAGGTCTCTCGAGTTCGACGAGCAGCTCGTGACCAGTATCCGGCTGGACGCTCGGTACGTTGTGGAGAACTTTCCTTACATGAGTCGTGATGATTATGCCACTATCGCCGGAGCACACTTTGTTCGTGTTCGGGCTTCCGATCAGAAGGATTACTTATGTGACATGCTACGAGTGCACGCAGATGATGTTCGGTGTGTCAACAATCTCGTTCGATATCGCAAGTCGTTTATACATACATAGTTGGTCTGGCAGGTTCTGCGAGCAAATGGAAGGCAAAGAGTTCGCAGGCTTGCATATCAACCGAACAGTGCTCTTCTGGTTGTATTCCATTGCATTCGCTTTACAGTCACACCACCCGTTCGTAGTCCACCTTACATCGACTGCTATTGAACCAACCAACCAACTCCTTTATGTCAATAGGGCCTAGCAGCATGCTGCCACAGACTTCAACCACAGAGTCATTTATCATGCTCTCCCACCAGTCGCGATTACGACGGCGAACTTGAACTGACATTCGATGATTCTGCAACAGACCGCTTTGTCGTTGATGAGGCCTAGGTTGTTGATAGTCAAATACGGTGGGTCTACTTTATGCTAGGCTGCGCGATTCTCCTCCCTTGGAATGGTGCGTACCAATACTTATCTCTCCAGTACGCGTTATGGCCCTTAACCATATAATTTTTGTCCAGTATTGATTACCACCACCTTGTTATTCTTGTCCCGCTTGGTCAAATCACCATTGCGGACAACCTTTGCCTCATACATGACCACGACTTCCAGCGTATGCAATGTATTTGCACTGGCCCATGCCACGGCAACTTCGAAACAGGTTGGAGCCTAATTTCTTTCTATGGAGTCTGTATCACGCTGACCATCATGCTTCCAGTCGTCACCCTCTCGACGAGTTTTCTGGTCTGCCGCATCAGTCACACAGCACTCATTATCGTTCTCCTGTTCATCGGCAGCCGATCAAGAACATGTTTAGAACACGATTTGAATCTAGAAAGGGAATCCTGTCCCCCCTTCTAGATATCAATTTAGCACTGGGTCAGTTTGACGTGCGGACTTGCAAAAGACTGACATTTGACAGCGGCACGTCGGCATGAGACGTTTAGAACTAGAATAGCGTTCTAAATGCTGCGGGAAGTCATCCACTATCATCATTTCATTGTACAGCACACCCTGGGTTGATCCGGCTGCTACATTTTATAACCTCGAAGAACATCACGTGCTCGATTTTATGATCCTGGAGGCTGGTAATAACAACGTGTATAGCTCTTTTTGTCAGTTCCGTGCCTTTTCGTGCAGTGTGTTGTCTGACAGTAGTCGGATCTGTCAAGGGCGGTGACATTTAGGCAGTGCTTCGCCAGACTTGCGAATTCTTGCAAAACTGTGGAATACCCTGCATTTCTTGAGCCCATTTCGGCTGCTTCAATCAACACGCACCACACAACATGCTCCTACAGTACAAATATATGCATATTGTGAATGAGGCTATGGATGGCTTGATATCTTGCGAGCCGCTTCTGTCCTGTTGACATTAGTGCCACATGCATGCTGTGCTTATAATACATCAGAACTTCACAGGTACTGCATTTTTTCGCGACTTCTAGCACATATCTTACTCTCAAGTGCTAGTTTGAATCCCTCAGCCATATGTCAAGGTTCGTCCCTGTTGAATACCCTACACCTTTTGGAGAGGGGCCAAGCAGCCCAGAACTGCCCCCAGGACCCAGGACAGACGAACCTCGTGAGCAGTGAAATGCTACAAGTCGCTGTCAATAGTATGTGTCATACATCTTCACTTAGTATGTACCGATGATTTTCCAAAGCGATTTTGGCGACACTTTATTTCGTGATTGTTCTGATATTTAGTTTCGCGACAGACTCCATACCAGACCCACTCAATGATACCCTCCAAGCCTTGGGCGAGGCGCCAAGTCACCCGGAACAACCCCAGGGCCCGGGAAAGACACACATCACAGGTGTGCAACAAGTCGTCATTACTGGTATGTGATATTTATCTCCGCCCAGCTCGTATTGACAATTTCTCTCAAGCTATTCGTGCAACTGATCTCACTCTTGGCCTCCGACGCATCTCCGCTGGTTTCCATGTGATAGTAAAGACCAATGGTACTGAGTTCCAGACGAACAACAAACCCGTACACGCAGATCAGGCTGTCATTGAATGGAACGAGCCCATACTTCTGTAAGTTGTCCTTAATCTCATCTTTCCGGCACGTATTGAGAAGGACTCTAGGCTGTGTGAGCCATCTTCTAAAGTTTGGGTCAGCGTGTATGCCTCAATTGAATTGAATCCGATGCTCGGCCACGGAGAAATCGTCCGCACGTTTGAGATCTCCGTCCAAGAATTACTGGATCGCAGTGAAAATTCACATCGTAAGTAACGTCTTTTGCAAATAACATCTGATGGACGTTAACGAGTATCACAGCCATAATCTTCCAGCCAAAGCAAGGGGAAGTCGTATCCCCGTGTACTGCACTGTTCATGACAGTGGAGCAGCGAATTTTTAATGAAAATGATGCCGCAGTTCTTTGCCCCCTGACTTCTGTGAGTGATCAATGCAGTCTGGTATTCTGATACTGATAGCTTGTAATGCGTAGGTTACATCCCTCGATGTGGATGCGTTAGCACTGAAGACGGATGCTGGTCATCGTTTTCTCACGCGATACTGCAGGATGCAGAACAGTAGGGGTCTCGACCAATCCATAAACCACTTTGAACGCGTCACGGATCTCTGCCCCATGGACCATCCCTACTGCCCTGCAGCACTGTTCAATCTAGCTACCGCAAAGTTTGTCAGTTGCCAAGCTGACAGAAGACACCTTGACCTTGATATCCCTATCAATCTGTTTCAAGATGCCCTTGATTTGCATCCCACTGATCACCCGGACTGAACCATCACCCAGCTCCATCTTGCCATTGCTCTGCAATCTCGCTTCGCAAAATGGGGATTTCAAACGGATGCCGATGCAGCTAGAGAGTTACTGAGAAAAGTCCTTGATGTCTGCCATGCCAACAGTCACATTTACAGAGCAGCTTTGATTGCAATCGAAGCATCCGCCCTGTATTCTGCTGAAAGCATTGATGCAAATGATTTTGGGCAGGAGCGGCCCACCGCACCCATGCTTCCGTTATTGCTGAATCAACTTATTCATCAAGCAGAGTGGTGTTTGCAGAAAGATGATCCCCGTGCCTTAGATGAAGTGATATCCCTTCATTATGATGCACTAGGATACTACAACACTGGGCATGCTTTCCGAGGGCAATTGCTGAGTAATCTGGGTGAAATGCTGCAAACTCGCTTCGAACGTCGAGGCAACGAGGAAGACTTGGACCAGGCTATCACACTTCATATGGAAGCGCTGGCTTTGCACCCGGTCGGTCACACAGATCGGTCCTCGTCATTAAATGCCCTTGCGAATCAACTCTCCTCCCGCTTTGAGCACCGAGGCAATGTCGAAGACTTGGATCAGGCTATCGCACTTCACAGGGAAGCGCTGGCTTTGCGCCCGGTCGGTCACACAGATCAGGCTAAGTCATTAAATAACCTTGCGTATCAACTCTTCTCCCACTTCGAGCACCGAGGCAATGACGAAGACTTGGATCAGGCTATCGCACTTGACAGGGAAGCGCTGGCTTTGTGCCCGGTCGGTCACACAGATCGGTCCTGGTCATTAAATAACCTTGCGAATGATCTCTCCTTCCGCTTTGAGCACCGAGGCAACGATGAAGACTTGGATCAGGCTATCGCACTTGACAGGGAAGCGCTGGCTTTGCGCCCGGTCGGTCACACAGATCGGTCCTGGTCATTAAATAACCTTGCGTATGAACTCTTCTTCCGCTTTGAGCACCGAGGCAATGACGAAGACTTGGATCAGGCCATCGCACTTGACAGGGAAGCGCTGGCTTTGTGCCCGGTCGGTCACACAGATCGGTCCTGGTCATTAAATAACCTTGCGAATGATCTCTCCTTCCGCTTTGAGCACCGAGGCAATGACGAAGACTTGGATCAGGCTATCGCACTTGACAGGAAAGTGCTGGCTTTATGCCCAGTCGGTCACACAGATCGATCCTCGTCATTAAATAACCTGCGAGTGAACTCTCCTCCCACTTTGAGCATCGAGGCAATGACGAAGACTTGGATCAGGCTATCGCACTTCACAGGGAAGCTCTGGCTTTGTGCCCGGTCGGTCACACAGATCGGTCCTCATCATTAAATAACCTTGCGAATCAACTCTCCTTCTGCTTTGAGCACCGAGGCAATGACGAAGACTTGGATCAGGCTATTGCACTTCACAGGGAAGCGCTGGCTTTGTGCCTGGTCGGTCACACAGATCAGTCCTCATCATTAAATAACCTTGCGTGTGAAGTTTCCTCCCGCTTTGAGCACTGAGGCAACGACAGAGACTTGGATCAGGCTATCGCACTTGACAGGGAAGCGCTGGCTTTGCGCCCGGTCGGTCACACCATATCGGTCACAGTCATTAAATAACCTTGCGATTCGACTCTCCCCCCATTTTGAGCATCGAGGCAATGACAAAGACTTGGATCAGGCTATCGCACTTCACAGGGAAGCACTGGCTTTGTGCCCAGTTGGTCACACAGCTCGGGTCCCAGTCATTAAGTAACCTTGCGAATCAACCTCTCCTCCCGCTTTGATCACCGAGGCAATAAAGAAGACCACGACGAGTCACAAGAGAACCTACGTTGTGCATTGACTCTGTTGACACAACATGATCCTCATCAATTAGTAGTCCACAAGTCGCTAGCTAAGGTCTATCTATCATTCCATCATTTGGGGCTTGATGGTACCAGAGCGGGTGAAGATACTGACAGTCTGAATTCTGCAATGCATCATCTTAAGGCAACAGCAAATGTTGTCTCCGGAGGCTCGCTATCTCGCCTGCGAGCAAGTCTATGCTGGGTTCACTATGCTAGTCAACATTCACATGCCACTGCACTGGAGGCTTATGCGACTTCCATGCACCTTCTGGACGCTTACATGTCCACGACAGCTTCAGTATCGTCTCGTCACAATATTATGAAGGACTTCTCAAGAACGCTTGCCGTAGATGCTGCATTGTGTGCTCTTTGTAGTGTGGTGAAGTGTGTCGCGCTATTGAGTTGTTGGAAACAAGGCAGGACTATCATCTGGACCCAGATGACACGACTCCGCACACCTCTTGACAGCTCCATACAGGCGGCGATCACGCAGGCGGCCCTGATGAAGAAATTTAGAGACCTCAGCTTCCCTCCTCGATAAACCTCCTGCGAACGATCGAGAAGCAACCCCAAGAGTCAATGTAGAAGCAGAAGAAGCCGATACAGATGTTTAGTGAAGGACTGGAATAGAACTGTAGAAGACATCCAGGAAGATCGAGGGCTTCTTCTCGCTTCCTCCTTCCCCCCTTATTCTCCGATCTTCAAGATGCAGCTCGTGATGGGCTCTATCATCATGCTCATCGCAAGTGTTACGAACTAGGATGGTTCTGACGTATGGCTACTCGATAAGAGTAATCGGCCAAGGTCGGTTTCAAGGCTTCGGCGTATACCGAAGTTCAGGGTTTCCTAAGACAAGACTAGGAGAGTGTCCTCGACTTGAATCACGTTCAATACGACTTAAGATTGGAGGTCTTAAGCGAAGGAAGTTCCAGGTAAAACCTAGTAAGATTAAAGTAAAGAACTACATAGTACAGGACGAGTTTATATAGTGAACGGTAACGACTTTAGGGCCGGTACGATGAGATCATAGATAGACGAGTCAGAGATAAGACGAGTCAGAGATAAGACGAGTCAAGATAAGAATAGATCATCTAGCGACGGCAAGATGCGATCGTGATGTAATACAATGATGTAAGAGAAAGAAAATGAATAGGGGCGTACTTGACTGTAACATTACCCCGTTGTTATCGTTGAAGTCACCGATTTCAACAATCAAAGTTATCGTAAGCGTCATAGTTGTCACGATCACCTGCGCATTGAACGAACATTCTCTCATCTTCTTCGATAGAGATCTGTTCCAAGGCGGCGTCCTTGTCAGCCTCCCATTTAGCGAGAGCCTCGTAGAAGCCTTCATCCGTCCATACTAATGGGATAGGTTTCTCGCCTTTAAGGTCTTTACAAAAGACCGAAAGATGCCCTGGCGCGAGGTTACGACACACGCGGCAGAAATACGTTGGGCAGTTCTTGTGACGATGACCGAATTCTTTACAGTAGCGACATTTGAAATTATCAATGGGTTCGGTTTTCACGATGGTGACGGAGGATGATTGCGGAGGCGGGGATGGTGTCTTGGAGCGTAGAGTGCTGTTGCGTGAGGGAGGGGAGACGGAGATCTCTCGTTTGGAGGGTCGTCGACGAGTGGGGCGTAGGCGAGGGGTGGTTGCCGCCGGGGCAGTTGTAGAAGCAAACGGTACGATTGGTACAGCAGGAGGAATGATAGCATCAGGCGTATGCTCAACGGGAGATGATATCTCAACCGGAGGAGGAATGGGAATTGCGACGTGAGGAGATGGTGGTCTGGCGATTGGGTTTGTTGCAATTCGTTCAGTGACGATATGGATGGCTTCTCTAACAACTTCTTTGGTAGAGGTAGGCATGAGACGTATCGCAGAGTTGCGAATGCGAATATGGAGATGACGGAAAATGGCTTTAAAGCGTTGGTCATTTTCACTTTCACTAAGAAGGCCTGCGGTACGCTTAATGAGGTTGGCGGCGCGAATAATGTTAATGAGGAGCGTGCTAGAGAGGGCTCCTTGTTCAGCAAGGAGGCGATCTATCTCGATAGCGTATTGTTCAGAAAGGAGAGCGGATTCAAATAGCGTGTTGGTTTCGATATCGTCAAGGATGGTGAAGTAGTTTGGGGATTCGATGGTTTCGGTCAAAGTGACGGACGTTGTGGATGGGGAAGTGGCAAGGGTTTCGGACATATTATCAATGGTCCTGACGAGAATTTGAAGTTGCAAGAGGCAAATCTGGAGAGTGCGGAGTTCTGAGAAAGACATCTTTTCGCAACGGTTCTTATAACTGGTGAGCTTTCTTATAAGCAGCGAGGATTGCGGAGGCGTTGCCAAGATTTTCCGTGGGAATCCATTCGTTACTGGCGGATGAATATCCTTTCCAGGATACGAGATAGCGTCTTCGTTTACCCGTGCCCTTGTGTGATAAGATTGCTTCGACTTCGTATTCTTCTTCGTTATCAATGATATCAGGTGGAGGATCAGGGAAATTAGGACCGTGGATTTCGGTTTCGTGATAGGATGATAATTCGGAAGCATGGAACGTGGGGTGAACCTTCCATTGCTTTGGTAACTGGAGTGTGAATGTGATCGGCGATAGTACTGCGGTGATGGTAAAGGGGCCGTAGCGTTTTGGAGCGAGTTTTCGTGATGGTAACTGCGTGATAAGATTCTTTCCTGATAACCAAACCTTATCGCCGACCTTCCATGGTTGGTACTTCTTTCCGTACTGATCGTGCAGCCATTCGCTGCATTGCAAGATTGTGGCAAGAGATAGCTTCTTCTCGTATTTTCTGAAGGAGACGAAGTCGCTCTTCTGCGGCGGGAACAGTGGAGTCTGGGAGTACATGGGGGAGAGCCCGTGGCTCGTATCCCATCATAAGGAAGAATGGGGATGCGTTGCGAGAGTCATGTTTGCGATGGTTGTGAACGAATTCGGACATGGGGATATGTTCAACCCATTCTTCTGGGTTGTTGCGGCAATAGATTCGGAGGTAGGTTTCTAGTTCTTGATTCAAACGTTCGGTTTGACCGTCTGTTTGCGGATGATAAGCGGTGGAAGCGGCGATGTCGTATTTCAAAAGTTTTGCAAGGGCTTTAGAGAATTTGGATACGAACTGTGGGCCTCGATCTGAGATTACTTTCTCATGGAGCCCGAAGCGGCGGTAGACGTATTTGAAGAATTTCTTTGCTACGCCTTCTGAGGTGATAGTTTTCGTACAAGGGATGAGAATTACCCCCTTCGTAAGACCATGGTCTACCACGACCATGATAGAGTCGAACCCGTTACATGGGGGAAGATCGGTGATGAGGTCGACAGAGACTTGGGAGAACGGAGTAGAGACCGAAGAAGGGATAGGAACCAACGGAGGAGGTCGTGGGATGGGTATCGGATTTCATTTGCTGACAAAGGGCGCAACCTTCAACGTATTTACGGATATAGGTTCCCATGGATGGCCACCAGAAGTCGCGTTTAACCAGTTCTTCGGTTTTAAAACGGCCGGGATGTCCCGCTGTGGCGTGGTCATGGGTTCGTTCTAGAATAGAGTGGCGTCCGGCTGGGCGGACGTAGGCACGGTCTTTGTAGAACAGGACATCATCTTTAATCGTCCAGTCAGAGAGAGCCGATTTCATGGGAGGAAGGCAAAGGCCATTTAAGGCATCGGAGGCGGCTTGGAAGATGGGGTCGGTGTCATCAGGATCAGGGTTCGCAAGAGTAGTCATGAGCTCTTGGTCGAGAAGGCGAATGAACATGGAATCGGGGAGGAGTGTCATGTCTTCGTTATCAACGGTGTCTGGTGCATGATCAGGTCGTCGTGATAAGGCATCAGGTGCAGCAAGCTTGGTTCCTGGGACGTGGTGAAGTTCGAATATCGTAACAAGAAAGAAGGAGTTGCCATCTGGCTTGGCGACGGGTTAACTTTTGCGCGGTACGGAAATAAAGGAGGTTCTTATGATCGGTGAAAACAATAATTGGATGGGGGTTTCCTTCCAAATAATGACGCCATTCTTGGAGTGCACGGATAACGGCCAGGAGTTCTCGATCGAAGATCTGATAATTTCTTTCAGCGGGGTTCAGGGATTGGGAGAGGTATCCGCATGGATGATACACGCCGTTCTCATCTGGTCTGTAGTAAGACAGCACCCGTTGCAACAAGGGATGCATCGGTGGCTACTGCGAATTGTCGAGATGGATCAGGGTTACGGAGGACAGGCTGTTTTAGGAAACACTCCTTTAGCGTCGTAAATGCCTCTTGACACGGTGCGGACCAAAGGAAGATATTATCTTTCTTTGTAAGATCGATAAGAGGTCGTGCGATATCAGGAATAATGAGGGATGAAGTTCCGGTAGAAGTTACAGAAACCCAGGAACGATCTGGTTTCTTTAACAGTGGATGGAGTTGGCCAATCGCGGATTCCGTCAGTTTTAGCAACGTCCATAGCTACGCATCCAGGGCGAATAATCATGCCGAGGTATTCAACTTCTTGCGCGTCAAAGGTACATTTCTCTGGTTTCAAGAAGAGTCGTTCTTCACGGATCTTCGTAAGAATTCGACGGGTACGAGCGTGATGTTCATCAAGGTTATCCGAAAAGATGAGGATATCGTCCATATAATTACCAACCATCCTTCATTGATTTCCTGTTGGAAAGTACGGTTCATGTAGGCTTGGAATGTGGCCGGGGAGTTGCAAAGCCCGAAAAACATGACATTCGGCTCATAGAGTCCGAATTCAGTGGTGAACGCAGCTTTCCATCTATCATCAGGGTGAATGCGGATGTTATTATAACCGGATCGGACGTCCATCTTGGTGAAATACTTTGCTCCAGTGTAACCGTGCGACAAGGGATAAGGGAAGCGGCAAGGGGTAGGCGTTCTTGATCGTCCAATCGTTGATATACCGATAATCTTGACAGGGTCGGAGATCTCCGCTCTTCTTTCCTACGAAGAAGAAACCGCTGGCTTGTGGCGACTTAGATTCCGAGATAAAACCTTTCTTTACGTTTTCATCAATGAATGCTTTGACAGCGGTTCGTTCGGCGATAGAGAGGGGATAGATTTTCGACGTTTTGGGGATGAATCCGGGTTTCGTTTCAATGCGATGGTCAATACCGGGTCGTTCAGGAGGGAGTTGATTGAGACCGTCTTTAGCGAAGATATCGGCGAAGTCGTGGAGATAGGAGGGTACGAGTTCTTCGAAAGTTTTCTTCTTCTGTTCTAAGCCCGCAGCTAGAGCGAACTGCTGAGCTTTGTTACTAACTTTCGCGTATTCCGTAGGCCGTGGCAAGGGTTCAACCGTGGGTTTCTGTTCAGAACGACTGGTACCAGTCTGGGTCAATGGCATATCCATGGTAGTATTTGAAATTACCCGGAGTTCGGATGCGTCAAGGGAATATTCCACCAGGAATTCGTCATCATCTAGGTCGTACATAGAGACTTCTCGCACTGGTGCGGCAAAGTTCTCTTGCGTCCAGACGTCTTCCTTGGTGTCGAAGGTCTCATCGTCTTCATCGGGGATGGGAGTAGATCAGGGAGCGAATCAATGATGGGGGGAAACAGATGGTGCTTCCTCGTCAACGATTTCTTCGATGGTCGCTTTAGGATAAACGATAGGGGTTTTCAACAATTAGTGCTTTCCTAAGTTTGGATTGCTTCCAAGTCCGATCTATGGGTTCTTGTCGAAATAGAAGTGGAAGGTCGTTCTTCTTCCTTTCTTTGTCGACTTCTTCTTCAACTTGATTACTCTTTTTCCGTTCGAGAAAGAATGAGAGTCTGGCTGTCCAGTCAATAGCGGGTTCATAGCCCGTAGCCAGGGGAATCCTAGGAGAATCTGGTCTCTTCTTCCAAGACATGTGACATTAAACTTCCCTATCATGGTTCGTTCGTCAACCTTGATGGTGAGAACGCAGTATCGGCGTATATCTCCACTCTTGGAATAGCTTCCATCGGCGGTAGTAACCCGAAAAGGTTTACCAAGGGCGTGGGTTCGGATCTTGTGTTTCTTGACTGAAGTCTTCTGAGATAAAGGTTCCGGCCGCTCCGGAATCAACAACTGCGGTGGTTTCAACGGTTTTCAGACGTGTTTTCGAAATGAGGGAAAGGGGAACCCGAAGTTCTTTTCGTTCACCAACTTTTCGTACAAGTCTTATGGGTACATTGAGAGATACTGACGTTGATCCAGTCTCCCATATCAAAAATCCTCGTTGAGACGGCGGACTTCCGCTTCTTCTTCTTCTTCATCGCTGCTTTCTACTTCTTTGCGGCGTACCGGAGTCTTTCCTTTCTTCTTCTCCGGACAATTTTTAGAAAGATGCCCGTCTTGTGACAGGTGAAACATTTTCCGGTTCGGAAATGTTCCGCGCGTTCTTCTTCAGAAAGCCGATCAATCACCATGGCATTGGGGTCTCTGGATGGCACGTATTGGTTGGATCCGAAGTTCTTCTTCTTCTGGGGTTGGTTGCGTGCCCTAATGGCATTCAGGTGAAGGCGAGAGTTGTCGAGGTTGATACAAGTGGAGAGGACAACTTCGAAATAATCAGAGACATCGCCCGTGCCATAAAGGCGAGGCGAGCAGTCCTGGGTGCAGTCCGTCTAGGAAGAATTGCTTCTTGGCGACGTCACCTTGAATTCCTGCCCGTCGTGTGAGCATCAAGAACTCCGAGATATAATCTTGAAGTTCGGTTCCTTGTTTCAGGTTACGGAGTCTGGCTAACGCGGTTCCTGAGGGATCAAGCGGCCTAAACGCGCTTTTGAAATCGGCAAGGAATTCGGCCCATGTACCATATCCTTTGACAAGGCCTACGGTAGTTTTGTTGTTGGGGTCTTGCACTTGTCTGAGGAAATCTTCCTTCCAGTAGCGTGCGTTCCCTTCGTTCATGAAGGAGGTTACGAAAATGATTTTCTGTTTGTCATCGACATAGATCTTCTCGTTGATATCGAGGTAAGACATGCACGACATTAAGAATCCTTCGGATTTACAGTGGCTCAAAAAACTGTCCGCATGTTTTGACATTTTTCACTATCTATGATATTGTGTGAGAATGAACAAATTCCTCAAGGACATACTTATACCACATTGTAGTATGGCTTCAGGGCTTTTATTTGAGCCCTACACCGTGGGAATCGGCGGAGATATGGTGGAGATATAAGGCTTATAAAATGATGACTCATGTGGACAGTTTTTTGAGTGTATATTAAAACTATATAAATCATTATTTATGACACCATAAAAATCATGCCACTATTATATAAATTATAAAGTGGTGTCATTATGTTATTTTATGACTATATCTAACTATATAAACCAGAATATCTCATGTATCATAGTCATAATCACCATGAAAGCCATCTCCTCTGCTCAAAGAGATAATATCCTCTCTCTGTCTTATGCTGGCCTCTCTGCTCGCCAAATTTCCTCTAGAACTGGAATATGCAAGTCCACTGTGGCCAAGTTCATCAAAGAAAGCCACCCAGACAAGGAAAACTCTTGTGGAGGACGTCCATCCAAGCTTACCTCTACTGACAAAAGGGCTATTATCCAACATATCACTACAGGAAAGGCTGATAATGCTGTCCAAGCCACCCATTATATCAATTCCACCATCACTACCCCTGTCTCTTCACAAACTGTGAGGAATGTTCTCAAGGCAGCTCATCTCAAGGCAGTAACAAAGAAGAAAAAGCCTCTTCTCTCCATCAAACATAGGCAGAGAAGACTAGCCTTTGCCTTAGCTCATCAACACTGGACTGTAGAGGACTGGAAGCATGTTATATGGTCAGATGAGACCAAAATCAATAGGATTGGGTCAGATGGGAAGGTGTATGTATGGAAAAAGAAGGGAGATGGCCTAACAGACAGAGAGGTTAATGGGACTGTCAAGTTTGGAGGAGGTTCTTTAATGGTATGGGGCTGTATGGGATGGAATGGTGTGGGAATGCTTGCTGAGGTTGAGGGGAAGATGAATGCTGAGCAGTATGTGGACATTTTAAATGACCACTTGCTGCCTAGCTTGGCAGAATCAGGGATTGATGAAGAAGATATCATTTTCCAACAGGATAATGATCCCAAGCACACATCCAGAAGAGCTAGGGAATGGTTTGAAGAACATAACATCAATGTTCTTGACTGGCCAGCACAGTCTCCTGATGTCAATGTCATTGAACATCTCTGGGGAACACTCAAGAAAAAGCTTCAAGCCTATGAAAACCCCCCTAAAGGAGTATGGGAGCTTTGGGAGAGAGTAGCAGTGGAATGGGGGAAGATCACAGCTGAGGATTGCCAGAAATTAATTGAGAGTATGCCTAGAAGGATAGAGGCAGTAATTAAAGCCAAGGGAGGTCATACAAAATACTAGAATACCTGGTTATTACTGTAAAATACTTGAGTCAAAAAACTGTCCGCATGAGTCACCATTTTGTGAGCCTTGTATCTCCACCATATCTCCACCGATTCCCACGGTGTAGGGCTCAAATGAAAGCCCTGACGCCATACTACAATGTGGTATAAGCATGTTTTTGAGGCATTTGTTTGTTCTCACACAATATTATAGATAGTGAAAAATGCCAAAACATACGGACGGTTTTTTTGAGCCACTGTATCTCTATCTCCATCAAAGACTGGGGGAGATCCGATCTTGATTTCGATAGGTTTCATGGAAGACATCGGGGAATTCAAAGGTGGTAGGGGTGGTACAGCACCTAGGTTCAAAGCGCCAAAAATTGGTGTTAATGACGTCAGCTTGTTTTCAGCTTCTGGGGACCTGGAGTTCTATCTATCGTGATGACCAGGGTTTGTTCAGTTCTGGGTTACAACACGTGATGGCGATGTATTCATAGAAGACTTTAATCTTTTGTTACGAACTAGGATGGGTCTGACGTATGGCTACTCGATAAGAGTAATCGGCCAAGGTCGGTTCAAGGCTTCGGCGTATGCCGAAGCTTCAGTATTCCTAAGACGAGAAGAGGAGAGTGTCCTCGACTCGAATCAAGTTCAATACAACTTAAGATTGGAGGTCTTAAGTGAAGGAAGTTCCAGGTAAAACCTAGTAAGATTAAAGTAAAGAACTACATAGTACAGGACGAGTTTATATAGTGAATGGTAGCAACTTTAGGGCCGGTACGATGAGGTCATAGAAACGAGTCAGAGATAAGACGAGTTCAAAGATAAGAAGAATAGATCATCTAGCGACGGCAAGATGCGATCGTGATGTAATACAATGATGTAAGAGAAAGAAAATGAATAGGGGCGTACTTGACTGTAACAGCAAGCCACTCATCTTGTGATGCCATTATTATCCTGCACAAACTATCTCCGACTAGCATTCAACTCCCTACCAGTTTTAAGAAACTCCAGGCATTGGTGGTCAAATTTCAAGAGGCAATTAAAAAAGAGGCCAGTCCTAGAGGGAACCAACCAGCGCTGACAAAAGCTTTGAGGGAGTTGTGGGGCAATGTCGTCTGTCCGGTGGTCGAGAATCTGGGCAAATTTGCACAACGAGGTTCCCGAATATGGTGGTACCCGACGTCTCTCTTCAATTTCTTGCCATTGCACACTGCTGGCGAATACAGGGTAAATGGAGAGTCCCTTTCACAGAAATATATCTCTTCATACGCCCCATCGCTCACCGCGCTGATGAAGGCTCACAGAAGGCATGACAAGTCGCTGTCAGTGTCCTTCGCTGCCATTGGCCAGAACCACCCAGCCGGTGCTTTATTCACTTTGGATAGTGTGGAGCCTGAGCTGGATTTGGTGCTGAGTCTTTTGCCCCCTCCCCCAACCGTTTCCTCTACCAAGGTAACGAGTATTGATGCCACGAAATCGCGAGCGCTATGCGCACTGCGAGATAATACATGGCTCCATTTCGTGTGCCACGGGACACTGAAATTTGATGAACCCTTTAAGTTGGCCTTTCTTATGCGCAACCACCCGCTTTCACTCCTCGATATCACCCAAATGGATCTCTCCCGGCATCAATTTGCATTTCTTTCTGCCTGTGAAACCGCAGTCGGTGCCTTCAGTATGCCCGACAAAGTGATACACCTAGCTGCTGGCCTGCAATTCACTGGAGTTAAGAGCGTCATTGGGACATTGTGGAAGGTCAATGATAGTACCGTGCAGCGCTTAGTCGAGGCATTCTACAAAAACTTGTGCAGGAATAGTAAAATGAATTCCAAACGAGCTGCCCTGGCGCTGCACCAAGCAGTCCACTCGTTGGCTTGCAACAAGGACATGCCCTTGGACCAGCGCATAGTGTTCATCCATATTGGTGTATGATCAATTTCGTGCATACCCTCAGCTTGTTGATTAACGTGTTAATCTGACGACTTTACATGTAGCCTCCAGCCATGGTTATGTGCAGCCTGTTGCCAAGGTCTTCGATATTTCAAACTTCAAGACTTGCATACCTCTACAACATGTACACCCAATTTCGACTTTTTTCTTTGAATCCTTGTTTGCTGTCCGTTAATTTGGGCCTTGCCCTAATACCGTTCTCATAATAGCACACTGGCGGCCTCCCGCATCCTAATACATTCCTCCTCGTATATGGTCTAATTAACGTGACCATAACGCTGTCATGGTAGGAGGGGGTGTGTGCCAACTTACGCCAGCTCCATGTTCGGAATTGCAATTTCCCACACCTCTTGGTTTGACTAGTCACTAATTATAATACAGGAGACTAACTTGGATCATTACATGTAAATTTGGCGATGCAAAGACACTCTCGATGGTTTTGTGCATGTAGCTAAACGCGTTCCAAGAACTTCAATGAACTTAGATTTTTTCCGGTCGGAATTCCCGCTACCTTTAGGTAGCTGGGTCTTTGTCGATCGGTTTTTTTGTGAACAACAGGGAATTCTGATATTGGAAATTATTTATAAAAACGGCTACTACTTCTATTTATTTAAATAATAGTAAGGGTCCGATCATGCGTCGATGAAGTCCAGCCTATCACGCTGATAGGCCCTTCCATACCCATATTCAAAGCGCTTCTGCACAGCCATGCAACATCCGCCCTGGCTATCTAACGTGCGATTCCCACCGTCCTTATCTCAGAAATCCATTCAAACTCCTACTCAACCTATGATACTTTCAAATTTACTTCATGATGATACTCTTTTTCGCTCGGGATAGCTGAAGGCAAGCCTCTCATAAACAGATCCATGTATATATACGAGAGCGCCAGCAGAACGGCCGTTAAAGTGAGGTATGGAATGTCGATCTAGTCGTACTCTCTCCTATTTCTGCGGAATGGATATCGCAGGCCTAGGGGACCCCGGGGTTGTTTGCAAGTTATTGTGCATGGTGACCAATTGTTTCCCTCGAAGCGCTTGACATATCCCTTGGGAAACCCCGGGAAGGAAGGTATTCCAATCGATGCATGCGTTTTTCGCGTGCATTGACTGGAACACCTTACTGCTCGGTATTGTAAGCCCAATATCAATGTATGCACATGTATATCAAGGATCTGCATCCACACGAATCTGTAGCAAGCAGATTCTCCACGTAGAGTGAGTAATGACAAGTACGAGTCAATATAAGGCATCTTACCTCAGTCGAGCGCGTAGAACGCAAATGTCTGAGGTATGCAGACTAATAATTCGCGGCTATAAGTAAGGTATGTTTTATTGTCTTGGTTTATCAAGTGCCATAAGGGCAACAACAAAAGAAAATCGGCGTTGGCCATGTCAAACAAATGATTCAGTAGTTACAATAAGTGAAACATATCGTAAAAACAAATAATTCAGTAGGCACAATAAGTGAAACATATCGTAAGAATAGACAATAAGGAAACAATAGGCGTATATTGTCCCGTCGAAACACGCTGCGCAGGCTTGCCCAATTCTGAGTTCTAACAATGCTTCGTGTGAAAAATTGACGGTCCTTTGTCACTTAGTCTACTAGCTGCATTCAATGGTTTGACAGTTCTATCAGGCATTGCCATGTACAGGTACGACTATAACCAAGTCCATAATGGAGTTCAGTTACTCTTTGGAAGTGGTGTCTCTGCATACAGCATCTTCATAGATGCTGAAGGATAGCGATCCCCAATCACCTCTACGCCCACACTTCGACTACCCATAAATCTACTTGCAATCAGGGAATCCAAGACCACCGAAACCTGTCCAAGAAGGGTGACAAGCACGGAAATGGTGCGTTTTATCAATGTCATGAAGCTCGCCAATTTCTCCAGGGGTCAAATCTATGATCTTCGCATTGTCTGAGGAAAATAATGAATAACAGTCAAAATTAATGATGGAATAACGCCTCACTCAAGATACGCTCGTTGGTCACGGACTTGGGAAGTACTGTTATACCAATGAGAACCGAACTCTCCAGTAAGAATACTCATGAAGACTACACACCAGTGTGCATGGGCTTGTTTGCATGAAGGGATATCAACACATTGGCGGGTTGTACACCGTACTTTGCTGCGATTTTTGTTACAGTCTCGTTTTTCAACAAGGGGGAATTGTCGGATCCCAATGGAGAATAAGCTGTCAACACGATTCCCTTGTTCTGGCAGTACTCGACGACATCATCTTGAGGACACGAACTACGAATAATGATTCACAATCAGACTACCCAACAAACAAATGCGTTGACTTACGGGTGGAGCTCAATCTGGTTCACGGCCGGTACGACGCGGGCAACTTTCAATAAGCGTTCAAAGTACTCCACGGAGAAATTGGAAACACCTAATGTATTTTTAGTACAAAGATAGCACGTGAGGTTGGGCTACTGACCAATGGCCTTCAGCTTCTCTGGGTGAGCAAGGTGTAAGTCTTCCATAGTTTTCCAGGTGTTCAACCAGTCGTGTCCCATGTCTGGCTTGCCATCTCTTGTCATGGGAGCTGGCCAGTGCATGAGCCCTGCTCAAGAAATGAGTCCACTCTTCAAGATCGGCGAATGGATTGCCACTTACAGAGGTCCAGATAAGGAGTGTCAAGTTTCTTCAGCGATGCCTCAAGGGCCTTTTCCGGATGTCTCTGATCAGGGTTATCAAGCTTCGTGGTCAGGAAGATTTGCTCCCTTGGCACACCAGACGCCTTGATCCCCTGTCCAACTTCTGTTTCATTCTGGTATCCAGCGGCAGTGTCAATGTGCGTGTATCCGTTCTTCAAGGCGAATTCAACAGGCATATTCGACTTGGCCGGGCTTGGACTTCCACTGTGCCTATATTCGCAAGCGTTCAACGTTCAGTACATGAGATGGTCCCCCTTCCGACTATGCTTACCAAGACCGACCTGTGGGCATGATTGCTCCAGTGTTGAGTGTTACCGATGTTGTCGCAGGCATGTTGACACCACTATACAAGAATCAATTGACAGGCTAATGGCCTCGCGCGCCCTAGCTTTATAGTCCTCTTCAGAGCTATATTTACCAAACAGTGACAATCGCGAGAGTCACGCCCTCCACATTATGTCTTCTACGGACCATACGTGCCGAAAAGCGCATGCCTTTGCGAACAATAATACGTGTGCGATGAGTTCATTCCAAAGGGCTTATCACCTTATGGTTCTACTTGCAGCCGGGGAAACCAAGAAAGCTCCAGCCAGACAATATGGGGTACCATCCCTAGAAGTGGCGACTGTCTTGGCTAGACTTGTTTTGCCTAGTGGAGACTACCGAACGATAGATCCCGTCGACCTCGGGAGCAGCAACAATGTCCTCCCTAAGGGGAACGATTATATTGCCTGTATCAAATAGTAAGTCATAGCGAGATAACGAGGCTTCTAAGAATGCAATCGTCCGTGACTGATTCCGGCACAAATATGAAAGGCAGAGTCAGAAATGGGAATGGTTGAATCAGCAGAACTCATTCGATAACGTCGCGCGCGGAGATATACCGGAAGAATGAGAATGAGGAGAATGAGGAGGCTATTGTGAATCGCTTTTCAGATCAACCTGGCCAGCTAGTCAGAGTCCTGAATCGAAAAATGAACCGCACAAGTCAAGCACATCGTATAGTGACGAGCAGTCCGTCCTATGAAATGTACGAACTCCTCCAGTGTCTCCAAGTTGGGATGCGACAATCGATGATAACGGGCCACGTGGAGCGCCAAGGTGCCTTCGGCCGTCCTGCCCTGCTCGGAGGTCGCACCGGCATGAACGTCCCGATCCGCCTGGCGTACCGATGACGCCACCTTTAGTGCTGATAGAAAACCTCGAGCGTGACAATGAGCACCGTGAATATTCCTAGAACCCAAATCGGAGCCATTATAGAGTCGAACCAAACCCACATCTTAAACACAGCGATTAATCCTCCTCTGTTGTAATCCGCGGGTGGTGGTTCTGCCCTGGGGTTCTTGATCTGGGAGATGGCAATGTCCCTCATTCTAGCGGTATACCATGCAGTCCCGACGCCAGCGCCAATGAGCTTCACACTTGGTATCCATTTAGAAGCTCTGAACACTGCTTCTGGTTCGTGTGCAAAGGGTTTGTCAGCCCAAGTGCTAGAAGATTTGCTATCTTGTAGCTGTAATCGAAGGATCTTGGGCAGGTCGGGACAGAGGACGGCACCTCTCCCGATGCCTAGCAAGTCGGCGTGCTTCGACATCAAGGCAGCTTGTAGATGAGAATGGGAACGGAAGCCACCAGTCAGTAGAATAAGTGGGACGGAAGGGGAAGGGACAGGCGATTGGTAAAGGTCCTTCATGACTGTCCGTGAAAACTGCGCAAAGAAGGCCTGGCGGTCTGATTTTTGAGATCCACTGCATGCCATAAAGTCTGAGTAAGAGATCGGGTTAGACTGTGAGGAACATTCTCCTTTTACGCCCCCTTACCAGGCTTTTCGTAATCGCCTCCACTGATCTCGATAAAGTCGATGATACCCCAACTTGCAATGGTGCGAATGTGATCCAGGACACGCCGTTCGCCTTCCTGAGATGCTTCTTGGGCGCTTCCAGAAGTTACATAGTCAGCCGAGTTGATTTTGATTCCGATTATGAAAGTGGCTGGCACCACCTTGCGGATAGCTTCAACTATCTCGGAAAGCATGCGGGTGACGTTTTCCGGTGCTACTGAATATTCGTCGTTCCGGATATTACTCTGACACGTAATTAAGGTTAGCTTCTGGAAGTACACGGTGGCCACACCTTAGGGCTCATGAACTGTGCCAGTAAATCTGCAAATAATTCAAGATTAACCCAGATACATCAACACAAATATCATATGGACTCACATCCATGGGCAACATGAAGCTGGACTCCATCGAAGCCTGATTTGTACGCCAAGAGAGCGCCTCGCACGAAACTGGATTGGACATAGAGAATGTCCAGTGTGGTCATCTCCGTAGGAACTTGGAACAACGCATGAAACATCAAGTCAGATATTGCGCCCCTTCCACGATTTTCAGTATAACCTGCCCCAACACGGACAGAACTAGGGGCCAGTGGTGGAACAAAAGGTGGTCGACCACCAATAAAATTCGCTGATTGGCGTCCAGCGTGCGATAGCTGCATGATAGCCAGAGGACGCGTGCCATCAACAGCTCCGTGTATGACTTCCGCCAGCCTCTCGAAGGGTTTGAGGACCTCTGCATTGAGTGCGGGTGGCACAACGATGTCACGGCCCAAGGTCAGATGCTGAGGTGAGAGCTGGACATTTCCAGTGATAACCATTCCCCATCCATGCTTTGCCCATTCAGAGTACAAGCCATAGTGAAATTCGTTTGGTGGACCACCAGAGAAATTTGCCATGTGCTCGTACATAGCTGCCTATGACAACGACTCTGTTTTAAACAACTGTGTCGGATTATGTAGACGGAAACAGTACCTTCACCAGCCTGTTCTCAATAGTACGACCGCAAGGTAAATCGATTGGATTGAAAACGTTACAGTCCATGGTTGACTCGCTATCGAACTCGTGAGCTTCCGACGTGCCTCTGGTATCTAAGGGCGAGTTTCCCTCGGGGGTGTCGCGGAGAGGTCGCGGGTCGCTGTAAACGTTCTGGTGAATGCTCTCAAGTCGTCGAGAACATGAATATTTTATTTGGCCATTTCCGCTCATGTAAGCTCAGGCGGAAGAACCGAATCACGTGTTGAAGTAGACCATGTAACTGAAGTAACAAGGACATTCTGAGACCGACCGTACACCAGTCTTCTTTACACAGTCTGAGGGAGTTCAACAAATGCGAAGAAGGTGTGACCAACTCGAACGCTGGCAGTATATCATGCACGAGAATGCATTTTTTATTATCTTGAATCAGTACAACAATTATAATGTGTTTCCCTTTATCGACCACTTCAGACCCAGGGTAGCTTAAATGATTTGGGTCTACGACCGCGACTGCAAAACTTCGTAGTACGCAGTATATTCGTCTGGTGTCATAAGTTCGGTATCTTCATCAGTAACCTCTGAGAATGGTTTCAAGACACCATTAACTGCAAAAGCGGCACAAGGGTGAGGGTAATAAACTTTGATGTGGAGAACAAAGACCCACCTAATACAGGGGTATCATCCGCGCCGTTTACCTCTATCACAGAATCAGTGATGGTTGGTTCTAGTTCTGGAACATCGATCTTGGACAACTTCGTCGCTGCAGCACCTTCGTCCTCTTTTGATCGAGACCGCTTCCTGTAATCATTGAGGGAATCTAGGTATTGCACAGAGGGTTTTTGTTCCTCCTCTTCAAACTCTTCGCTTCCGAGGCCAGATCTGGGCGTGTTCTGAGATGAAACTGCGTTAGAGGCCGCCAACGAGGCATAGTACTGATCGTAATCTGTATACCGTTAGATCACCATGACAATACAGAATTCACATCGCAACGACATACAATCCATCTCTTGGTTGATTTCTGGTTTCACATCTTCCGACGCCGCTGTCAGGTGAAGTGGACGTGGCAGAGTGCCGATAGTTCCAAGCCCTTTGAGAGAGTCATCGCTGGATATTGGCAGACCTTCGCCTTCTCTCCCCACGGCACGCGCACTCTCCTGCATGCCAAGAGCCGTCAGATCTCCGGTGATAGTACTCTTCAAGTGCCATGCTGGCAGGGCGTTTTGCTGTCGCTTTGCCGCTGCCTCTGCATCTCGTTCCTGCCGTCTCGTTGCTTCGTCCTTGTCCATTGACATGACTATGCCAACACCATCTTCTTGTCTCCCACCAGGTCCAGATCCTGCTATTTTCAAACCTGACCCCTGGCCAGTCTTTTGCTTTTCAACATCACCAACATTATTTTTGACCCAAGTGGGAACATCGAGCCTGCAAAATACTGCGTCAGGGAGGATATGCGGTTGATATATTGAGATACGCACGCTGGGAGAACCATAGACTCTGTTTTTCTCAAACCTTCGACGACAAACCGCATCTGGTGATTGAACCTCTGCATCCGGTCCTGACTTCCCCTGACATTCTCCGCGTTCTCATTCTCCACAACTTCTGCGTGGCAGTCCTCGCACACAAGTATTCCTCTCGAAAAATCTATCAGCTTGTCGACTTCTAACGGTGCGTACGATTTGCTGCACTGCGGACAGATGTAGCCTTTGTTGTCAAGTTCCTTTTAACAGAACCATTTGTTTCAGTGCGTCACGGGAAAAAATGAGTCTAGACTGACATTACGGAGACCAGAGTCAATGATTCTCCGCATTTCTGCGATGCGCCATTTAACGACATCGCAGAAGTGCTTGTAGTCGATGTAATAGTACTGTCTTCCGACAGACCTCTGGGCCCCCTCCTTGAGCTCGTTTTGGCGGTACCTTCGGGGTAAAATCAGATATGATTAGAGATAAACAAACGTGACTACACCTACACTTGCACCAGGCGGTCGTTCCCTAGAACAGCCATAAGTTTATTCAATTCCTTCGCCTGAAGGCCCATCCGCCCGGCCAGGTCGTCATCCTTGAGACTGGTGCCAAATTAGTGGTCATGGGTACATATCGTAGTTGAAAAGTTAACGGGCTCTGTGTCATCTACATTCTAGATACTTACACCGGATGACGGGCTAGCTGGTCCATGATGATAGTGAACTTTGGTTCGTAGAATCCTCGGGAGACGTGTTGGACGAGAAGACGCAGCGCCTCTTGGTCTTCTTTGGTCGCCATAGTGCTCTCTGGAGTCTGCAACCGCGAGCGAGCGGAAGAAGGCTGAAACAACTGCTTAATAAGCGTGTGGGACGTCTGACACAGCGGAGCCGCTATTACTACTACTATTAGTATCAGTGCAATCGGACTAATATTGTCACCAGCGTCCTCGACACACTCACACACTTCCACGTTTTAGTGCAATCATTGAGATCTTATTGGCGGTGAGATGGGCGAAGCTGGCTGATAATATAAATTATCAATCTACCACATGTATCGAGCCGCCGTTCACTCCAATTGCATCGAGGCCGTTTGTTCGTGTGCAAATAAATCCGCGACATATTGTGAGCTCCCTTCTTACTACCACATCCCCTCTTCAATCAGCACTTCTCAACGTAGTGCCCTCACATTTAGCTATAATGATAGTAAATCACACGTCTACCATATCCCATCGCACCCACAGCGTGTCATTAAAGCTATTTTGCCTTCTCCAAGGTGCAGCTTGGCTAGGTTTCCACCAATCAGAATGCCTACCGAGGCAGTCGCAAAGCTGAAGAGCGAGCTCCAGTCATTGTCTCACCATGAAGAACAACGCGATGCTTGAGAATAGGCAGAACATCAAAATTATTATTCTGAAGCTACACGACCGTCTCACTCCTCAACTGGTGCCGCACTTGAACGGCACGAAACCCATGCCCACCGGTGGCCCGATGCAGCCGATACATTTGACCTGCTGATAGACGTGCCACTTCTAGAACAATACTTGACAAATTCCAGAGTGAACTTTACTGACTCATCGGAAATTCGGAAAAGCGCTGGCTTTGTCACGGTTGCCTGCTAAGTACGATCGGTGTGTAGTTTAGCCTGATGTGTTGTTCATTAGGAGAGAGTGGTCCTAACTTGTTCCACTCGGTCCAGCCTGTGGAGCCTGGAGTTCATTGCAACTTTTTCTCCCTACGATGCCGCATGCGTCGGACAAAGGCACTCATCGTGGGACCTTCAAGTGCAAAATGATGTCATCGATCTTTTCAGGGTAACCGGAAGGACCCTCGCGGCCGCCAATTTTATCACCAATATTTGCGTCCCGTTTCAGCTGTAACGTTACTGGGCGCCGATGCACAGCGAAACGGCTCAAGCGGCGTGCGATCGCACCCCCATGCACGCCAGCCAGTCTTCAGTTGTCGATTGAAAAGAAAGGGTATCGTGTGTACTAACAAGAACTACAATTCAATTTATAAGTCCACGATGCCGAAGTAGTATGAATATTGAAGATACTTTTGGAAATCCTTGGGCGTTACTGGAAGTAGCATTGGGTCCAATAATAAGAAAACTAAATGACAAGCCAAGCAGAAGTGAACAGAATACCAGATGATCCGAGTCATACAAAGAAATGCCGAGGTCACACCACCGCAGCACGGAGACTTCAAGCGACCTGAGAGATAAATGAATGCCAGTCACCTGTGAGGCTTTGGATGGACGTGTTCAGGAGGTACATCAGAGATATTCTGTTCATCCATGTTCTGATCCGAGTCGCGCAGACTGAAGGCGGCCTATATTTGATCATCATTGAAGATGTCTCAGTCATGATGAAATCACCGCGCACATTCCGCAGTACAGCTGTGCGTCGAATTAATGACAACGGTCCAAGTACCTTCACTGATTCTTCACTCATGTGCTTCAAGTTACGTGAAAAGAAACTAAAGGCTGTCAAAGTCGAAGATTATGCTGGTGGTACGCAGGTGACTTTCCTTTTTGGTCTGATCTGTACAAATTTAGTCAGCCGCTGTGGCACCTTAGACTGTGCCCACCGCCCAAGTTGTACTCCACCGTAGTAGTAGGTAGTTGCAAACAGGAGAGGTGATTCCGTTCTTCGTGACGTGCCTCACTACGTCCTCAAAACTTGACTTGCGTTTCTCAAACTCGTCTATGTCTGCAGTGCCACGTCAAGCCTGAACATAAATCATAGGCGATCATGATACTACTAGCTGCTCTCATCCTCAAATCTGATATGGACATCAGTTGCGATTTTAGGATTCAGTACTGTGCGCTTCAGAAATCCTCACACCTCTTTTCATATGTCTGGACTCTGATACGCCATCGATGCTATCGCGAATGACATCACCTTTGATGCCGTGCATGCTGCCGACTCAGCGCGACTGGCAAACGACCTTGTTTCCCATGCACGCGAAACGATCCACAAGCCTTTCCCATTCAAAGGAGGATTATCATGTGCTATTCGTGCAAACCAGAAGTAGCTGCCGTCGAGCCTTTACCGACAGAGTAAACCTGTCACTAACGTCAGCATTTAATTTGGGTTACTAACCAGAGGACCCGCACGAATTTGGGCGTGGTGGAGCGATATTTGGTATGGACAAACTTTGAAATTTTCCGGCGTGCGTTGTGGCAAATGACATGCTAGCTATTTGTGTTTTGACATCACAGATGGATATGGTCTCTGAAGTTCGCCGCAACAGACGTCATTGGTACGGGGAGATCGAATTATCCTTGCCCCAACGGATCATATATACTGAGTCGGTTGTGTTGCAAGATCCAGATGATTCCGTAGATCTTGATGCCCTTTTCTCTCGGATCCACGTAAACAAGTCTGCCCGCTTCAGGCTTTTAGACGGCAATCCCATTCGCAGCGCCACCGGTCGCCGCTTACACCTGACACCAATATGTAACTCGCCATTGGATGCATTACAGCTCGGGGACCTTGTTTGCACCCCGATTACCGGACAAGAATTCAGTAGATACTTCGCCTGACGGAGTGTCACAACAGGAGATAAACAATCAGAGAATCGGTACTTAATGCGTCAAGGTGCGGAATAGAATAAAGCATCTCCCATTCTCTACTTCACTCACTCATCTCCGAACAATGTCAATGTCACCTCGCATAGTTGCCGTGTTTGGAGCCACCGGAACTCAAGGCATGCTGATGACATTCATGCTCAAGTTTCTGGCTGATCAGAATCATCAGGCTCATCTGTCGTACAAGCCCTACTAGCAGATGGTACATTCGTACCGCGTGCAATCACCCGAAACTCCAGTTCTGAGAAAGCGTTGAAGCTGAAAACTCTTGGGGCCGAGGTTGCGGAAGCCGATTTATGGGACATCAACTCGTTGAAGCAAGCTCTGTCCGGTGTTGAGGCCGTCTTTGGGGTATGACATGTTTGCTCCTTTCCCTCCAAAGGCCTGGTTAACCACTACTTGTTCTAACAGATCACCGACTATTATGATCCCAAAAACTTTGCTCAAGGTCACAACAGCGAAATGCTACTCGGGAAGAATCTCGTCGACGCTGCTAAAGCGATGGACGTTAAGTACTTCATTTGGAGGTGAATTCAGTTGTTCCCTCTTGTGACTTCGGCCTCAATGCGTACCTTCCGCAGTTCTCTTCCGCATTGTACAAGGGTGTCCAACGGGAAGTATCCAAATGTTTACCACTTCGACAGTAGGTCTTTCTTTGTCTAGCGTGCGACATGAACTAATTTCATACATATTAGACAAAGCTAACGTAGATGACTATCTACGAGACTCCGGTGTGCCCCATTCCATTCTACACACCGGTAAGTGGTTTTATCAATGTCCTTTGAACTTTTTTCGAGCAGCTGACTCCGATGATTAAAGGCTGGTTTTCGGAGAATGTCTGGAAGTAAGATGTTTTTACCTAGATGAAGCATCTGCATGACTGACACAACTTCATGACAGTTACAATATTCTCGACTCTGTGCCGGACTCCGATTGCCTAGAGCTAAGCGTGCCCAAATATGACTCTCAATCTCCTCAGTATTTTACTTGGGTTGAGCGGGACCTTGGCCAGTGTGCATTAGCGCTCCTCAAGCACTATGAAGATCTTGAATCAGACGTTCTCTCACGCACGTTTTATGCTGTCAGTGCAAAGTTGAACTACACTCAATTTGCATCAATCCTCCAGCAGGGTACGTAGTCAAACTGCAGGAATTTGTTGATCTAATTTTCCTGCTACCATCAGCACTAGGGAAGCCAGTATCATTTGTGTCCTCCCCGACCACTGGAATGCAGGTTCGTATATCCTTTCTCTCTGATGCAGTTCATGTGCTCAAATGTCTTGTAGGAAATGGACGACATGGCGAGTATTAACTTGAGCGGCATCCTAAGCTCGATGCTAATGATATTTTCTCAGTATGAATTTCAGTCCGAGTTTGGACTATACCCGCATACCGCTATCCCTGATCCACGATTAATCGATTTAGGAGTGAAGTTCCACACCATGGAGGAATTTTCGCAGGAAGTTAAAAGCAGATTTGTTTGAATCTCATTATGAACAAAGACATTTAGCAGCTACTTAATACCCATGTGACCTTTTTGCATGTAGTCTTTCCACTAATTGATCGTGCACACAAGTTTCCTAACACCCGAATAGTTGAACGAACGCCCAAATGACCATGATGCGGTTAGTGGGGTGTGGAGATGTGGCACAAGGTACCGTCGCAGCCGACTTGACATCCGGTTAGGAACTCAACGTCCAACGTCGGGTTGATCAAAAGCCGTTTGTTATTTCTGGATCCCATAGCACACCTCAAAGTTCCGTGCATTGGCAAGATATATGTCCCGCAACCATTTCTCCATGCAACGCCCTGCTGACTCCTCTGCCTTGTGGTCGCATATGAATGGCTAGCTATTCTCGCACAACCAGGTACTATATGTTGATGTCAGGGTGTCTAAGTTCCGGATCAAAGATGTTTTCAGATCCAAGTACTTGCGAATGAATCGGAATGATATCCGTACATTGGAGATTCCCCTCCTGTTGTTGAAATTCGTTCTATATATGTTTGCAGCTATCTTCGTATCAATAGACCAGAATTTGGAAAATCCACTTGGCCGCTTTTATTTGTTATTGGAGCGACACCAAACCGGCCGCATCGCACATATCTCGGAGTCGTGCGAAGTAGAGGTGACCTGCTACCCGGGCCGAGTCCATCCATTGCTACTCCATGACAGACACTGGAATGACAGCCACGATGGACTTCGACATAGAAAATTTTCACTATATCATGGTCCTTAGGGCTGGGTTTGCAACACATTCACGGTGGTGCACAAACCCTATTCGAGGTGATGTGTCTCCGGACCGTCAACCGGTGTATTCCATTGGTTCGGGCCATGTCAAAGGATGTCGTGGACTAGTAGAAGAGAAACCCTCGTTCTGACAAGAGTTTGGAATGAGTGATCCTTAACAGGCGGAAAACATCGCTCGATTGTGCCAGTGCGAAATGTCATATGTCAGTTTTCGGTACAAGGAAATTTGGAAGTATGTTTGAATCTGAAGACGTTTCTAGACCCTACGGTCCGATATATATGAAGATAGCTGTAATTTGTTCAACATCAGAACATGCGTTGAATCAATGAATTGTAATAATGAATCAATTGAGAGCGGGCCGCGGCGCCGCCTATACTGTTACGTACCACCAGTTCGGTATATTCAAGCTCCGAAGTCTGTGACAGACTTTAGTCTTTAGCACCGACTCGCTTATTCCTAGCATGTCAAACTAGTCTTTTTATTTCATTTTGCGCTGGCAAATGACTGCTAATCCTATGTGACTTCAACCCGTCCCCGCTCACCATATTGGCGTAGACGTTCATGCCCAGCCTCGCAGTCAAATCTCATCTGGTACACTATTCCGGGTATCAGTGGATGTGAGTGGAGCAGATCGGGGTGTCAATGTGGCACAGAGGTGGATTCTGGCCTTTGTCACTGTAGCGGTTGCCCAGGGACCGTTGACACTTGGGCTGCACTGCTCGGAGTCGAAGGCTTAACTTCGTTCAAGATGAAAGACAGTGGAGAAGCACAACCAGAAGGGGAGGACTTCAAGCAACGACGATCCAAGCAGGTTTTCACTGATCCGCGTCGTTTTGTGCTTTTCTTCGCGAAGCTAAATGAGTCATTCTCGTCTAGCTTTATATATATATGTTATTATTAATGATATAGACTGGACGTTCGGGCTTTCATTCTTTTTGTGTAACGTGGCCGACGATGAGTCGATCCCAGCGGTCCAGATCTATATATCATCCACGCAGGTTCTGATTCTATGGCTCCAATAAATTCATCTTAAACCATCCGTTGTGAAGTTCTGCCATCCAGGTGCAACCAATCTGCCAAATCAATTGAACTTCAAGTTTTTGCCCACAGTAATGTTTTCAGGATATAAAAGCAAGCTCTGTCTACCTCAGTAGTTCAGAGTCGCCTTTGCGAAGCTTTTATCACTTTGTATACATCATGCATTTCTCCTTCAAGTTCCTCGTCGTCGTTACTACTTTGGCAGCATGCATGTCTGTCGCTGCCGCACAGTGCAAACCTACCTTAAAGGTCTGCGATACGAACAATAATTGCTGCAGTCACAACTGTGCTCCAGTGAAAGTGAGTATGAGTAGCTTGCTTTGCATCCAGTATCCGACCCTGTTGCTCACCCTTGCACCTCGCAATATCAATAGCCCGGCGGTCAGAAAATCTGCCAGTGAAGACTGCTTACCGATGGGCTGGCAGCCCGTCCATGAGCACATCTGGACAGTGAGTCGTGTTTCCGCTTTCGCATTGGTGCTATGGCTGATGGCACAATATTAGTTCGTTGCTGACTTGGTTAATGTGGTTGTTCCTGAAGTCTATTGTTTTCCTTGCTTCATGAGCAATAGAGGCGCCTTTTTGATTAATCTGAACACTCAATATCGACTTACTTGAGGAGACGTGAGGAGCGATTTTAATGTCCAGAATTGTGCTGCGTCATTCAGAGCTTGAATATTCATTGCCGAAGTCTGCATTATGTGTATAGCAGTCGAGGCGGGAATTTTGACCGCCGCTGATGAGCGCGTCAAACATTTTCAATATCCATTCAACATCTAATCGTCTCACCACCCAACTTTGTATGCGGGAAAAGTTCAGTTTTCACGCTTGTTCTTGCTGAACCTTCACTCATGGATGGATCCTTCAAGGTTTATCTTAAGTGGTTATAGCCGACCGGCACCAGAACATGTTAGAAATATCGGTGGTGCGGATTCAATGGCGACAAATGTCTTATCGCACCCTGGACACTCACTCATGGACAGTTCTTCGGAGGTTCATCTCAACCTCTGAAGTGTACTGGCCAAAGTGATCACACAACAGAATCCAAATCTGTTTCTCTTGGACTGTGCAGGTTCGAAACCTGCCGACAATTTGTTTTTCTCTCTGAACACCTTGATATTCACTCATAGATGGTTTCGTCAGAGGTTCATCTAACTGGTCTTAGCTAGGTGGTTACCACAACAGAATCAAAATCTGTTTCTCTTGAACTGCGCAGGTTCGAAGCCTGCCGACAAGTTATTTTTCTCTCGGAACACCCTGACATTCGCTCATGGATGGTTTCGTCAGAGGTTCATCTAACTGGTCTTAGCTAAGTGGTTATCACAAGGTGAAGCTCACAGCGGAAGTGGGTCCTGACGCGTGACGGACCGACCGGTTCAACCACACACTTAAAGCTGAACAACGATGTTAGCAAGAATGCGACAGATGATATTCATACGGAACCCGTAAGATAAGCTTGATGGACAGGTAAGGATCAAAGTAGATGGGGCAGCACGAGAAAAATGATGATGACGAGCAAACGTGTCCATAACGCGGTCAAGCTCTAGCAAACGCTCCGTGTTGGCAGAGGAGGCATGAAAAGAGGTAATATGGTATTGGGGCACCTGATTGGAAACCTTGATTCGCTGACGGACTGGACGTCGTGTAGCATCAACCTACATATATGTTGGTAATGATTAATAAGATCTGTGGTGAAAGTGTTACGTACAGCGAGTAGCGACTTGTCGCGCTGATCCAACAACAATTCATCGAGGCCAACCTCTATAGTATCGCAGATATATCCCAAGTGTACGCATTTTTGTCCTCAAGGGCGGTGGCTAGTGGCTTTCCATCTGCCGAAAACGACACAGATGGCATGTCAGATACATGATGGAGAGGCGAACTGATGCACTGGTTGTTGCCGAGGTTCCACAATCGCGCTGTGTCGTCGTACGATGCGCTTGCGAGGATGCGGCCATTCCGGTATGGTGGATCTTTCGTGACGGTTCAATTTGGCGTCATGACATCCCATACTCCCGCACTTAAGCTTCAGCTGCCGGACGCGTCGTAGGCGTTTGCAGGAGTTGCAGTACAAGGTGGTCACATTCCGCACTCTTGAGAGAGCTGTGTACAGTTGGGGTTATCAAAAGTACCAAAACCTTGGCCTTAAGTGGATCGCACACATGGCGTCGATGCGAATCGGCCATCGGATTCGAGACTAGCACTGTACACGCTGGACAACGGGTAGCACGAAGTGGTGCTGCAATAGTCGAGCTCACCGTTGCTCACAACGAGCACGAACGTTTCGGCAATGTCACCGATGTCGACTCAGAAACCTGGTGTGACATACAAGTGACATAATTTATATTATTGTTAGGTGTGCTCTGTATACAGAATAATAAATACGGTGGACTATGAAAAATGTATGCACCATGGCGGCAAATCCAAAGATCCACCATAATTTTTATGATCTAATGTAGGAAACTGAGAGACAAGTAGGTATTATGTTGTCGAGCAAGCACCACCAACGTGACAGACGCACTAGTATCAGTCACGAATGGGTCACAAGGGTGAATTTGCTACAAAATTGCCTACTCCTCTTTCAGTTGGCCGACAATAAAGATTCTGAGTAGACCATTTTGATATCATAATACATATCAAGATCCTGGAACATACTTAGCTGATTCTCATTTGAAACAGAGTAACAACCCAAAATCATGTATTCTGTCATCAAATCACGTGATGAATTGGTGTGGTCTATCTTATCTTATCTTATCAGATGGCATTCATTCAATCGTACGATAGGGCATTCAGGAGCATTATGATTCAGTTTTGTACCAGTAGCTTTACTTAAGATCTGTGTCAGACAAAGTTTGAGGATGCACGGGATGTAGGGACGCACGAACTGGTAGTAGGTAATAGTATGTACCGTGAAGTGGAAATAAAGGTTGTTACACTATGTCCTGATATACAGTAGAGTCACAAGTTACTGGTATGTACACTGGAACTGCATAAATAAAATGTCGTTGAAATACCATCGACAAATATCCTCCGAAGTGATCCTACCGCATTCAAGTGACGCATTCAGGCTCATATGCACGACATCCAACAGCTTCTAGAAATTTGGCGCGCTCTGCGTCCCGACGGCACACAAGACTGTTACCAGTACCCATACACTTCCCTTCAGCACAACCGCCTGAGCTGTGCAATATAAATCCTACACTTGCTCCAAGGGCTCGTGAGGGATCTGCGATACACCCGTGGCCAATATCTCGCTGTAGACGTGGTAGAAGCGGGGGAAGAGTCGAAGGGTCGGCAGCGTAATCATAGATGCGGGTGCGTTGTGCACAAGATAATGAAGGAGCGAGGACCGCAAGGATGTGGAGGCGCAGCTCCACAGGAAGATTGTGAAATGGAAACGATTCGCTGGCAAAATCATTCATAGGGTGTTGATCCGCAGATGAAAGAGAAGCCTTCGACTGAAGAATGACAGTCCGGGAGTACTTTAGAAGATTCAATGCCTCCATCTCTACTTGTCTTTTCCAATAAGCGTTTCGCCGGTGAAGCACCCGGTGAAGAGCACGTTCTGCATCCTTCCATGACACCTCCGTTTCAGAAGATGCCAAATGCCCTGATTGCTGAATGGGGGAGTTGTCATTTGGGAGCTCTGTGCTTGCCTAGTTGATTCGCATACACTTCCACGCTCATGAGTGACCAGTTACCCGTCTCAATGGCGTGTAATAACTTCCCATACGCCCTTGATCCCTAGGTTATTACCACTACATTTGAGAGTGTGCAGGGAACACGCTCCGCCAGTGTGTCCTGATGAAATCCACTCTGCGAGTCCAGGTGCACAACGCGTAGTTAGTCCCATGGCATTAACATGCAACTCCCGAAGGTAGGGTGCCCTTAGATGGCGAAAGAAGGTCTCAACGACAGCATCGCCAAGCTTATGGTTTCCCGTGAGCGAAAGGAACTCCAGGCGAGAGTGATTTACTGTGGCGGCAAACCAGGCCAGAACATCGGTATCGGGTTCTATCGTGTTCTATGATAGCGTTCATCGACCTTGCGAAACCGAAATATGGATGATTACTCACGTTTGCGAGCCACAATGTCTTCAGTGCTACTTCATTTCCATTCACATAGTCTGCAATGTCGCGCAAACCTCGGCAGCCTATGCCATTATCGTTGAGATGGATCTCCGATATCGACCTGCGGTGCCGCGAGGCCGCTGGAGACTTAAGGAATGTAAAGAGTGCAGATACACCGTCATCTCCTAGTCGGTTGTTATTTAACTTGAGCTTGGTGATTGACCGCGAGGAGTTCAGCTGAGATATGATAGTGTGTGCACCTGTCCTAAACATTTAATATTTTGTTCCGTCTCGCAGAACCCCACAGGACTCACGGACCTTCGATGCCTTCAAGAATCTCTTTAGATACTATAATGGAGCGGTTGGGGATTGAAATTGCCATTAGGCTAACTGTGGGCAAGGCACTTAGTATTTAGTAGTACTCGTATGGGTCTGAAATTGATGGTGGCGGCCGCAGCAGGTGAGAAACGATCAACTTGATTGTCAACTCAATTAATAGGGCTGCTCAATTCCTGGGCTCAGTTGCCCACTTCAAACTTCATTGGGCGTAACTATTTTGACGTAGTCCTGCCGCGGTCATGACGCGGCTGTGACGCGCCTAAAAATGGTTTGACGCCCGGACTGACCCTGCGAACTGAGAATTGAACGGCCCAATTAAATAATTAAATTGATCACTGCCAAGGGTACCAACTCGGCTTGACTGATACTCGACTCAGTCACTCACACATGCTACCGGTTTCAAGTTTGAGAACTTCAACATTCACTTAATTTTTCTTCATCTCAGCGACATATTATATATGTACGTGTGATCACAATCTTTGGTACCTGGAATCTGATGCAATTTTGGTGTATGTATATATATGGACTTTCCACGGTCCTTGAAGCTTGGACAACGGCTACGAGCTTGACGGCCCTCATATCCTTCATGATCATGGCGACCCTGCAGGTCAGAGCCAGTATGTATTCCTACTCCTCTACTATTTCGTGGCCGGTTTCAAGTAGCGTCGCCTGCGGAGCCCCTGGTGCATGATGGAAATGGTCACCAGTGGCGCTTCTAGCATAGATTCTTGGAGGTGGCATTGTGCTCGGCGAAGCGTGTTCGAGTTCCCATGGCTCTTCGACCACATTCTTGGTGTATGTCACACCCTCCCTTTCTTCTGTACCAAACGAACTAGGCAATGTGGGTGCGCCCGTGTCGGTGGCTACCGCTGCACTTTGTAATACATGCTTGGACAGGATGGTGGCCGTGGTTGGGAGAGCATCAGAATGCCGTAGTGCATTAGCCGCTGTCCCAACCATCCCTTCTGATGCAGAGCTTGGCAATGTGTCAAAGTGCACGCACAAGGGGGCACAACCAGGTTCGCAGCGAGCCTCCGTGGTAGACTGGTCCTGGCAAACCATCTGGGTATTTTCTCGAATCTGTTGCAAAGAGCTTGCGCCTGACAGAACACCTAGGTTGGTGCGTGAATCCGATGATGGCAGCACAAAGTTGCCAGCATGTGGTTGCTGAGGTGCATCTACGGAAGCGGTGGGGTGGGGTGGCCGAACCGGGGGGCTAAGGGAGTTGGGGTGATTTCCATGGTTGTCTGAGCCCGGTATTTCTGAACTAGGTAAAGTTGTAATACGAGAGGTGCCGCGCATTTGAGCATCCGCCTCAGCAGAGAAGTCAACGAAAGTACCAAGGTCAACCGCGTCAGTATGGGTTCGAGGGTTGTCCGTAGGGTCTGTTTGGCCGAGCTGCATGAGTTGCTTCCAAGCGTCAGCCAGACGAGACGACAATCCCTGGACGACGTCTCCACACGGCCGCCAGGTTGGCCGCCACGACCATTTTGCTCCTTCCCTGGTGAGAATGATGCTGTTCGAAATCATCACCAATATGACCAGTGTCACAGTACCAACGATGGTCCTGGAAGTTATATCTCCAGAAGTCCACCAATCGGTCGAGAATGCCGCAAAGAAGAAGGCCATACTAATATGTTGATATCAGGGCCTCCGCCTATTACATTAGAGTGCAGACTCACCCCCACATCAGCAATGCCTTGGGGAGGCTATAAATTATAGCTAGCCTTTCCAATCCGCGTTTTCTGTTGTGAAGTTTTCCCAAAAATACTGCCTGAACCAACTGCCATGAGAAATGTTCTAGTAATACGGTGAAACATACTGACCGCTTCCATGGCTGTATTTTGTCCAGAGGTTCGACTATGCGAGACAAAGAATAGGCCGAGGACTATGCTCCCCAAGCTCGTCACCAAGGACATGTAGCTTGCCAGCTGAATGGCATCTCTACCGCCTCTATCAACAGTGTTGATGGCGAGAAACCCAACGTTGGCATTGAGTAAGACAGTGGCCTGGCTCAACATTAATCCCATGAAAGTCGATAACGATGAAAAGGTGGACTTACCAAGAGGTTGGAGTCCTGAAGCTGCCCTTTGAAGTTTGAACAGAATGCATTCCACCGTGCCGTGTGAGCAACCTCAGTCGACAAAAATTTTGTGCAGTTCTTGGACTTGAGCCACGGGGTCAAAGAACAGAAGGGGTGCGAGAATGACCATCAATGGTGATGGTTTATATGTCCAACCGTGGACCGATTGTTCGAAATTCAGCCTCACGCAGTCTTCACCGTGATAATTCACGAAGTGATTATGAGCTTCAAAATGAACATGAATTACAATTATATATGTATAAATGAGAGAGCACTGACTGAGTATGTACATGATGCGGCCTTAAATCGACATCAGGAATAGAATTGATTGAACTCAGGCTCAAGCCTCACCAATGACAATAGCAGCGTGACCTCGTCGCATACTCTGGGGCGTGGTGGGCAAAGGGGGAGTGGGATGAACTTTGAAAAAATGGGGTTAGCGCATGGCGTCTGTGAGGTGTCATAGTAGCATACTCTTGATTTTGTCAACAACAGAAAGATGATCCTTGATTTCAATGACATCAAATGCCGCAGAAGAACCCTAGGGACGTTAAGTGGTCTGCTCATTGTGACCGTATGCATCAGAACAAATTATTAGATCTAGGAGAGTACTGACCACATGTCGCATGTATCAACATATCCTTGAGCTCATCGACAATACTTTCTGTAACCGGACACAGGCTAGGAAAATAATCCCAATGTCTCCTACAATGAATGTTAATTTACTGGCATATGACCTAGAATTTCATTATGAACTGGGACAGTGAGGTGAAGATGCAGTGCGAACCTTTACTGGAACACACCAATATTGTGCCTCAATGGCAAACCCTGGTTACGAACACAAGGACAAGCCATCAGATCCTGATCATCTTAGAACTGTTAGCTACTCACACAAATGCGAGGAGCTTCGGATGCCTTTACATTCTGAGATAATATGTTCGGGATTGAAGTCATCCAACCAAAAGAGGCATCGGTCGCGGTGATTGGCGAAATAATAGCAACAGACGACAGACTCGCCATCGAAGCACTTGGGCTCGACCACAAGGTCCACCTCCTTCATCAGCGAGAGGCCCCCTTCCCCGATGGTCTGCTCGAGTTCACCCAGCAAATATTGCATGAAGTATTCAATGTCGTCGCATATGTCTGGCTCACAAACATTCATTTCTGTGAATGTTCTCTACGCATTATAGCTCCAATTCAGGCCATCGGTCGTCAATCATTCATGGGTTTGACGCACTGTTTCTTGGTTCACAAAATAACGGACACCTTCCGGATGCACGAACGCGGTCCATCCTTGCGGCACATTCATTCTTGAAAAAGTTGAGGTGCGGCAACTAAAAGTCATAAAATGACTTACTCATGCGGACCCATTGTCATGGCACGGACAGTAGTTGTTGGTGACGTTAAGGTTCCTTTGGAAAGGTCAGCTCTTGAGTAAACGTGGGAAAATAGACTGATGTTCACCGGAAATGGCACCTATCATACCTCCTGACATTATCTGTAACTATAGGGCATGTCGGTGGGCCGTCATAGACCATGACGACCTCTTGGCCCGGTAGCTCATTGCTGCCGGGGGGAGCGGTGTAATGCACATGATGATCGAAACCGTGATCTGATAACGGCACAGCCTGGGCAGACGAATCCAATGGAATAGAACCCGTATTCGGGGATCCGTGGTGTACATGATGTACATCCACGACACTAGAGACGCTAATCGGACGAGAATAGACAGGTCCTGTGTGTGTTCGATATGCGGCTTGTCGGACTTCCGAACCAGCAATCGATCGTGTCAAGGAGCCCACCGAAACACGACTATCGGATGCATATTGGGAATAAGGCATACCAGGCGTCAAATGCCTCATGGATCGCGTGCGCGTTGTATTAACAGAGTGAGCATCATCCATGTATCCTCGTGGTCGTGAATGTGTTGTGGATACCTCATGGAGGCCAGAAAGGCGTGAAGGGCCTGGACTGCTGAACTCCTGCAATGCCCCGTCCTTGTGGAACGTCTTGCTTTTCACGGAACTCTCTTCCATATGCAGAGACAGATGTAAACTTGACACAGAGCCTTGATGGAGCCCATCTGTTTGAGTGGCACTGGTGTATCCTATCGTTGTTGGATCAGCGTCCAACGGAGGGATCGCTGTACCCTTTCGTAGTGGTCGTGGATTTCGTGGATGGGATCCTGTGTAAGGTTCGTCTGAAGGCGATGGAGGCTCCTCCGTAGCTTCCCGCCCCGTTTGACCGGGCGGCAGAAGACTCGGGCAAATGGGTGAACCCTCTCCTCCGATATCCTCTTGAGATCGTGGGAGCACCCCGCTTGAAGAACGAGTGATCAATCTCCGATCACCGAACTTTAAATGACCTGCTACAAAGCGACGCAGTGAAGACAAGACAACGAAGAATAAACTCGCAGAGCGACGTGCAAGTCGTGAAAGCCATTTCTTCAATATATTAAGAATGCGGGTGAAATGGCCTGTGATCATGACGAGTTATTATACAGTGGTACAGTAGCAGGCGAGGGAAGAAAGAAAAGAACAGGCCATCATGCCACATTTATCCAACGCTACAGCCGCAGGGCGTCTATTAATATTACGCACTTGCTGTACTGGAGTTTCGAAAAAGAAGTGAAATTTATCTCATGAATGCATGTGAATCAGAGTGGTCCATCCGAAACGTAACCTTAGCATGGCAGTGAGAATACCGTGACTGCAAGGGAAGCGAGGACGAGGGTATTGTGCTATGTGATATTCAGTGCCTGATGTGATGAAGGAACATGATAAGTAATTACATGGCGTGGGAGGATAATACTAACTTAGATGTCACAAACCCTAGTTAGCGCTGTGAGCACGTATTTCTGTGGATGCTATCAAGAGGTTTCTTAGGCCCGATTGTCAGAAGAGAAATCAATCATGTTCTGAATGTCAAGCATATCACAAAAAGCGGCAGTCTGAGGATTAGTGTACCAAGGTGCTGTGCAACCAATGTCATTGAAGATATTTCGAGAAATTAGTACACTCACGTTGTTGATTCTTTTGAGCTCCTTCACTTCCAGGACCAGGGGCGCTCTGCACGAATGTCTGGCAATCCAAAATGGATCGGATTCCAGGTAGAGGACCATCAGAGGAATTTGCATCGTTGTTGTGCACATTCGACTTGACCCACTCCATCTCTTCGGCAACCTTCGCGCGAGCTGTTGCTTCGTCAGGATAATCTGCTTGACGCCGCCTCGTGGAAAAGAATGGGTGGAAAGCGCGTGATATTGCCAGCCATTCCGGATCGAATGTGAGCTTCGGCAAGCAGCGTTGTCCAGGCATGGTAGAATCATCCGATGTGGTAGGCACATCGATGACCTACATTAGAAATTAGCAGACCCATGTTCCATCAACACAGAGCTACATACCTCCATAAATTCTCGTTTTGGCAGGCATTTATCCAATGCGAGGAAATTCGTCACTGATGACTGTGGCTGATAAACAACAGGAGGCGATTGTATAACTTCTTCTTCTTCCTCTTCTAGGGTTATTTCATCAGGGTTGTGGGAAGTCGTTTGCAAACGAGTTTCAATTGGAGGATTCTGAGGTTCATCTGCATCGAAATCATCATCTGCAATTGCTATTTCATCTGGGTTTTGTGGCAGCGAAGTAGTGGATGGAGAATTCGATCCGGTGCCAGATTGTTCATGCTGTACGGTAGCCTCAAAGCGAACATGCAAATGCGCTGAGAACCACCATTTTGGTTTCAGTGTCCGCAAGAGCCCCATTAAAGGAGGGGAACCCAGGTTGCCCGTCTGTACATCCTGTCTGAAAAATGGCTTGCGGCGAAGAAGACCCTGAGTGTCACCATGTCGCTCGATGAATTGAGGCCAATCATGAGAAAGGAATATATCCGGGGAGGACAGCTTTGATGCATCCGATGTGAGACCAAGAACTCGCAAAGACTAAAATTCACGGACCAAAGACAGACGGCGAACGTTGAATTCCCTGATGTGGTATATACTTCGCATGGAGCCATGATCGTAAGGCAGTCTTTCGTAAAGACCTGCGTGTGTTTAATGCTGGAGTATCCCGAGAACGTAATTGGAGAATCACCTAGGCTGAAATCGTTACTTTTGAAGATTCCAGACGCGCCAGCGATACGGATACCGTTCACTTGGATGCATCCTGCATGCCCAAGGAAGTATATGTTTGGTGCAAGCCACCCACCATGATACCTGTGAGAGGGAATAAGGATACAGACAACTTGCGGAGCGGGTGCGTACAGTTCCGACATGTAATTTGACGCCTCGTGATTCCCGCCTATCACGATCGTAAGCACCGGAGCGGTCCTTTCTCCTGTATAGTACCTAGAGAGAAGTGGATCAATGCATGATTGTACTAACTGGGTATTGGCACGTACTTGTGGAAATCACCTAGCTGCCTATACTTCTGCGGTACAGCCATGCATTGCATGTCTCTGTGATTGCGAATAGCTTGAAAGTCCCCGCACATAAGAAGTAAATCTATAATATAGTTGTGCCTGGCCTCCAGATCACGTAGGTACTGGTAGATCGCGTCCAGCGCGCCATGGCTGCATCCTTCCACTGCAATCTATCAGAATGTCAGTGGATAATTACTACGACTGTCGAGACTCAACCTTCATGGCCTTGAAGAAAGTGAACGCTCCCTCTTTGAGATCGGCCTAGTATTCTGAAGCGATTCCCTTCTTCTATAGGTCTGGCTAAGACTAGGTCACGGTGAGGTACTAATAAGATTGTCCAGGAGGTTTGTGGCTGTGCAACTCGGAAGTCTTCGTTATAATACAAAGCGTACAGTGTGAATTTGAAGGACGATGAACGTTTAGGCGAGCATGAAATACTATTACTAGCTACTCATGGTTATGTTCCAGCGAAAATCGGATGGACGCCCTTGCACGAGATTGACAGAAATCAATAAATTCTGAAAAGTTCCGTGTCCGTACTATCACGATGAGCGTCGCGTCGACAAATGGTGCGTTCCGTCTCAAACGACTGGTAGCGACGCCGATCGATGCCAGTCTAAGAATTGAGGAGTTAAATTTGAATAGATAGCTCGCATCCAGCGGTTCTCATAATGTATCGGCGCAAATCGACGGAAAACAATGCATTTCGAGGATCACAAAACAACAAAATAGTTGTAAAAATGGGCCACCCGCATGCACGCCTGTCCGTGTTACTGCTTCCTCCCTCCTAGCCGCCTGCTGACGATACCCAGTGCCTGGCTAATGTAGTGGACCACCGGAGAACTTCGCAAGAGTTTTGACCATCCACACGCAGTCGGCAACCTAGACATAACACACGAAAATAGGGATAGTAATAGTCACAGTAATACTTACTAGGCCTCGATGCTGTAGTTTCGCTGTAGTAAGTGTTAGTACAATAAGATCAGAACATGAGAATGAAAGGAATCTCTTGACGTGTCTTCTCGGGCGACAAGGAGCCATTTGGCATCAACCACTTCAACCAGCGATCATCGGCCGCGGAGTTCCTGAAGGAAAATATTTGCAAGGTCGGAAAACAAAACAGGGCATTACACTCACCAGCCGTGCTGGGCAGGAGTCGGTCGGAACCTCTTGGCGTTCGTGGTATTCATTAGCGCCCGAACCATACCGAGCATATATACGCTCTGTTTCGAATGTATTCATCCTTGACATTTGCGGAGCACAACACAAGGCAACAAACTCGCATCGTTCGACGAAGAAAGTCTGTGTTTGCCGAGGAGATCAGCGACTGTGGTACCGGTGTAGTGGAAAGAGCGGGATATTGCTAGGATGACTGTCGGTCATGATGGTGGTACAAGAAAGGGTCATGAATATCATTGAATGTGCGTTTGCGACGCGCGTTACTGGAATTGCATATGATATTGTCAGAAAGATGCGCAAGAGCAACTGAATTAAACATGTTGCGAGAACAGAATACAGCGCAGGAGCAGCTATGAGCACACAAAACTCAAGTTATGCACAATCGTTAGTAACGTGTAATTACACAGCTTGGAAGAGGCGAGGCATGCCGCAAATGTACTCAATTGGTGACTGTACACATAGCCGCCAGACCAACATACCGGCCTCAGAATGGTGCCATATCATTTGGCAATGGCCTCGATATCGTACCTCACACAGGTAAAGAGACAAAGCAGAAAATGACGATCCAAAGTCTCTGATCATTGAATTCTGTTGCAATTGAGGGAAGACGTACAAAATCTGACGGGCTCCAGATGAATTCTAACTGGGATTCAAATTCAAAGCGGAGGCCAAAAAACATGTAGAATGTGGGAAGCTGTCAAGCTTGTACATGTCAAGCTATGCCCCCGTGCCCCGCGATAACAAAGCTGTACATGTTCAACCTGACCACGATGCGATGGATTGGATTCTGGTCTATTCTGATGGAATATCAACTCTAGGATAGCTGACAGCAAGCCCGGTAAGTACAAATTGTACAACGAGACAGCGCCTTCAATAGATCGACTCTCACCCGGGTTACCATCTCCGATCTCAGAAGTATGTAAGGGCCAGACAGCGTGACCACAATCGAAAACGCGATCTTGTTACCTTCAACCAGCCTATTACTTAGTATCATGCACTTCAGGCCATCTTCCCAGAAAAGTTCGACATCATTATGATGATGATCCAGCCACTGTTCGTTCTGTCAATCATCAGCGCTTGAAGAGCGTCAGTGCTAGGCTTGCATCAACCATTGGTGAGCACTGAGCGCCTCGTGTTCATTGCTTCTCCATGGTCCGAATAGCCGCTGACGTTCTGGAAGCTGCAAGGAATATCATCAATGCTATACAGCGCCGTGAGATTGTCCATAGATTGGATATCGGAAACAGTTCAATGGGCGATGAAGGTTGCGTACAGCTTTTCAACTTTCTGGACTCTCCTGCTGGTCGAAGATGCAAAAACAGCCTCACAGAGCTGTACCTCACGAGGAACGGTATAGGCGCAAAGGGTCTACTTGCTGTATCGAAGTTCCTCAAGGACAATGATGTGCTCAGGGAACTATGTTTGTCCGGTGTGAGTACGGAATCTTCCGGTATTCTCCTGTTAAAGTCCCTCAGATTGACACTTTTCTCATGATTAACGCAGAACCCATTATCGACTAATGCGGATGTCATCGCACAGTTCACCACTGCACTGAACAACTCAAGACTATGCACGCTCCAGCTGATCCATAACGGCTTCTCTCTCTGACACCTTCATTCGCGCATTCCTTCCCAGCCTCAACGCGCGGTATCTGCGTCAACTCGGCCTTTCTGCCACCAATATTACCCGCGTCGTGGTCCCTACCATTATTGAATATGTCACGTCATCGCGTTGCAGACTGGATCGATTGCAGTGCAACGCGAACAGCCTGACACTGCCCGGTGCGCGCGAAATCATCAGCGCTATCGAGCGCGAGAACTACAGCCTTTTCAGGGTTAATCTCGATGACCTGCATATTGATGAGCATGATGGCGACGGCGAGGAGCGCACTCTTGCGTGGCAAGAGGGTTGGCGGATCTTAAACGACGCGGCCCAGAGGAACCTAACGAAAAAAATCTTGGTGAAAAAGCAAGCTGTCGCGCTACTGCTGTACAGCCGTGCATTATTCCTTCGGTTGGGCATGCGGGACCTACATGGCGGTGCTCCTGACTTTGCTTCTGTTTCCGCCCTCAATCGGCTTTCCGCAAGTGTCAAGTCAGATATCATTTCCGCGCCCTCGATGTTCTTCCAACTGCCTAAGGAAATACAGCAGGAAATCATCGCCTTGCTAGCACCGGATTTATCTCACCGGCAACGAATCCGCGTCGTTGCATTTGCTGCAGATTTCCGCACCCTCCCACAACTGGATGAACCTCATCTTGAATTAGCAAATATGGCACAGCTCCCCGCGTCCATGCGAGCGGGTCTTAGCCGGCAGGCTGATACTACCGCCAAAGTACCACACGAAGGCTCGTGGAGACCTCCAGCATGGTGGGAGTGTGCGTGTCCTGAGGAGAAGCGTAGAAATTGCCGAACTCTACACCGCTGGGTGAGAGAGAGGCGAGATGTATGGCTGACGCGTGTTGGATGCGACGTTTGGGAACCTGAATTTGCCATGCGAGGCGCAGAGCTTTGATCGCGACTTGTTCGGACTCGTGGATAATTTGACTTATACTATCTGAACTCACTGTTAACATCTCAAACGATCAATATTTCCATCATATCACTCCGGATAGTAAGTCATCGTTGCACAACATTTACGTAATTCGTGTCCGTGCGTTTGCCAGGGCCCAGGGGACATGGCTTAGTCAGCCACTCAGGACTTTGTGATAGCGCAGTGCTTCGAGTTGAACGTTACGTTGACCACTTGCCTTACTGCCATATGTCCTGTATATACTGGAAGTCACATGGTGTGTCCTGCTCTACAGCTCTTGGCTGTGCGCTGCTGTGTCTTTCACAATGAATAAATAAACTTCTCGCCATGCTCAAATTGCATCCTCATCCCCTTCTAATATCTGACTCGACCAAGTTACCCTAGTCATCGAATCACTGGGACATCAGGCCCTTAAATTATTGCATATACTATCTGGTAACCGGTATATCAATCTTCGGCCTCGTTCATCAGTGATCAGTCTATATATGTCGAACATTCCTCCAAAGCCCGAAGGAATTTCAAGGGCACTCCTTATTGGTGTGGACAAAGTAACAGGTTTCCCCAACCTCCCTCAAGCGCACACAGATGTGGCGAAAATGAAAGAGTTCCTTATGAACTGTATGTATATACGTTTTATACGGAAAAGTCGAATTACTAATTTATCGCTTTAGTTCGTGGCTACCGCCCGGAAAACATCATCGTTATGATGCATAGTAACAGTGTTTTGCCAAACTTATATCCTAGTAGGGTAAACATAGTGAGCATCCCAAGTTACGTACTTTCCATAGCATATCCAACTGTAGAGCACAGCTCCGCGAGATTGACCTTATTGTCAAACGCACATCCCAATACGACCAGATTTTTTTCTACTGTAAGTAAGCTCTTGCAACGTACTATATTTTCGAGCGCTAATGATTGATGATCCATCAGACACTGGTCATGGCGACCAGGTGACTTGTAGACACAACACTGAACCCGACAACAAGGATGAAGGTAGTGCCCAAGTCTCGTTCCTTTAAGCTATGTTAAAATCTTTGATACAGCCATCCTCACCTACACGGGGAAGCGTATCATAGATAATGTAAGTCTCATGTCATGATCATCGTCTGGTTCATGATGCTGAACGATCTCAAGACGTTAAAAAAACGCCTTGTTGATCCATTGCCTCACGGCGCCAAGCTTTTCGTGCGCATCCCTATTTGATCTTTAAGTCCTACTTACGATGTCGTCTGGTAAACAGGCGCTGTGGGATTGTTGCCACTCTCACACAGTGCTGGGTGCGTAGGTCTAAAGTTCGTATTCGTTTTCGCACTAATGCGAGCATCCAAGATTTGGAACATTTCAATTGCAACGGGTTATGGCGGATGCCTTTGAAAGTCCTGTCAGGTGAGAGTCATGTTTTTATTGTATCTTTAAGTCGATTTTGATGATTTCAGGTCTGGCAAGGAAAACCAAGAGCCTTGGTGGGTATTTTGTCGCTCTGTTCGCCATCATCTAAACATTCGCTACACAGGCAAGAGGCTCAGCTCCAACATCTTGAAGGATAGCTGCGATGGTCGTTTCTCATCAAAGGATGATTCTCAATCAAGAAATGTATCATCTGAAACTGACGGCGTGGATCTCTGCAAAGTGTCTTCTCCTGACTCATACTTGCCACCATGTTCATTTAATTGTCCTATGACGCTCCCCGAGAACCAGGTCATGGCCTACGTCGTGCGTGTTTCTCCGACTGATATATTCTGATATATTCTGAACTCGATGCCCCCAAGGTTTCCTTATCTGCATGCAAGGATAATCAGTTGGCATATGACGACAACGCTACGGGTGAAACTGTGACGAAGGTAATATTCAGTTCTTCTAAACATTTCCAGTCTGACTAATGGTCGCTTAGTTCTTCATCGACCACCTTGGTGAGAGGCATATTCAGAGAAAGAGAACCCTAGAACTCATCCTCTTTAGAGCACAATCCTAGACCTTCTTATTCCGAGCTACTCTGCTACATACGGTGGGTGGCACTTTCCTGTCTCCTGCGGCGCACTAATGAGCATTTCACAGGGGAAAGGTCAACGACATTACTCGCAGGCGCATACAACCGGCCAGTAAGACATCTAATCACCCGCATCATCTTCAGAGACTGTCGGAAAATGAAGTCGAAATCGAGGATTGGCACAAATGCGGTCACCATAGTCACTGCGATGACGGAAATGTCGATGACGGAAATGACACTTCCACTTTGAGCTCTCAGCAGCCTTCTGTGCGTTCGCCGTTGCTTTATCATGTTCGCCATACTTACCCTGTTTTTCGTGCAGTACTCGAGCCACTATCGCATGGTGAGTTTAATAATATGGCTTGCGTATTGAGTGTCATGTTCATGTTCGTGTGATTCAGGATATGTCGCAGATCATTGAATTCTGAAGCACAAGACGAACTGTATTGGCTGGCACAGCTACTATACGCTGGTCACGGTTGACATTTACCTTATTGATTAAATATTAATTTGCTTGGGAGGACCTTCGGGAACCTTTCTCTTCATACCCTGGCTTTCGAGCAAATACCACAGTTTACAACCTATCATATTCAGGACAATACCCACCAGTTCTCCTTCGAACTCTTGATCCTATTGTATTCTACTTAAAAGCTTAACAGCTTACATATTCTTATTCGTAATAACTGTCATTGCCATAGCTTTTGCTTGAGTCATTCAGGCAACCTGACGAACCCGCCAGCCGTCACATTGAGTAACCAACTGCCCCTGGAAAAACGTAAAATGCGTTGATCGCTTGAATGTAAATATGGGTAGCACAAGAGAAGGGAAGTGGCGAGCAGCAAGTGGAGTATGCGACTGAAAACAGGCCATCGGCGCTAATAACTGCATCTAGGTGGGGGAAAAATAAACCAAGTGTTGGAATTTCCTTGCAGGTAGAAGTAAGAAAATGAAGTGTGGTAGATGTCCATGAGATCCGCTGTCGTGGAACATGCACTATTTAACATGTCTCTCCCACTCGAGATCAACTGAACACCTTCAGCACCTTGTCATGAATGATACATTGCCCGGCGTCAAGCGGGGCAAATTGTATTAACAAATTATATGTGTGATGTGATCATACAAGTATGTTGATAAAGGTCGATAGTCCTACATAGGCGGCGGCGTCAATACGTTCGCATGGTTGATGTCGAAGGCGGTGAATGAGTGGAGGGCCGAGGCCAATGCGTGCGGACCGACGGCGTGTTTGAGATTAGTGCGGTTGTTCAGTGGGCGCTTGGATAAGTTAGAATTTGGACTATATGAACCTAGGGAGATGAGTTTTGTCGAGGAGTGGGCGCTTGAGCAGCGGATGCAGTACTCATGTTGGGACGGAGTCAGCGAAAGAATAACTGTTGGAACTTACATAACGAGAATGGGCTCCTCGGGGTCTTGCGTAGATCAACACAAAATATAAAAGGAAACCGTGACTGTGACGTTCCCAAAACCACATTCCATGATAACGTTAAACCTGGTTCGGGAGGAGGAAAACATTTGTTTCCGCATCGTTTTCGATGCAGAAAAATTGTGGTTAGCTATGTAGAGTCCGTATAATCCATCCCGCGCCTCGGCGCGATCTTTTTATTGCAAAAACACGTCTAGTGAGTCTCCGTGCGCCGATTCACGTCAATGCCGACACCAAACGCACTTCTCGACCACGAAAAAAGAACTCGTTCCTGCATTTCGGGTGAGTACTTACGGCGTGCCCCACGAGAGTCTAGAAGGAATTTGGCAGCTCATCACATGGAGCATGCTATGTTTGGGAGGAGCCCAGTTTTGCCCACCCCATGAAAAATCACACCTTGTGGGCTCATGGTGTACGGTAAGTATCGGTTTTGGACGTTTTCACGATGAAACGGCACACGTTTCCGTGTTCGGAACGCCATAATATATTGCTCCCCTGTCTATTCTAGGTACACCCCTCATCTCCCTTCCCGCCGGTTCCTCCCCGTGCATCAGCGACAGCCTCCGCTTGTTGATACACACAGGCGAGCGCGCGCTATCCAGGGTCGTTACACAGCCGCCGTGACATGCACTTAGTCATCCTCCCTGTGCCCCATGACAGGAAAGCCTGCCACTGGTCTAAACCTAGATCTTTTCTACGATTCTACGAACAGCAATACTGTGCTGACTCCCGATGAGTCAACACTGTATCGTGTAAGCCTGTATAAACCCAACTTTTCTACGAACACCGCTTTGCTCTGACTCTTGACTCGTATAAATCCTATGTCACAGGAGTTCTGATTCTTCTTGGACCTTTTATTACTTGTTGACCCCATCGCTCCATCACCTCGCTCCAACGTTCTGAGTCAAGCAGACTTCATCGGTGTCGATAACTTAGTCGGAACGCTTAGCAGTCGATTAAGATATAGATCACAACTGCCGATCATTTATCTTGCTGCGGTCGATCCTGGTCGATCACTTGAACATATCACTTGCCTTTTGGAAACGTTTCACCTTCTATTTGCTGTATTTATGGCAAACTCTACCAATGTTGGAAAAAAGATGGCCTTGCTCATCGCAGTCCAATCTGTGAATAAAAAAGGCTTCCTTCCCTTGCAGCATGCCCACGAGGACGCTGAATCGCTCAAACGCCTCCTTATCGGTGTGTCGTACCGTCTCTTGGGCCTGGATTATTCTTCTGAATCTGGATCTTCATTACGATGTTTACAGATAAGTTCGATTACCCTGAAGCGAATGTTGTCTTGATGAAGGATGATGTGAAGCTCCCAAAACATCTCTGGCCCTCACGGGATAACATGGTAAGGCACTCAATGACCAAGGCTCGCTGAAGTGACTAAATTACCCTTTGGCAGCTCAAGCAAATCACTAAAATGGTTACAAATGCATCCGCAAATGACTGTTTTTTCTTTTATTGTAAGTGAGAAGTGTCTGGTCAGTTCGCAAGTAATCAGAATGGAATGGACAAGATTCCGGTCACGGAAGCCAAGTAACTTGCAAGCACCACACGGAAACAGATGGAATGGACGAAGGTATATTTGATAGCCACGTTCGCTCTTCGCATTTGATCATATTTGCTAGTCATATACGCGTACACTGGCTGCTATATTATTGATAACGTACGACTCTCTCATACGTTGTTTCTTGATTTTGGACTGATCATGCATTCTCAGAAACTAAGAAAGGCACTGGTAGAGCCTTTACCTCGAGGCTGTACACTTTTCGTATGTGAAGGTTCCAAGGCATCGTGCAACGCGAGCTCATTGTCTTTTTGGGAGACAGGCACTGTGGGATTCATGCCACTCTGAGACAATTTTGGGTCAGTGCTAGTGGTCCTACTACTTAGCAAATATCCGATCTGATTAGAATCCAAAAGACCTGGAACACTACAAGTGCAATAAGTTATTGTCTGGAGATGCTGTGAGGACTCGGCGAAAGTCAATCACGGGGCGCTTCTTGCCGGGTATGTTGAGTTGGTTTGTGTCATACTCTCGTATGTTGACATAAGATCGAGGTTTCGTGTCGAGGCCAAGGACACTCCGTGAGTACTCCGCCCTTTCTTTCCTTGAAATGTCTGACTCGATTTTGTATGATCATCAATCAGCAGTCGTCAACCAACAACCTCTACCGCGTGGCCGTGCGGGGAATCCTTCACTAACGTTAAACAGCATTCTAATGCGACCTCAATCTCCCAGCTGGATTCCGCGCATGTTTATTGACAACTCACCTGCTGCTCTCCGTCGGGTTTTGTCCCCAGTCTCTTTGTTCAAGTGTACGGGTGACTGTCAGAATATGAAACCAGAAGAGCAGGAAGCAGCGCATGTAGTACGTATGATTTGGTCCTGGTTGATTTACTTACCGGCGACGTCACTAGGTTTCATTGTCGGCGTGTCGTGATAATGAATATGCGTATGATGACAATGAGACTCGTGGCACTGTGACTAAGGTGCGAGTTCCACATTAATTTGGTTGGTCTCCCTAACATGCTCCTTGCAGTTTTTCATTGAATGTGTATGTGAGTATGCTTCGAAACCTGAAATTTAGACATGAACACATACATTGGAACACAGCACAAGATCCCAAACCATCGTTGTTCACCTTGCTCACACACATCAAGTTCGGGTTCCATCTTTTACCTGAATCTTCCTGACAAATACCCAAGGAGTTGTGTGGATAAATTGAACGAGAAACGGCTGCAGCTCAGGATTGCCGACCGTCGCGCCACTGATGTCGCTGATAGGATGACTCGCGAGAAGACAAGGCCAATCATCCGACACAATACGGAGGTAGTCATCCATGACTTGGATGAGTACATGGACTGCCAAAAAGCTCGCTGCACATCAAAAGCGAGAACCGACTGGCAGAACCCAGGGGTAACTTTTCAGCTACTTTTTTGTTCTCGTGTCTGACTAGCCCGACGACAGTACGCCAGCCATTACCCATTAGTTGGTTCTTTCCTAAAATGTTTCGCACCAATTAGCTAACCCCCGGTGTGCAGGACATGAATCAGACTGTCGACACCATTTTCTGAGGATTTCTGATTTCTTGAATTATTTTGTAATTGATCTACCTCTTTATAGTTTGGCCAAGTTGACAATTTATTTAACCCGAGGTCCCGAGTTGTAATTGCATTCCCTATGGCACCATATTAGTAACGCGTATTGTATGATTGGTGTTCCTAGCCAGATAATAATACCCACTTTTCCATCAAACCATCGAGACCTGAGCAATTTATAACCGAAAAATGGGTTTAGTGTTCAACTTTTTACATGTTGTACGTATACTTGTAGGGCGGGCGTGAGGTTCTGGGTTGCGTATGTCGCGACTACACGTGACACTGCGTGGGTATATCCGCTTCTCTGAGTCTGAGTTTACCGACTAGTATCTCTTGAAGTTGTGAGTCTGCGCACAATGCCAGCCTTGCTGGCATGTAATCATTACATCAAGTTCTCAGGCCGAATCGTGTCAACCTGGACCGACCGCAGCCGCAGTGCCGACTTATCGTTGATGTTAAAGTGTTTCAGGTTGTGGGCAACCAGGCTTGGACCTTCCGAGTACTCCCTTCAAATAGGTCTCGAGCTTTTGGGCAACCAAGAGCCAAGTACACATTCATTCAACAATTACCCTCACTGATTCATCCCACAATTTTCAGAAATGTTGACATTCAGCATCCTCGCCCTTGTTATCCTAGGATATGCTGATGCATTACCCTCTAAAGGGCATCTTCGCACGAGCTGTGACCTATCCTGTGCAAGACTCCAGGTGCCTGCTAATCAGACACAGCTCATTGCGCCTACATATGCACCGAGCTTCATTGGCATTGGTGTTGGTACTCAAAACTACACTTGTAATGCCACCGAATCCACATACGCGTGAGTTCAAGCCTTGTTCCTCCAACACCATTGTTAACGCCATACAGACTTGTCGGAGCTGTCGCAGAACTTTTCGATAGCTCATGTTTATACGGTACTCCTACTTTCGAGAGCGCTCCAACCACGGTTTATGATGTGTGGTCTGCTACTACTGGTATAACGATTCAGGAAGTCATCACCATGATGGGGCTCACGCACGATTCTACCGTGCTTGGACAACACTATTATGTTCTGAACCCTGTGGGGTCCGGTTTGTCTCCAAAGTGGGACTTCACATCATCTGGGGGTGACAGCTGGAAATTCAAATGCCTATGTCATTGGTGCTAAAATTGGCGACCTGCCTAGCTCGAACTCGAGCAACATTGATAACTTGATGGTCAAAGCTGTCGAGGGAGAATTAGCTGTCGAGGTTTTCAGGGTGGATACCAACGGAGGTCAGCCGCCCACAAAGTGTGTAGCAGGAGACTCGAACATTACTGTCAAATACACTGCTCAATATTGTGAGTATTTCCTGAGAAACTGTAGTAATCAACGATAACTGACGAGATTTTAGGGTTCTTCCAATAAAAACATTTCAGAACACAACCTTGGATCATCCTACCGTCGATAGAGCCCCGGTCGTACTGCCATTTATTTCTATTTTATAAAATATACCCTTTCGTCGTCTCAAAAAGCCGTCAAAATGAAACCGCAAGCAAGGTGAACGGAGGTAGATGCTCTGATATATGCCGTGGTTGCAATCTCCCGAGAATATATATGCCTCGTTCGAGAACCTCAACCTCCTATTTATGTAAACCTCTCACTTTGGGATGCAAGTGGCCCTGTCGGTTCTTCGCTTGCTTCCAAATTACTTCCGTTTGCAGTGGTACCATCCAACAAACCTCCCGGTTCGTGTCAGGCGATCGCCGAGGGCAACTCACAATCGTGCGTTCTCAGCTTGGTTCAATTTTTACGTCATTCGTGACACTCATACGGCGCCATGCTCACTACGCATCAAGAACGCATGGCATTACAACCTTCTTGACACAGTAAGGGTGCCACGAGCAAGCCCCGAATGAGCACAACATCAATCAGGGTTGACGGTTTTGCCTGGAATGAATATATGGCGCAGCAGGAAGCCCGCGAATATCGTGTCTAGTGAAAAGTGTAACATCCAACACAGACATCGAATTCACAACGGTGCTATAAAGCCTTTGCGGTCATTTGAGGCTGATTACGATGCGCACTCGTCGCAGATAGACTCCATTATATCACGCTTCTGTGATTCGCAATGATCCGTTGACGGTTGATCGATGTCAATCCTGGTGTCAGGGATTCTGCCGGGAATCTGCCCAGTCCTGAACAGCCCTAAGACTTCTTAGAATTAAAGAGACAATTATATTATGACGGAATTCACGAAAATAATGGTTTGCCGAGTTGTCACTCACGTAAACTTCATCTACACCTTCATGAGCGAAGAGCTGGATTGGATCCGGTGTGAAGGAACAGATGCTATTTTGTCCGTGATATGCAATTGTGAGCCGAAATTGTCACCTTAATTGTTGGAATGAACGAACCATGTCCTACTCGTCAAGCCTCGCTGGTGCCCAAATTGTACGGTACCGTGAAGTTGGTGTCGTGTACTCGAGAACGTTCCCACCAAAAACTTTGATATCAATTTGGCATTGGAAACCTGCCCGCGGACATGGTTCGTTGTTCCCTAGGAAGGTGATCGGACATTGATATGTGACAAGACCCCGTGAACGAGGTTATCATCGCTCTAACACCATCCCAAGCATAAGACGAGTACTCAAAGTGCTGGACACCGAGGGGCTAGTAAGTCTGGAGTGATTCCGTGAAGGAAGTTACGGCAGTGTCCTGTTAGTATGCAAGCTTTTTTTTGGCATCAGATTGACTCGGGCCTTTGAAGTCAGTGACCCCATGTTGGACATGCTTCGTCATACGCACCTTTCCTGCGATGTGGCGCGCTGGCATATTATATGATTCGGACACGTACAGTATGCAAACATTGATGATTGATGGAAGGTCACGATTCGCCAAATGCATGGAAACTACAGCCTTGATGTTGTGCTAACAGGTCCAATTGTAAGCTGGCCGAGACCCAATTTCTTTGCCCAGCTCCTTAACAATCCCACGCCTTCACCTTCCACTGGAAGGGGTAAAGCGGGTTTACTACGAAGACTATTCTTCATAACACCAACAAAAGGGTGGTAGTATGTTCCAACGACACCCCTACAACAGAAACCATCAAGTCCCGGTTTATTACAGTAAATATAACACACCAAAGCATCCCCTGCAACAACGGCATAATTACTTGATCGCGAACCGTGACCCAAGCTAGTTTTCCCCAGTCGATGCGTGTAATTTGTTGTGATGAAGTGATGACAGGTGAAACGTGTGTAGCGGCGGTGAATGAGTCGTCAGTAGATAATGGAGGGTCGACACCGCCTCCTTTTCCCGCTATTTCTTCTACATGAAGGCACGTCTGCACGCGGCTAAGGTATGTCTGTTCGAACCGGATATCTGGTATGGGAAGACGTATCCGATGGGCAGCTTCAAGGCCGTCATTTACATTTAGTTCGCCGTGTTTACGGCGAACATGGTCTGAAAAATCATACACGTAGTCATGCGAGTTGGTGGATGATGGGTGTCTGTTGGTCATGGCGAGTTGTGGACTGAGGCCTCTATACGCCTCAGGTCCAGGAGCGAAGGGACAAACTGTTTTAAGCGAATGCGGCATTTTCCGATCTCGAAGGATGTTGGCATCAAACTCGTATTCAAACTTTCATCCACATGGTAAACTTTCATGTATACAGCATCATAATATGCACTTTCTTGGGGTAATACTTTCCTACTCCAAGGTGATGTGGGATTGTCTCATGGAGACCCAGTGCGTAGCGACTGACAGCCAATGGTGTGATTTCTTAGCCTTGGTCGTGGTTGATCGGACTTACCTCGCACCATTATCAAGGCGCAAGCAATTGACTCTAGATCCTTGTCGATTACATGCGTCAAGTGATCGGATTGCATTAGGAAATTCCACTGAGGCGATGGCGGGTACTTGGCTCTCGATAAGTGCTGCGAGCTATCGATCCATGCCCTTTCCGACGTTTCGAGGAAGTCGAAGTCTTGCGCATTGTTTGCACGTGTGCCCACATGAACTGCCTCGAGAACTCTGTCACAGGCCGCTCGACGATTGATACGTGGAGACAGGTTGTGATTTTAGCCTCCCATTCCTGACATTCAACTTTCAGGACACGGTAGATAACCACAGCTTTACCTCCTGAATCAGCACAGAGTGATATTATTCTGAACCCCACTTTTCATGACGGTATCAGATCAATTTCCGCACTCACACTCACTTCGCTTTCACAGAGTAACCCCCTTTTTTTTCTACAACTGCGGTCGTGATTGTTGGTTAACATCCGCTTGTTGAATCACCTCGTGGAAAACATGCGTCTTTCTAAAATGATACAGCGCGGAGTCCGTAGCATTGCCTACGTATCCCTGGTTTTCCTCATGTACGCACTGGGCTTTTTCTTTCCTCTATCTACTAATAGATGCTACGCGCTGAGCTACACTCGATACTTTCCCTTGTCATTATGCGTATACAACGCTACTTCCAACAATGTTCATCCATTACACACCTTCACCAATTTCTGAGCCGTGCAATCGAGCTTTTCGTCAACCTTATTCGACGCTTTCGTCACTCGTCACGGGTTCAAGATGATGCAGAAAAGGCGCCGGAAACAGCGTTTGAAGTTCGCTCTCTGCAGCCAATCGGCGGATACGTTTGCGCTAGTCAATTGCCGCCGAACTCGAGTCCTGATAACAGACCCAGTGAACCATGTTCCCCATCAGATGCTCCCTATGACACACCTACGCGTATTGTAATACCCCGTCCCCGCCCAACCAGGCAACAGACATCTCATGAAGCCATGTCTAGTCATGAGCATTTGACAGTGCCGGGTCCGCCAGAAATGAGGGAGCTCGTCACCGACCGCATACCACCTACTCCCGCTCTCCCTACGACCACGACTCGTCCTCCCATTTCTGTGAACACCAGGTTTAACAAGGGTTTTCTGAGTGGCTACCCGGAACTCTCTCAAATTTCTCCGAACCAGCGGACGCCTGTGTCACCAGAGGATTTCATTCCACGTCCTATTCTTTCTCGTGCAGCTACATTCGGTGGTAGCTCGGATGACCCATATCCTACTACGCGGTCTTTTCTGAGCCCCCGTCGGCATACATTGCAAGTGCCAAACTCCCCAGACCGTGAACCCATAAGCCGACCAGGCAGCGCCCAGTCAAATATTTCTCTTGGTCGAAATTCGTATCGAAAACACGATGGGCAAGCCCCGCGCCCTCGTTCTCCCACTGCGAGTCTTTACGAAAGCTCATCGAATATGTGTGCCATATCTTCCGCTACCCTCGCCCCAGCTCTGGCGTCGGATGCCGATGGCTCGCAGGTTATTTTCGTTCCGCGCGCTTCATCTTCGAGCCATGCGCATTCGAGTGAGAGTACTGGACCACGTTTTGCTCCGATGTCAGCGAATGGAGTCAAGCGTTTTGATCGACATTCCAGGGAATTTGCCATGATGTACGCATTATTACAAATATCGCACACGGATACTGAAATTGCATTAGCGATCCTTCGATATCTGACTACAAGATCCAAGCTTACCAGGTCCAATACCCCAGTCACGAGTGAAGTTTACAAATTTGTACCACTAATTACGACCACTAATATTCTCGATTTTAGCGGAAACCTCCCTGTAGGCTGGACGGCGCATGTACACCCGGAAGGTGCCCGCTACTTCCTGCATGAACAGACAGTGAGTGACGATTTTTCCCCGTGTGTGATGATTACAACTCGACTCCAGAGAACATACACGGAATCAGATGTCCGTTCACCGGAGGTATTGCACGATATCGTCTACTTCTCGAACTATCTTCGTGGTGAACTCCGCCTCGCCATTGACAACAAGAAGATTGATATTGACTACGACGATGTGGAACTAGTGCTTGAGCCGAAGAAAGCGATGTGTGCGGATATCATATGCTGTTATTACTTCGTCAACCCCGCGGAGAGATGCCTTTTCTGGCTAGATGAATATGATGCGGAGGATATGCTAGGGGAATGTCGGGGGGTTACTGCTTTATCTCACAAACGTAAGTGCATTTTGTGGGCGAGCCTTTGGTCTTATGGTATCAAAAATTTGCAGGACTGGCAGTTCAAGCTCAATACTGGTGTGTATCACTACCAAAGTACGTCTCAGATGCGTTGTTTTATAATTCTCGCTGACAATCTTAGTCTAGATTTCCAAAACTTAACGAGCGTCATTCCACAGGAAGCACTGGGAAATGTTCCCTAACCTTTGCCCAGTCGCGCAAGATATATTGGATGAGCTTAAGGAACTTATGCTCCATGCCACTTGCGGTTAGTATTTGGCCACGGACATACCTCACCATCTGAACACATCCTCAGATCACCTCACAACCACACGGTCTGCAGCAGCGTTGAGCGCCGATGAACTCAAGCAGTACTTTGAAATTGTGAAGTGGATACGAGGTAATGCCACGTTTATATTTCCTGTTCGTTGTGGTAATTTGGATCCCCAGTGAACTCAACCGGCGACAGAGCGCATGCGGTGGTCATCATAGGTGAGGGTGATACACCCGTCTCAGATAATGCTGCTGATCAAACGAACAGGGCGACTTATGCAAACCTTCTGTGAGCTTCTCAACCAAGCTAGTATCACAAGTCTCTTAATATTTTCCTCAGGTCGCAACCAGTACCTGAACTTCCATGGTCAACCATGTGCTCGGTTAAGTGTCGACCAGACAGTGCGCGGCTGGAGCTACAAGCCATCGATTTACATGACTATATTTGCTCCACTCCTATGCATGGCCCCCGTTGCTCACGTGAGATCCCTGCACACCAGCTTTGTAGACGATCTCGCAAGTACCTCAGAGTGGAAGATATTCATCACGAGACTGAATGGGCAACTCCAGAACCTTAACCTTCTTGTGAGTCGAATTTCGCTCTCACAGCATTATTCTGACGTGGATTTCTCCAGGGGACAGTGCTCCTTGGTGCCAATGTTGGCTTTCTGGCAATCCAAACAGTTGATTCTGGCGCCGGGCGTTCCCCGACGCAAATAGCTAGTTACATGTCGCTGGTTCTTAGTTTCGGCTCTATTGCTCTGGGTCTGACGTTCATTACTCTGGATCTCACTGGCAGGGATCGTGGTTCTGAGGCTGTGAGTCATTGTCATTTGCGCACTTTATGAATCTATTCATTGGGCTTTGTACATCATCAGTCAAGGTTTTTGCAACGGATGAATGACGGAAAACACGGTCTGGAAAAGTTGGCAATCATCTACAGTCTCCCTTACGCATTGCTCATGTGGAGGTGAGTTATTTATCCCTTCTAGACGATCGCCAGCTGAGCTCAAACCCAGCATGCTCTTCTTCATTGCGGCATTCTCCTACGAATGGTGTAAACCTGGAGATGCAGTCTCCAGGTCCATCGTCGGCGCCGTGCTACTTACTGTCTGCGGGCTCGTCGTCTGGTGCATATCTGCGGCATCCGATAAGCGTGCGCCGTGGTGGTGGGAGTCAGACCAGCCGGAATTGGTCAGCAAAGCGACTAGCGTAGAGACCAACAAGCGCCCGGATAATAAGCGTTATGGTCTGGCTTCTCGTTTGCGCGGCTGGTTTGCCACCACGAAGAAAACGAGTTTCAGTTGTCTCTGTTCGCAGCGCACGCAGCGGACCACCACCTCACACCCAGATGACTCGGGCAAATGTACCCCTCATCTCGTTTAGGCGCGCGACAGTGAGCCGGCAGGCTCCGCCTAAGATCACCGTGACCCAGAGACCTGAATCAGGGGAGGTAAATGGCACGACACGTACCCCGGTATCAGAGGTAGGGGTGGGCTATAGGGGATTCATTTGAAATTGATGGGATGTTTGTGCTAGAGATCTTTTCCATGTTGCCCATGTCACATCGCATCGATAGAGCATTATACACCTAGCTTACCATAGTTTCTTCGAGTAACGTTGGGAGTCCGTACCAACACTTAATCAATGTTTTTTTTCGTTGTTGAATCCAGCTTTGGCGGTTCAACTGGCCTTGCAAAATTACGAATGGCGGGGCATGGATAAGATCAGTTTACACTTTTCACCCACCATCTTCTGAACCTCCCGTGTAACCATGGCCTCTTAATATATGCTCTCGCTGCAGGCTAGCCTGGGGTACATCACATTGACAGTGATGTGCAAGGCGGCTCAGTCCCACCCAGATCACAGGCCGGGCCCTCTCTCGACGGTCCAGAACTGGCCAGGCTCGGCCTAGGCTTGATATACAATAATACACTATGGGTATGCAAATGAGTGGCTAGAGTTGAAAATGAAATAAGCGAAATATATATATATACCTGCGCTGGGTACACAAAGGCTCGTAAAGGCCTAAATGAAACAGCGCCAAGTGTACACCAGCGAAAACATGCATGGACGAGCGCAGACATGCGAGAACAAGTGTAGGCAACGAGAGAGACTCAAATGAACGAGCGTGTGGACGTCTTGAGAAATAAGGAACAAGATGGATCGTCAGCATATACATGAGTGAATCTTCAAGGTACTATTCCGATAGAAAAGAAACCTTGTCGTCAGCAGGTTTTGACCTGCACTGGTACAGTCCAAGAGACAAATTTAGATTCTGTTGTAGTAACCACTTTGGCCAGGGCAAAGTTGAGATGAGCATCAGAGGAAACCATCCATGAGCGAATCTTCAAGGTGCATTCTGATCGGAAAAAAAACCTATCGTCAGCACGTGTCAAACATGCGCAGTCCAAGAGAAACAGGTTTTGATTCTGTTGTACTGTTCTAGCAACCACTCGGCTAAGACCAGTTAAGATAAATCTCCGACGAAACGATCCGTTGTTGGCGGCAAGTTTCGAACCTCCAAGTCAAGATAACAGATTTCGATTCTGTTGTGGTAACCACTTTGGCCAAGATGTTTCACAAGTTGAGATGAACTTGAACCACTAGTGCTAGTGAATGTTCAAGGCGTGATAAAAGGAAAAAGATTGTTGAGTAGGTTTCGAACCTGCAACAAATTTCTGTCCTGTCCGCTGCTTACCACTTGGTCAAGATGGATGTCTACGACTTGAACTTCATCTGTATCGACAGTAGAATCGCACAAGATCAGCAGTCATTTGCCAACAAAAAATGAAATAAAAAGACTAGCCACCAATAATAAGCGAGTCGGGGGCTGGCGCCAACGCCGTTACGATCTTGGTTATGACGTACGTGAAGGTATCAGGTCATGGCAAAGCTCAAGCTTCAAGCACGCGGAAAGCTGCAAACAGGGACTGCTGCGGTCACGTGACCTGGAAATTTTCGGCCCGATAGAGCTTGCCCAGAGCGATGTGCTATGCATGAGTACACTAGTACTATCTAGTACAAAGCTTCTCGGGGCTCGCCGTGACTGATTTAACTCTGGATGATGTTCTTTCCTTTCATTCTGGCAGCTATATCACTCCTGCTTTCTATCTTTTACAAACCGTCTGAGTTTAACACGGATGCGCTATCAGAGCAAACCGTGTCGCCTTCACGCATCCTCCTATTAACTGCTCATCCTGACGACGAATGCTTTTTCTTTGCGCCAACAATTCTGGCCCTTCGGCGAAGTAGCTCAAGTCCTGAAATCTTCTCCTTATGCTTATCCAGCGGAAATGCTGATGGTCTCGGGGAACGACGAAAGGGAGAGCTTGTGCGCAGTTTAGACATCCTCGGAGTTGAGAAGGATAACCGTTGGGTTATCGACCATCCGTGCGTCATCCTATTATATATAGTTCATAAAGAGCTTGACAAGTTGTTTTTAGACAGTTGCAAGATAACATAACGCAGCAGTGGGATGCAGAGATTATTGCTGAAGTCCTTCGACCATTCGTCATTGAGCACCACATCACTTCAGTCAGAAATTAAATCCACTTGCATGGGTGTACTGTGCACACTAACCGTTCTTTCACGGCAGATCTTGACTTTTGACACCAAGGGGATATCTTTGCATCCCAATCACTTTTCGCTCCCATTGGGTGCATCATACCTCATCAAATCTCTATCATCTTCACATACATCTGTGCCACGTCTCTTCAGTTTAGTCACGGTGCCGGTCCTTCCGAAATATGCCGGGCTGCCGTCTGCCATTCTTACTCGCCTCGGCGTCATCTCTCAAGCCCCTTTAGCCTTTGAGCCTACAGTGGATTCACTTCCAGTCTTTATTTCAGGGATCCCGGACTATCTCACAACTGTAAGGGCTATTTCAGCGCATGACTCGCAGATGGTGTGGTTTCGCTACTTGTACATGACGTTTTCGAGGTATATGTGGGTCAATGAATGGGTCGAGTTCAAGACTCAGAAAGGCTTAGGGCAAGATCCACTTGGTGCTACCATATGAGGGTCTAGGTCAGAATAATCTAGAAGACGAGTAGGCCAGAATTCGAAATACATCATGCTGCACGGGCTGCAAACGTGCTGAAGATATCGTGTTCGAAAGTGCTTAGGTCGGATAGAAGAAGCTGTCCACAGCCACGCCCACTGTGTCCCACTATTATCATGGCGTAACTCAGTTGAGCTTGAGTTTCACCTATAGGCTATAAAACCGATATACATAGTTTCTTCTCTCAATTTGTTCTTGTTTGCTGCATTTCAGATTTTCGGTTTGCCTTGTTGAGTTGCCAAACGCCTGGGCCGCCAGATTCGAGTGTACTATGACACGTTTCAGTGCCGCCGTCAGCGACAGTAGCGATGACGAACATGATGTACATATGGTTCAGGACTTCAAGAAGTCTCCAGTGCGGTCGCCGCCTAAACTACCGGAAGACCACAATGTCGAAGCTGGTTCAGATGAGGACATAGGAGTTGACCAAGAATCAGACGAAGAAACCTCGGAAGAAGATGGCTCGTCAGACATGCAGGAGGACGACCTAGCCCCCACTCGCTCAAGACTGACGCGTAATCACGCGGATTCCGATGACGACACTGAGGACGGATCGGAGGATACAAGTTCACACTCTGCTTCGTCCAGTGAATCCGATGTTGATGTGTCAGCCCAACGGGAGGACGTTTCGGTGATACCATGGGCTAGGCAAGTCGGTGTGGATGCGCAGAAGATGCACGTCATGCAGACTTCACTATTTCGAATACCTGAGGAGGCCGTGGCAATTAAAGCTATGAACCGTGCAACACGACCTCAATTCAAGTTGCCGCTTACTGTCAGGCGAAAACATAGTCGCGACTCCATCGGAGATGGGCTGCGGATGGACTCACAGGAGGTCTGTCGCGTATCTTGTCTCAGCACAAGTCTTTAAATTAATTCCGTGTTCTCCAGAGGGCATCATTTGCGCATGACATTGAACCACCAGCTTACCGACCGTCTAGAAAATATGCTCGAGTGGAAATCTCAGCCTCTGCCGTGGCCGGCTGTGAAGATAGTCTGGTAGATGCTGGTTTGGCGTTTGGTCGGTCCTTCCGCGTAGGCTGGGGACCAGGTGGCACTTTAGTCCACCTTGGGCGACTCTGTGCTCCATCAAGTCAAATGTAAGCTTCGTACATCTTCATGCAATAATAATGCTCAGTTGTTGATGTGTATCGTGACAGTGACACTTCTGCAAATTCTTCAGTGATCACGAAGACAATCGTACCGCTCTTCGCAGGTTCTCATAAAGAGGCCAACGTCCGGCTCTCACGTTTGCTGCAACACCACTTGAGCAAAACACCAATTGTTAAAGACGAAAGTGGAATCCCTTTCGCAGATCCATCCACCGAACTTGATTTTTCCTCTTTCGTCTCCCTGTACCCTTCCTCCGACCACTCTGACGAACAGTCTCTTTTCCGACTCGGTCGCGCGTTATTTGACAGCATCGACTTGCACCTCGCGCCGGAAATTACTGTTGACGTGCGCAATCGGATATCTGCAGTGCGCCGGAAGGCTGCACTATCAGATTGGCTTGAGGAAGCTGTGGGCTATCTTGTAGATGCTGATCTCAAGAAAAATACCTCTGGCGACTCTGCTGCATGCATTTATACCCTCCTTACAGGCAACCAAATAGAAAAAGCCTGTGAAGCAGCCATGGACAACGGCTACGTCAAACTCGCAACTCTGATATCGCAGGCTTCGGGCGACTTCGAGTTCAGGGAAGACTTGATGGAACAAATTCAGCTTTGGCGGGAGCAGCGGATAGACGTGCACATTGGGGAGGGCATGCGCAAAATTTACGCCTTACTCGCTGGAATACTGGATGTCGTGGAAGGGTCAAAAGCTAGCAGTCTAGAGCAGTGTCCAGACGTTGACCCTATCAAGGGTCTGGACTGGAAGCGCACCTTCGGCATGCATCTGTGGTTCTCAGAACCGATGGACGCACCAATATCACAGGTCTTCGAATCCTATAACCGATCACGACAAGAATCGCCTTTTCGTGTCTCCCCTCCACTCCCATCGTACCTCGATCCCTCATCAGAACCGTTACCGTACAACATTATTCCCACCCCATCGCCTTCTGATGCTCTCTTTTCTTTAATTCGCCTACATGCAGACCCTGCATGCTCATTATCACAGGCGCTCTCCCCACTCTCATTCGGGCCTTCGCCAGGCGATTACTCACTCTCGTGGCATTTGTACATCATCTTATCCCGATGTATGCGCATCCGTGACTTCGCCGATCGCGCAGACCCGGGAAGGCGCAGGGACGCCATGGATGATGATAATGAACAAGATCAGCATGAAGGCCATAGTCCAAGTGCCGACCTGCTTGCGAGCAGCTACGCACATCAACTGGAGCAGCTTGATATGCTCCAGGAGGCTGTTTTTGTGCTTTTACACATTGAGGGATCCGCAGGGTGAGACACGTTGTCAATCTGTATGTCTTGGCTACTCACGGTGGTGGCAGTCGTGAAAAGGCGATCAAAGACCTTCTACACCGCTCCGCTGAAAAACTGGATGAGTGGATGTGTAGCGGCATTCTCGGAAGCCTCAAGATCCCCGTAGCTTGGGTGAATGAAGCCAGGGTCAGCGTTTTATTCTTCTCCCCACTCAAGCACTCACCCTTTTGCATAGGCTGTGTATGCCATCTACGAAGGCAAAGTTTTCGAAGCCTACCAATTGTACTTGAATGCAGGATTGTATCAGCAGGCTCACGACCTTGCTGTCGTTGAGCTTGCACCTGAGGCAGTCATCCGGCAAGACCTTGATCTGCTTATATCATTATTTGAAAGAATTGCCAATCAGACCGTCGATGGATGGCATACTCGGGGCAAGGTAACGTCATTTCTCCTTCCGCTCTACCTATTTATCTGAAACTCCTGACCCAACTAGGTTTATATGGACTATGCTCATGCTATGACACGCATTCCCGAGCTGCACGCTTCGCTGACAGAGTCAGCAGTGCCAGATGCAGTCGAGGAACAGGAGTTGGACAATTTCACACGTACTGTGCCCCGCCTTATCAACATTTTGCCCGATGTGTTGTCCAGTCCATCTGACCCACGACACAAAGTCGCACTAGCCGAGATGATTTCTGGCCTGATAGCCGTGCTTGATATAGTGAAGCCCTTGGCACTGGTGCGTCCCTTCTTTTGTTATGCTGACTAGGAAGCTGAACATTGATCCTTGTCGCAGTCGCAGTCACAAATAAAGTTGACCTCGATCGACGAGGCTACCAAGCTACGCCACATACAAACGACATTCTTTGAAAAATATATGAGGTCAATTCAGGCCTCGTGATTGCTGTTTTGTCAGAAGACTGCTTCTTCGCATTTATCGTTGTATTTAACTGTCGTGAATACCTTTTCTTCCCGTATTGTAGTTAAGCAGTGACTGAAGTGGGGACATGTTCGTTCTCAATACTCTTCTACGATATTCATGTGGTTCTGGTTCGAATCTAAGAACCTGTTTGAATTTCGCTCACTGAAAGAGCGCTTAAAGGCTGTAGTTACCGTATAGGTTTAGTATGTGTAAGTCAGGCCCACTTTCTTTGGGTTGATTTCACGTCTTCCGCCACAATGAAATGCTGTTCCTAACCATAGAGACTGCTTAGCTCTGCTGATGGAGTTCCTGGAATGTTAATATTAGGTGGAGTAAAATGATGTTCCTAAAATAGTATCACACCAAATTCAATCTCTACGGGCCAATCATAAGTATGCGCGCTATCGAGCTCAGGCGAACTGAGCCGAGAACAACCAAAAGCTTGCAACGCATTACGACTCACGCGTACCAGTGACCACTCTACCCCTAGCTAGCCCACTAGTTTGTGCCTTTGGACGCCTGTGGATGGCGAATTTAAACAGCTAGCCTAAGCTGGATCGCAATGCGCATGGGGTATCGAGTTTAATATTTTCCATACAGATACAAATCTAATTGGTCGATAGTTCAAAGAGCATTCAAGTGCGGGCCTACCTCAGTCCCTTTGCCTTTGTAATCATACCGGGCGATTTTATTAATCCCGCGACCTCTATTAAAAAGGTGCTACGGTACTAGTGCCTCTCCGAGTCATGGGGCGTCACGGTCAATTCGAGTGACTAAGTCTTGGGAGCGGCACTTACGCTGGAGCCGCGGATCTTGCAACACAGTTACCAACCAGGGAGACTAAATCTCACAAGTACTCACTCTGACTGTTTGTTTGCAGTGACGCTAATTTACAGCGCGCTACATGTCTGCCTGCTTTGGACAATGCGCCCGCGAACCTTTCTCCCGTGTCAAAAACAAAATCTCCGACACACTTAGGTATGGAATCCGGAACTGAGTTTACGAACCGAGCACAAAGGGTGTGCACAAACAATGAATCCATGATTGAGTATTTCGTCTATGCTCTTCTTCCCCCTCATCACCGTCATGTCTCCTCCTCCTCCTGCCATCACCAAGCAGACTGTGCTAACCGGGTTCACGACCCCAACCGATACCACAAATGTTTTAAAGCAGCTCCGAGCTACTGCCGCACTGGCAGTGAAGAAGCAACAGGAGGCAGAGGAGGCGAGCCGTCGCGCTGCGGAGGACCTCCAGCGCGCCGAGGAAGAGGCAAAGGCAAAGGCCGAAGAAGAGGCAAAAGCAAAGGCCGAGGAAGAGAGTCAGAGGAGGGCAGTAGAGAAGAAGTTAGCAGAAGTAGACAAGAAGAAGACTGGAGCGGGACGCGCGCGCCGATGTACGGAATGCGCCAAGGCCAGGTTCGACGCGCCTTGTACATTCTCGACGCCAAGTAGCTCTATCACTAGTTGCGACCGCTGCAGGCGCCGAAAGACTGCCTGCATGTTCCCTGGAGAGGCGGAGAAGTCAAAGCAGAAGAAGAGGACGATGGATGAGGCAGAGTCCCCTCGTAGAGGCAAGGGCAAGAAGAAGAGTCGCTATCAAAGCCCGAGCCCAAGCCCGATAGAGATTGAGGAAGAAGCGGACGAGATAGCCCCAGCGGCAGCCACCCTGCAGAGGCTGGCAAACAAAATAGGGCAGCTTACTGAATTGATAGGTCATGTCAATAATGCAATGGCGGAGGGGTTCGCCGCGCACCGGAAGGAGCTGCACCGAATGGTTACTGCGCTGGACCTCCTTCTGGAGTACCGGGAGGAGTCGGCCACAAACAAGTCGATTAAACATGAATAAATATTAACTTACAGGTGCTCTAAATAAGTTATGACACGGAGTACTAAATATCAAATACTAGCCATCTATGCAACATCTATGTGCCACTGCATTCACAGTCTAAAACACCGTCTCAGTCGATACTATTCCCGCACTGCAATAGAATTGTCGCTAGCACGCCAAGCTCCAATAGCCCAAGCTGGATCGCATGGGGTGTCAATTCGAGTGTCACAACATCGTATGTCTTCGATACTCGAGCGAGTATGTCATATGAGCCCGGAATAGATAGCTAGTTAGCAGCACAGCACCCGGATCAGTTAGGGTTGCGCAGTAGAACATATCCAACCTACCTGCAGAAATCTATCATGGGGTCTCCAGGAGTAGCCAACACCGTTGTGGACCATGAATCGATGACTACCGAATTTCACATTAATGAGGAACTCTGCATTCCAAAAAAACCAATTAAACGCACCTCCTGTCCGTTGAGAGTCTAAGCCACTGGCCCATGGGCTGTTTTGCGACCAGACCACGCACCTCGACCGTGGGGCGGTCCCGCCACTCCAGCAGCGCAATGTTCGAGCTTTGTGCATCCTTCAGCATGGTGTGGCCCCCGTCTGTTACGACACGGAAATACGTCTCGTTGCGCGGTCCGATCACCTTGCAGTTCAAAATCGTAGGGCTCAAGGACGTGAACTTGAATGTGATCGCGCCCGGAAGCACTGAGGATACAGAGGGGTAGGGGAGGGCGCCGAAGATGGACGGCGGGGGCACGGTGGTATCCCAGGTGGACTGACCGTTTCCTGCGTTCCATCCATCTTGCGCTGCGAATGGGTTGCTTCCATACATGGCTGCGGACGTGGACAGGGAAACAGCTGAGTGAATGAAAGATTTGTGTGTTGACAGATCGAACAGACAAGTAGCGCCATGCCCTGATATACGATCCAACGACCGAATTGCGATGCACGAGAGGGGCACTTGAACTCACTGCAATTTGCATTACAAGGCTAAACGCACTGGCGAACCAGCAACAGAAAGGCTGGCGCGTACGATTACTACGCGCTGAGGGAGGAGGTATGGTCAGCATATGCAAATCCGGGAGACAAATTTCCGTAATATGGTAAGCTGGTGGGTGCAGTAGCGGCCGCAGGCGAATTATGACACCCGACGCAGTTACATTCGACATGGCTACGAAGGATGTGCTTGTGCAGGGGTACCAAACGTTGAGGCGCTATACGCAGCACATATTGCCGTCATTGCTCGGGGGCTATTTTTAGGCTGCATTTGATGAGCGGTGCTAGATTAGTAGTAACGTTGAGTAGCACCGTATTTTAGCGACTCGGGGAGTCGGAACATTGAGTGTCCTTCGGGCTTTGTCGTAGCGTGCTCTTCACCACTTCTTGCCTTGCTCGCGACATGCAGGCACATAGTCGCAGATACACCGCAACACCGACTCGCCGAGAGGCGCTCATCCTCGTTAATTGGACAATCGAATCTTGCGAGTAGTCGACTGCTTTGTAGCAAGTGTTTGAGATACCTCCATGCAGTTGGAAGTTTGAGAAATAACATCCATACGTCATCGGGAAGGCATCGAAACATTATCGTCGGGCAGGCCAAACATTTCCTAAACACGTCTCATCCGGAAGCGTTTCAAGTTGCTAGTCGAACGTTGAGCTCCCGTTCATAGTGACGGTGTCCTAAATCATTCGGAGTCAGCGTTCGAAGGAAGTAGCATTAATAATGGGCGTTTCTCACTGATCATTGGTGCCAAGCCATTGCAAGACAACAATTTTAAAGTGCGTACCCACGTTCCGAGTTATTATTGGCAGTGCAGCCCAACACATTGCCAAGCTGAGCACCACGCCACGAGTCTGACAGGACGGCCCTTGGGCATATAATACTGGTGAAAATCACTCGCATGCAGGAAACAGCAGTAAACTTGACGGCGGAAGGACAACTTGACATGGACAAGCATAGCAGTATCAGACTGAGATGGATTCCTGGACGATTCATCGTTCATTTGGTACAAACAAGCGAAAGGGGGGATACTAAAAACATAGACATGCAATGATGTACAACGGATGTTGATGCACTTTCATACAGCCGACCAATACAACTCATGTGTACCGCTTAGAGAAGTAAATGGACACCGTACTACGTGGCATACCTGCAATAAATAGATGAGACAAGATCATACTGAATATTGTCGATACGTACTTCCTTGTCCACTCCCGAGCCGTTGCTTCGTAGCGGGTACGATCAGTCTTATACAGATGGGCGATGTCGTGTACCAGAGGATCATCGGGATTGGGATCCGTCAACATTGAACAAATCGAAAGTAACACTGCATGAAGCGCGATATAGGCCACAAGAATGAGAATACGGCATACTTGCACACCTTTTGATATAGTCAACGCTGGTGACCACTGATCCCTCAAAATATCCAGACAGATAGATCCATTGGCATTAATGTTAGGGTGATAGATCTTCGTCCTAAAGCTGACTTTGGGTGGCTTGAAGGGGTAATCGGTTGGGAACGTAATTGTAAGGAAGAACACCCCGCCCGAATACGGTGAGTCAGTCTATCACAATGCCAGGAGCGCTCAATCAGCATAGAACCAGGATGAAGAGCAAGACGACATACAGGGCCCATGATTGTTGCTTGCCATGAGAACATGTTGTCGCCTACAGGGCCTGCACTGCAGGATGAGGGTGGGTCACGTCCGAGGTCGATCAATTCCTGTGCGCCACATGTCAGCATTGAGCGCGAGCATCGCCACAGGAACACAAGCAGCAACAAACGGACCTTGTTAATGCGCTTCAAGGCCATGGCAGCGAGTTGTTATACAAGATTCGAGACTGCATTAACAAGCCAGAACGAATCGCCGAGAGATCGACCAGAATCGCACATGATCAGACGATATGATTAAGTCGTGGGCATAGACGCAGGATCATCGCATGCGATGCCAAGACAACGGAGTATGAACAAGGTATAGATAGTGAGTAAGATACATTCCCCTTGAAAACTAGAAGAGGACTTACAGATGAGTTTGTACGACGATGATCGGGGATGCGGTGGTGGTAGAAGGGCAAGTAACAAGACCAGGAGATTGTGGCTATTTATGATGTTTGTATCCTGTTTGGTTCCGGTCGCTGACAAAAGCAGCGCGTATCTTTCGAATTCGTCTGGACCTTATAAATATTCTAGATCTATGATAACCGTTTATTTAACTTAACGGATTGAGCCCAAAGTTCCGTTGAATTCCGGTCTGGTCAACTTAACCTCACGAGCAGTCAACTAGTCACGGCCAATCTGTAGCGCGAAAAGACATCTTTCGCTGCTTATAATATTAGAGTGAGCATGTGAATATCAATATAGGTAGTTACCGGCCGTGTAGGCTATACGGTCAGCTACTACAGCCCAGCTACTTTCAGATTAATTGACATCGGGCAACGCTCTATGCTGCAAGTCCGAGAACACCTTCCCAGCAGCGACCTTCCCATTTCTAAGCATGCTATGTATAGTGCTCTTGTGGACCACTGAGGGCAGCCTTCAAGTTGCCGCGCCAAATCTAGTCGGGCTATAAATTGTGTTCACTACTCTCAGCCCTTTGATTGACGCTTCGTTCGAGACCGTGATTAAAGGTACTTTAACCAGATAACAGCGAGTTTTGACTCGATGCGGGATTTTAGATTTTAAATAGAATTTCAACATTACTTGATGAACAAACTTCATGCCATTAAGTATACAATGTATCCAAGTCCCCAGTGACATCACCCAACCCGACATATGCTGAACGAATGGAAAAGCCGACACACCTACCAAACCTGTCAAACGGCGGCCAACTTTCTCACTCCTCGTCTTCATCATCACTGATGACCAACACCGTTTCCTCGCACGAAGGCCAACAAAATCTAGTTGTCACAGCCGGTGCCTTACTCGGCACACCCACCGAATCCATCTCCATCAATCTGCATCCCAGCTTAGCTTAGCCCTGCCCACATTGTCCCGAAGGTTCAGTCTTCACATACCTGCTCCATTCACGAACAGCGCACATGATATTTTCTTTCTCCTCCTTGCTCTGCGCCTGGCTGAGCTCCGCAATAAGTTCCTTGCTTCGTGCAATGTACTGTTCAAGCTTCAGCTGCTTCTGAAACATCTCCTGTCGTGTATTTAAGGGTGCCGCGGGTTTGAGCACCGTCGGTTTGATGCTATCTATTGCCTCGGAAATGAACGTGACAGCAAGTTCTTCCAAGCTCCTAGTCGAAAATCAGTGTCAATAAAATTCTAAAAAAGGCAGAACAAACGTTGCTGACGAAACGGTGGGACTGGGTTGCGCAGGGGCAACATCACCGTTGACAGCAGATGGGGCAGGGGGAAGTGTGGCAGGATCAGTGAACATGGAAGAGGAGGAGGTTACGCCACGAGCATTCGCCTTGTTCTGCTTACTTTCATGAACGAGCCTTCGCAAGTTCATTTCATGTGCGATCTTGTCCACCGATGGTTCGTGTATCGATGGTTCGCGTGGCAAGGGTACTGGTAGTTGTAAGGGGGAGCCGGAATCGGTGGAAGTAGATGCGAGAGGATTGACCATGTCGAAATGTTCCATATTTTGTGTAGTTGCACTAGAATCAATATTTTCTCCGAGTTCCTTTTGGGGAGCGAGTGACACAACCGTGGCTGAGTGTGAATGTTCTACTGATTTGCCGGGGGGTGCTTCTGTAGACAAGAGAGACGATGATATGTTAGAATGTAAAGTGGAATCGGAGCAGATAGGTTGCGGCTCGGGAGGTATTGACGAGGTAGTTGTTAGGACCTCTGCAGGCTTTCTATCGTGTTGTTGAGAACGTGCGGCCTCTGAATTCAACGCAGAAAGTGGACCATTGTCCATTGAAACAAAAGCCGCTGCAGAATCCAAGTTCACATCCGTAGGGTCCACCGTCGCACTTTTGTCTCCAGAGACTTCACTTGCCGATAGCAAATCGCCGGGCATGCCGCTCGCCACTACTGGCGAGGACATTTCCACATCCTCCCCTCGGTCATCGTGATATATGACGAGCTGAGTGGAGTGTGGCCGTGAAGATGCAATAGACAAATGATCCTCGTCATCGTCCTCTTGGATAAAATGACCAACCCCAACATCAACCTGCGAGCCACTAGACACCTCAAAACGCACAGAAAAATCATCGAACGAGAACCGACGTCCACGAGGGGCTGGCACATCGATGGATGCCTCTTCCCGCTCAGTAGATGGTACGCGTCCTTGTTCCTCGACAGTGGTATTTCCACTCGCTGCAACTTGTGCGCCACTCGAACCTGCCTGAGGATTCGACTCAACCAGCTGCTTCCGCTGCAGCTTCTTCTTCTGCTTCTTGCTCAACTGAGCAATAGGCTCGTTTATCTTTCTGCTCCCATCCTCCACTTCGCCCTCCTCGATCTCGCCAACGCCAGCGTTAGAGCCTACCCCCGTAACCCTATACCACCACGCCCGAATCGCATGCTTTCCCTTCCCCTTTAGCTGCTTACTCTGAAATGCCCTCCGCGCAGACGCAGAATCCACAAATTCCACCAACGACTTCCCGTTCTTCGTATCCACATCGATACACACTGGCTCTGCTTCCCCTGCATTCACCGCCCACTTGTGCACCCACGACGGGTTACGGAACCGCGTCGGGATGCTGTCTAGCACAAGCGTACATGAGGGGTTCGGCTGCGAGGCGAGGTGCTTCACATACGTCCCCGTTTTACTGTTTGGGTCTACCTCCGGTGCATGCCCGATGTGGAGGAGCTTTGGCTTTCGCATTCGCTCTGGGAGCAGCTTCTTGGAAGAAGGCGGTTCAGGCGTTGAAGAGTCCGAGCGATCGTGGTCATGGTCAGCATCGGTGGCTGATATGGCTTGATATCCGTTGGACTGGCTGATACCAGCAGCAGTCATGGATGCATCAGCAGTTGTGGAAACATCGGCAGCCACAGGAGCAAGCCCACTGGACGATGTCGGAACTGTAGCACCTCCAGCTGCTGCAGCGGCGTATGGATCGACAGGAGTAGGTGCTGATGCTGGTGCATATCCAGCGGGAACAGTCGGGACGGGTACGTACGTATATGCTCCCGGGTTCGAATAGTCAGGATACGCTATGACATAGGTGGGTAGAGGCGGAGGTGGTGCAACAGCCATCGTCCCATACTGCGTGTGCCACGGCTCGGACGGTTCTGCTCCAGTATAATAAGGAACCGGAGCGCCTGCGAATGCAGGATTGTACGTGGCGCCCTGTGACTGTTGCTGCTGCATTTGCGGAAACGATTGTGGGGCAGGCGGAATGGATGTAGGCTGCCCGTCAGCGTAATTGTTAGCTGGCTGTGTTTGCATCTGGGGATGACCAGGCTGCGGTACAGATGATGCAATAGTGGAAGGCCCGGCATATCCATTGCTCGCAAGTTGCTGCTGCTGTTGCTGCATGGCCCGTGGCGCAGTCGGTAGTGTCCGTGGTGCAATGGGTGGAGTTTGAGGAGCCAGGGTCGGGGACCGAGCTTGAGCTTTAGACGCGAGCCAGCTACGAGGTCCTTTAGGGGGACACGCGGCAGGCAATGGAGGACTGTACGGAAGGTTCGACCTAGGACCTTGAGGAAGTGCAGGCAGCCGCACCGGGCTTTGTGATGGCTTCGGAGGCAACGGGGCGGTAAGGCGTTCCCGTTCTTTGCCTTTCCTACTTGAAGCGAGCGCTGCCCAAGGCCCTTGGCTGATATTCGCAGGGCCGGTCGGGGGTGACGAGCGATTTGGGTTGCAACGCACAATGCTGCTGGGACCTGAAACCTCGCTGAGGAGCTCCAAACGTATGCTGTTCTTTTCTCCATTTCTTGTTTAGCTTACTATCACCTTTGCTCGGTGGCCAGCCAGTCGCGTAATGCTGGGATCGCTGAAATCCAATACCACTGTCCACCCGTTTGCGTTTCTGACCAACCTCAAGACACACAGGTTCCACTCGACCTAGAGCGAAGACTATCTGGGTGAGTGAAGGACGCACGCTACAACGGCACTCACCGTCGAGGCCGCGTCCTAGACCGCGGCCTGGGCGATAGCCCATATTCAGGGCCATAGCGTAGCCCTTGCTCGCCGTGGAAAGCTCCTCTGAATTACCATCTGGTGGAGTACGCGGTCGATCATTCTGGTCACTGTCCACAGAATCCGAATCAACTCGCAGCTGGAGGTCTATCATAGCTTCGTCCTCATCGTCTGAGATGACGATGGGAGAACTGATAGAACCGACACCTTGAGTGACCATGGTACGGTCAGTGGCCTGAAAGGTAGATGAACTGTTTGGTGGTCGGGAACCAAGATGTATCGAACTAAGAAACGTTCTGAGAGTCGATCTCATGGGTTCGTTTAAAGTCCGCTACTGAGGGAGGCACAAGCTCAACGGCGAGCACAAAACGCAGATAACATGCAAGAAACACGTTGTTTGGAATATTATAATCACTACAGTCAGCCGCAAGCAGGACCTCCGAAAACGTGACTTCCATTCGGATTACAGTAACTGATCGGCTTAAAGCTCCGTCAGACAGCCGCAAGGCAGCTAAAAATGCGGAAGGATGGAACAGTGCCGCGCAAGTCGAACCAGCGACAAAGGGTATTTCAGTACACTACTTGTGCTTGCCTTCCCCTTGGTCTCGTTGTATCAGCCCCACTCCGACAATCACACCGTCTGCGAGAACATCAGCCACTTTACGACCTTCTTTGGCATGATGCTCTGCTTGTTTAATAAATTCGGCCTTCACAGCCTTTGCGCGCGCAATCTGCATAAAAATAACATGAGTTAAAATACGGCAGACACCACGAATACTCACCTCTTTCGTATGGTGGAGGCACTCTAGGTAATCATCCGCCTGCAGACGGCATTGACTAGGCGCGTCAGCTTCAGCGTAACACTGTGAATATCAACTGTAAGAAGTCAATTTCAAGAACGGGTACTCTCGGGTATTACTTTCGAGAATTCTTGCCAGTAAGCAAAACACCGCGAGCGGCCTAAACACGATATTGTTCAGCATTCGACATAACCGACTGCGAATAATGCACACCTCCAGTGTAACTGAAACCTGACTGTATGCAAATAAAATGTTAGGGGAAAAGCTTGTCATTACCAGACGACACACATACCGCCATCGAACTTGGGGAGGAGAAACGAGCGTGACTCGAATGGATTCCGGGTCACGGTCACAAGCACCTACGCAGTCACAAATTCTATCATTGCACCGCCACGGCCCACGCTACATACTAGCCCAAAGTTGAAAGCACTGCTCTTTGTTTCAATCCACAAACAATGGCTGATCAAGCAGAATTGGTTTTTGTCAGGAGCTTTGTGAAAGTTATCGGAGCTCAGCCGATTGTGTACAGTGACGACTACAATCAGCCCCCACAAAATTCACTAAAGAAAGTCCCTATCCTATCAGTGCGTGTTGGACTCGAGGGTCGTGTTTCATGGCATGTTCTTACGCGAAACTTATTTCAGGTTGAGCTCCCCCCTGTTCCAGAACGTAAAGGAGAGCCTTCTACACCGCCAGGTAGATTATCTTCACGTCATCATTGATGGCCATCTAACCAGAGATCGCTAGCTGCATCAATCAGCATTACGTTCAAGTCGACAAAGCCTCCGCAGTCGTTCACGCTTGCCGTGCAGCCAACAGATACTGTGTCCGAAGTTAAAGCCTTGCTTGCCTCTCAAGCGAACGCACCGCCCGCAGAAGCACAACGGCTTTTACTCAAAGGAAAGGCACTTGCTGACGCAAAGCTCCTCAAGGAATACGGCGTGAAAGAAGGGGACACTATAAATTTAATGCTTAAACCCGGGTTCGAGTGGGATCCTACTAAATCTCCATTCCCGTCCAACACTTCACCAGTAAACATGAAACCTTCCAATATTCCCGAAATACAAACACCGCAACCGAAACTAGCAACAGGGCATAGACATACACGCACGCCCTCCATCGTATTGTCGCCATCACCATCAATCGTGTCTCTCGAGCAGGAGGGCAAACCTCACGACATTGATCTGACTCTTGACACGTCTATACCCACCGCTTCAATATCGCGCGCAGCGCGGTCAAGTTATCAGACTGTTATCTCCGAGCCACCATTTTGGGATCGCCTGTACTCTTTCTTGAGGTGAGTCAAATGATTGTGTATACGCAGATCGTACCTAAACATATATCATCAGAACGGAATTCAGTAACGATAGTGATTCGCTCATCGCTTTTGAGGACTTCCTCCGAGCAAGCAAGGGAGGGTTGACAGCCAGTGAAATCGCGAAAATCCGTGATCATGTGGGCGTTGTCGGGATGGCGGGCACGTAGAGTAACAAGCATCTCTCGAAAAGTTAGTTGGGCTTCCGCATTGCGTACTTGTCTCGATAATTCGCCTTGATCGCGGCTTACCATGAATGTTTTACCATAAGTTGGGAGGAAATCCCAATGGGCGGCGCAATATCAATTGTGGATAATGGAAATTTGCCAGAAATTTGCCAGAAAAGGTAATTTTCCCCGACCTACTAACTTGTCTCGACAACCTCCGGCTAATGCGAATTGAGCTGCTATTGTTCTAGTAGCTTCGCGCTTGTAATCGACGTTTCACGGACTTGTAGAACGTGAACTTCCTCCCAGTATGATGATGGTTGCCTTTCAAAAGCCCACCCGCAGCTTGAGCGTAAGTACGTTCATATCCGAGTCGCACCCAGGCAAGGCCGCCAACCTCCATAATCTGCGACAGTGCTGCACAGCCTTACATTTACATATCATCATGTAAGGCAACGTTCAACGTTCAGCCACGGTGGCATATATACCCTAGAGAACGCAAGCAGGGTTTTGACAAATGTGATCTTCGAGTCAAACTGCCAAAAATTAGCGGAACATCCGAAAGCATGCTCTGAGACACATGAAGACAGGTCACCATTCAGTCCGACTAGAACCACCCGTATATTCGAAGGAACATAACTTTAATCACAACGGCTTTGCTCGAACAAGAACATCTGTAGGTGGTACAATCCCACGTATTCATACGTCACGCTTTACAAAATCAACGATAAGGGAATTTGATTCAGGCGTCAAGTAATGCCGCAGTAAGTCCAGCATGGGCTCATATAGACAGATTGCATCCCTTTTTTGCAGGGAAGAGGGGTATCGGCGCAAACCTCCAAGCAGATCTGAGCGTCATCGGCGGGAATTGCGTTCAACCCGGCGAAAGCGGCAAGAACGGCGAAGTAGATGAACTGAATAGGGTTCATGGTACCTGTCATAACCATGCTTTAGTGATGGTGATGAGTACTAGGAAACTATCCACCGACAAAAGCTTGGTTGTGTGAAATACGCAGAGTTGCTATGGCAGGTACTAGAAGAGCTCTATGTCGATTTCAGTGATATGCGAATAATGTAGTCGCTCACTGTAACGAGGTGTTCGTTTCCGAGGCTGTTGAAACTCAACCACGTTGAATTTATATTGTTGGTGCTAGAGCGACGGGGCAGACCTCCGGAGGAAGTTGGCACCCTACAGTAGGACATTTGCGAATTCAGTGATATCACTGATATGACACAATGCACCGGCTTTAGACTAGATAGTACTGACCGACATAGTTTGGCGTAGTACGACATACTACTACATAGTCGCACCTGGATCTTGATCTCTGACACTACGTTGCCAGAGGAGCCGCTTGTAAAAGGGTTTCGTAAGCTGAGGGTCCCTCTTTTATAGTACTCGTGTCCACTAGAAAGGCTGGTCATAACGGTTCATGGCTGTCTCGGTTTCTTTGGAATGGCTCTCTCTGACAGAGAGAAAAACTATGTCGGAGGGTGAGCAAAGCACATCGGTCAAAGCATGATATTACTGTTTACCGTATGTAGTGGGGAGGCCAGTAGCTTGACTGGTCAGTGGTGGATGGTCCTGGTCAACAGTGCCTGGCATTGTGTGACAGTAACGTGACCATTATGTGACTTTCGAGTGTCACGGTGCGATCGCGAAAGATTTGTCGTCTATTATGCACATTGCGCAATGCGCACGCTATTCTAGCTATATGGACTCGATCATGAAATCCCGAAGACCAGTCGAAAGACTCGTAGTCTGGTCGGTTTCTTTGTCATCTCGGGGCATCGGGCCTAGACTCACAAGACTTGTTCGTCTACGGTAAGGATTACCCTCAATCTACAAAACTTCTCCATCGATGGGTCATAGATAGTGCAAGGATCGCCGTATCCCACGGAACATCGTTTCGCCCGATTTATTAACTCCCATTGAACAAAGGCTTAAGGAGAGACTTTCTAAGTAGAACTCAGACTCCTACCGGCATCGGCGGGTGTGTACTAAGAGAACCCCCGGCATCCGACCAAACACAACCAAGCTTTGTTTCCCCGAAGCCCAACAAATTTCGGTAAATCGTCGGCTTGGTTGTATTTGGTCTGTGACTGTCGGATGTCGGGGGCTATCTTACACACCCGCCGATGGGTAGGAGTCTGAGTAGAACTCCTAGAGGAGTACAAGCGGTAGGGGTAGCGGCAGCCCCCTGACGAGAGCTTTCGCAGGCTCGAAACCGCTGCCGATCCGCTTTACTAACCCATGTTAACAGCGCCCTACCCAAGGTGCGAAAAGGGTGGTCAGTCTAGAGCCATTCCGCGCAGATTAAATTCTATGCCGCCTTGTTCCTCGGCGACTTAGAAACCCATTTTCGTGATCATGCATTGATGGCCGACCGACCTGTTACCACTCCGCCACCATTCGGCTGCCAAGCCGCAGTACCATCGTCAGCAATGTAACGTAAAAAGACCTCGGAAACCTCGTCGTCTCTGAGCATCACCGTCTCGCCACTCGACTTGTCCGTGGACCGTGGTATAGTAAGTATAAGCCAAGCTGCTTACTTAGTTCCTTTTCCATGCATGGCTCTAGGCTTTTGGTGCTTATAAACCACTCCAAACCCCTGAATTTGACTCCTTCTCCACGACCATCATCTCATTCATTACTCTACCGCATACGAACCATGACCTCTACAAAAGACACATCGGGCCAGAGTGACATCAGTAAATTGAAGACGGAGTCAGACGGTTCCTTCAAAAGAGCTCCGTCAAGCTTCAGGAACTTCATTGAGAACGATGGCAAGTTCCCGCCGGAGAAAGGTAAATGACGACAGTATATTTGTCTTGTTGACAAGCTCAGTCGACATACAGGAAGATATCATCTCTATGTATCTTATGCATGCCGTCAGTGATAAGATTGTGATATCATGCAGTCTCATCTTGACTGAACATTCCTCAGCTTGGGCTACGAGAGCTCTTATCACTCGGAAGCTGAAAGGACTCGAGGATTTCATCCGTCTGTTGTCATCAATTTCGTGCACTTCATGAGTTTATACTACCATTTTGTAGCTTTTTCTGCGGTGTCCCCTCACATGGGTGCGCAAGGCTGGCCGTTCAAGAATGCAGATCCAAGTTGGGCGGATGCAGATAACGACCCAGAACACCCCAATTTCCAGCATATCAGAGATCTTTACTTCCTTGCTGATTCGAACTATGGTGGAAGGCATGTCTATTCCCGTCTCATTTGTCACTGCTTGCTACACTGTGATCAGATTTACGGTCCCGGTCCTGTGGGACAAGAAGCTCAACACTGTTGTCAACAACGAAAGCTCTGAAATCATTCGCATGTTCAATACCGCCTTTAATCACTTGCTTCCTGCTGACAAAGCGGCGATTGATATCTATCCCGAGGCACACCGCCAGGAGATCGATAGTATCAACGAGTGGGTATATGACACCGTAAACAGTGCGTCTGAGTCCGTGGGTATGGCTTGTATTGATAGCATCGTGCACTGCAGATGGCGTGTACAAATCTGGGTTTGCACAATCCCAGTCAGCGTATGAGAACGCCGTTTATCCCCTATTCAAATCCCTCGACCGACTCGAGGAGATACTCAAAGGCAAGGATTACCTCGTAGGCAACACTCTCACCGAAGCGGATATCAGGTTATTTGTCACTACCGTACGTTCGATCTTAAACGCGCCTATCCTGCTCTAAACCTTCTATTTCGCTTCAGATCCGCTTTGATCCCGTGTACGTAGGCCACTTCAAATGCAACTTGCGCGACATCCGTCACGGGTACCCTAACATCGATCTGTGAGGTTTCATACATCTTCGTAGGATTCCCGACAGACTCATGTTCTATAGCTGGATGAGGAAGTTGTACTGGAATAACGATGCTTTCAAGTCGAGCACCAAGTTCGATCACATCAAAGAGCATTACTACTGGTCCCAGACAACGGTGCGTTGTGCTGTAGGTTCTTTTGCGTACCCATATTCACACACAGCAGGTAAACCCCTCCAGGGTAGTTGCCGTTGGCCCAGTCCCAGACATCGAGCCTCTGTAAAGTTTTATTGCAGCGATAGTCTTAAAGAAAGACTCCATGTAGCACAACAAAGTCTATGTAACAGTGTCCTGAAACTGAGTACTAGTGTATGTATCGTAATGGCCGCGCGTTTTGGTTCGCCAATATGAAGTGATAGACGACAAGTAGAACAAGGGAATGAAGAATGTGAATCGCACAACTGACATAGCCAGTCCAAAAGTTCCCAATCAGTATGATTGTAGTGAAGTGTCAATAAGCAAATTCGCTAGAAAACCACAATGATGCCCATGGAGAACCCTATCACAATTGTCGAAAAAATGACAGTCAGGTGTTGACAGCCTACAGGAGGTGCCGTCGGTAGGGCAGCTGAAGAACCTGTCGATTTTGTCGCGCCCGTTCCTGACGATCCGGAAGCACCCTGTACAAAAAGAGGACATTGCTGTGAGCTATTCTGACCACTTAATATTGAGGACGATTGTGATGCGGAGAAAGTTGCAAGGCTAAGTGCGGAGGGGGAGGTGGAGGGGGAGGGGGAAGAGGGGGAAGCGGATGAAGTAGAGGAAGTGGAAGTGGAGAATGAAGCATTTATAGACAACGACGACGAAGTTTGAAGAGACGAAGAAGTCGTTGGAAGAAACGAGGAATTCGGAAGAGAGGATGAGTATGCACTCGCAGAACTCGACGAAGAAAGCATGGAACTTGAAAAGTTCGGTGAAATTGAAGTGGGCGTCACAGACGCCGGAACATCTGAAGATGTGATGCTTGTAGCAAAAGAAGTACAAAAAACACTACCATGGTGCCCGAAGCACGAGTGATGATAGTGGGAAGTGTGATTAGTACCCACAGTTGATGCTGGCATGCTTGCTGTGGATGTGATCCCTCCAATCAAAACACCCTGGCCGTTACTGATTGTGCTAAAGAGAGTGCAGCTGGAAGAAGAGGGTATTGGATGCGCAGATGGTGTGACAGGCTCCCCTTGGTAAAACGTGGACGTCCCGTAGACACCCATAGGCTTCGGAAATGTTCAACTATAGAAATACGCATGAACGAAATTGACACTGACCTCAGCCGAGTCCCCCAAGCACTGCTCAAACACCCCCGCAGAGTAATTAGCAGGCATATTCCACTCGCACCCCATGACGTCATATATATGCTGGCACATTGTCGGTGCATTTACCGCGGGCTTGCAAGCGCGGAAGCAGAACTGATCAGCCGACACGAAATTCTGGGTGCGTAAAGTAAGAACTTAATCAGGACGCTGTGGCGGTCTGTCCGAGCGATCGTTAAATTACCGTCCACTCGTGAATTTGCTCCAACGCGCCGAATGCGCTAGAGAACACGAGACCGCCAATAGGATTGCCGTTACCATCTGCACCGTGGGGGTCAAGCTCTCCGCCAGCGTCGCCGGCAGGAATGTTGATGTTCGTGAGATTGCCAACACCTGGGTTTACGTTGGAGTTGTGGATGATTAGTTTGTAGTATAAAATGTACCCACCTGTGACCTGAATGTAGTCTGGAGTGACTACGACGTGCGCACCAGTGATGGAACCGTCTGGGATCAGTCGTGTTCCGTATCCACTCTGAGAGAAAATTACTATGTCGTTTGGAAGACTAAATATAGTAGCAAATCACCTGCATGCACCATGCTACTTCGATTTGCTGCGGGGGTTACACGTTTTTTCTTCGCAGTCACTGAACAAAGAAGTGAAGCATACGTACCTCGGTGTTCCCGATGACCGAGTCAGGGCCTGGCTGAGGAGGCGCCCAGACACACCAATCCTGAACAGTGTTAACTGGCGACATGCTAAGTCAAGGTCAAGGTCAGCAATTGGTGGCGCACGATAGGCATTCTGGCACTCCGACGTCTGATTGTAGCCAGTAGTGCAGTTGTTGTAGCCTGTCTCCCCCTGCTCGCTCTGATAGGGAGCGTTTGAAGGCAAATAAGTTGCCGAATACGTAGGACTTTGAGCATAGCCTGACAGGGTCAAAGACAGTGCCACGAATGAGACAGAATGAAACATGGAGGACGACACTCCTGGCGAACAAACGGGAGAGAAGGAAAAGAGAGAAGTTGGACTGAGCGTTATCCTGCAAGCATGGTAATAAAACGCCTGCTTCTCACCTATACTGGGCAGGGACGTCTTCGAAGTACACCACGTTCAGGCGTGTTTTTGACATGACGTGAGGCTGGCGCCTATACAAGCACGTTAGTACATGACCGAGTGACATCACGAACATTGCGAGCTTTGACCTTGGCCAATCATTAATCGAGTTCAACCTTGAATTGGTCATTGTCAGGCGCGCAGCTTGTCACGGTGGTCTGGGCTAGTCTGGGCTAGACAAACAAGGTAAAAAAAAACTGTTGTCGAGCAGTAGATCTGACCATCATTGAAGGCACTCAACTGTCTAAAACAGGGCCCGGATTGACTTGTTCGAACTTCGACAAGACCAAGATCCGTGACGCATGTAAGTTCAAACACAAGTTGAAATGGTCACTGTACCTGCTAGCCCGGGTGCGGTGTACGGCTATTTCTAAGTTGAGTTTTGGGATGTCATTATACGGCATGGGTAGCAGTATTCAATGAAAAAGCTTCTAAAATAGCACCTCCAGAACGAGCCGCTGATTTTCGACCATGTAAGTATGTCACGGTGCGGCCCGATTCTGAATTTCTGATTACATTGCAGCGTGTGCTCAAGAAACGCCGAATAAGTACTATCCGATGGTTCCGGTGGTTCCGGTTAACCATGTAACCGATAGTAGAACTTTAATTATCCCGACATCTTTCGCCCTCTTACTAGTTTGACATTAACTACCTTCTGCCATCCGAGTCTGCCAGGCAGAGCCGGTTCTACCTGGCAGACCCTCAAAATGCCGAGCGGACGAAATAGGCGAATGTAACGAGATATTGTACTGGTGGTAACCAATGCCGGTACTGTACATGTCAGCGTCTGTAAATTTAGAGAGCTTACACGGATTAGATTGTTAGTATTTGGGTATTTGAGACTGAGCGATAGGCGAAATTTATTCTATTCTGCCCGCGGAAAGTCTTCCATGACATCGGGATCAATAATATTGTCGGTTTGAATAAAGAACTTGCACTCGGGCACTGCAATTGAAGAGAGTTTACTAGTAGGCCGAGGCTCCAAATTACTGCTCGGGGGTACCTGCAATGGCTCGGAGAGCCTCACTAGAGTCCATATAACTGAATCCTACAATCTGCATACTCGGCGCTCGCTATCGCAGCGTCTAGTAAGATCCGGTACGTAGTAATTATACTTTGTTAGTACTAGATCCCATGACCGGCCCTAGGCCTCACTCTCTCTCACCGATATTCAGCTGCAGTGTAACGTAAGAACATAATGTTATTCAATGGTCTTTTGCATAGTTCTAATAGTTATCATGATCAATGACACGACTTTGCGTAGCGAATGTATTACAGTTGACAAAAAGGGAGGTACTACCAGGCGACGAGTACGGTACCATTTAACCCCCCTCTCTATATGGTGTTAGGTTGGCGTGGCGGCAATATGATATAAAAGACACTAAATTTCAACATTCCATCATTCAGCGTAAATAGGGTCCTTTATTCGTCTCGTCATCGTTACTCAGTCTCCATCACTGGTTCAATTCTAGGCTTACCGTCAGAAATGTCGTCCAATCTACTCAATGCTATCAAATCCCTCGTGCCCCTTCAGTTTGAAGACCTCAACTACCTCTCGGCTCTGCTCCTTATACCAGTACCCATCTTGTTGGCCCATGTAATTCCTTATCTCAGGGATCCTTACAACCAACGGAGCATACAAGGGCCATTCCTTGCGCGCTTTTCAGATATCTGGCTAGGTTGGGTAGCGAGTCAAGGTCATCGCTCAGACGTTGTACATCAGTTGCATAGCAAACACGGTATGCGCATCTGACACTCGAGCCACATGAGCTTTAGCTCATCTTCCTGCCCATAGGAACCTTCGTACGTCTTGCACCAAATCACGTCTCTATTGCCGACCCGGATGCGCTGCAAATTGTATATGCCCATGGCAATGGCAGCCTGAAATCCAACTTTTATGACGCCTTCGTTTCCATTCACCGTGGTTTGTTCAATACTAGGGACCGCGCTGACCATGCCCGTAAGCGTAAGATTGTCTCTCACGTCTTTTCGCAAAAGAATGTTTTGGAGTTCGAGCCTTCTGTTCGTCTCTATGTTGGCCAGTTCATGAACCAGTGGGATCGTTTGTTCGACGAAGCCCTGAAAAATCAATCTGGCGCCGAGGGAGAGGGTGGTTGGTTTGGTAAGGGAGGCCGTTTGTGGCTTGATTGCCTTCCATGTAAGTAGTAGCTGCTGCGTCTCAATTTCCAATATCAGTGACTTATGTTACGTCAGGGTACAACTATCTGGCGTTCGATATCATCGGCGACTTGGCATTCGGATCACCGTTCGGAATGGTCCTGAACGCCAAGGACTCTGCGCCTGTTGCTGTTTCACAGAAAGATGTCATGAACTCCTATGGGTCGCAGAATGAGTGTGCATACGTCGATATCCCTGCCGTTCAGATCCTTAACGATCGTGGAGAGTTCTCGGCTTCTATGGGCGTTCTACCTCCCGCGTGGCGATCATGGGTTCGTCTGCTTCCCTGGTACCGCAAAGGTGGAATAGCTGTCAAGAATTTGGCTGGTCTGGCAGTCGCTGCCGTCGCCAAACGTTTCACCACTCCAACGGACCGCGTCGATCTCTTGAGTAAGCTGCAAGAGGGACGCGATGATGAGGGAAATCTCATGGGCAGAGAAGAGCTCACCGCAGAGGCCCTTACTCAGCTTATTGCCGGTTCCGACACTACTTCCAAGTAAGTCTTCCAGCTAATCATGGTCGACCATCTTCCCCATTCATTTCAGCTCGTCATGTGCTATCACATATTACCTTGCTGCCAATCCTCCTGTACAACATAAGCTCCAGAAGGAGCTTGACGACGCCCTTGGCAGTGAAGATGAATACGTTTCGACATACGAACAGGTCAAACGTCTACCTTATCTGGAAGCTGTTATCAATGAAGCCTTGCGTCTTCATTCGACATCTTCCTTGGGTCTCCCTCGCATAGTTCCTGAAGGAGGTTTGACCATCCAAGGCATTCATTTCCCACAGGGCGCTGTTTTGAGCGTTCCAAGTTACACGATTCATAGGGACACCAAAGTGTGGGGAGAAGATGCGGGTGTATTCCGCCCAGAGAGGTGGTTTGAGCGTGATCATGCCACTCTGCAAAAAGCCTTCAATCCGTTTTCCTATGGGCCCAGGTACGTGATGTTTAATGTCATGCGATCACTGTCCGCTGATGTTGACCACCTAATCCTCAGAGCATGTGTGGGACGCAACCTTGCGTCCATGGAGCTATTAATTATCATCTCCTCTATTCTCCGGCGCTACGAATTCGTCCTGGCTGACCCGGATAAAGTGGCACGTTCCTTCCATGCTAGCCCTCTCACACGAACTAACTTCATGACCTAGTTTGACACGCGGGAAGGTTTTCTGCGAAAGCCTGTGGAGTGCCGGGTGGGAATCAAGCGTCGGCAGTGATGAAAGGAAAGGTAGTATACTCACGCTTTCTTTACCTGTTTTGAGAGTTTATCCGCAGCTCTTTGTTTGTTGTTGTTCGCTGCTTCCTTGTACGATATCCTCCAACTGCAGCTGTAATTAGGCTTCTTCCACGGTACACTTGAGCAAACTTTCAGTTATGGGCTGATTCTATTCTTGTTTTGTTGGTCCGCTCTTAGCCTGATAGCGACATCGGAGTGGAGTACATATATATCACAGACCCCTCCCATCACCCTCGTTCCGCGCTCTCGCCCTCCACCTGTGAGACCATCGTCTCCAAGGCAGTGGCGGCCAAGGTGGGACGCATGTCTGCAGATACTTATATAACTGAGCCTATAGTATATCTTGAACATATCACATCTAATCCCGCCTCAAGGCTGCGTGCAGTGCCCCACTTTATCTGACTGATAGCCTCGCGCCATGCGACGGCACCATGGCCTCAACTAGTCAAACAAGCACGTCCCCACAACCTTCTAGCACCACCAATTCTTACAACAATAATCAAACGATGAGTATTTTCACCTCAAATGGATCGCCAACGCTAGTAGTCGCGTTTCTGGTGATCGGGCTGGCTATGGTGACCATGGGGGCATTGTTTGGGTGGAGAAGGATGCGTAGAGAGAGACTCTCCGTACAACCTGCCAGGCCAGCTCGGGTTCGCCTAGGGAAGAAACCGAATGTGTTAGGAGAGAAACCCACACTTTGGGATATGTGGACGAGAAGAGAAGAGGTGATGATCGATTTAAAATGGGAAAATCTAACGGTGCGTCAAGCTCCGCAGTCAGTGTAGAACATGGTGCTCATTTGCTATTGGCTCGCTGGTGGCTAGCCCTTTTGCGCCACGCTATTCCGTCCGACAGAAGAGCCTCCTCGGCCGGTCTTGAAAGCCGTCGAGCCACAACATCAAAATCCACCCCGTTCATCTTCTGTGAGGCCTCCGAGGGTGTCTCCTTTTAGATGGCAATACTGTCGACCCACGGGTTCTCCACTTCTGCCCCTGCCAGAGTCACAAGCGCGTGAACTTGGTGACATGTCTGGACGGCCAGGGTCAGGGGCTCCCTCGCTGACTCGGGCAAAGGGCCCATCCGTCGTGATGGCATTCACGATTGCTATGCCGTCGCCTAGTAGGAAGCGCGACAACATGACCGCAAGCTCTGAAGCATTAGACCGGGCGTCTACGCCAGAGCTACTCCATGATACAGAGCTGGGAGAGTACTGCATTGGATCAGTGGAGGTGTCGTGCAGTGAAGATAAATGACAGGGTTGTCATAGGACTGCTTGGCTTTATCTTTTTTTTGATACCTGATCGTATGCTGTAACTTATGAATGTATGACACTTACCCTTACCTACCTATCTGAGCCATAGGGTTTATTGTTGCTGTATCGTTAGCACAGACTTTATGTAAGAGGGATTTAGAACTTGCTTAACGGAAATAGCGGCTGTTGAAGGTTGCATACTAAGCCCTGCAGATTCTACACGAGTTGTCTTCGTGTCTTAAAGGTGTCAGTGAAGTTGTGAAAGCTAAATAGCACAGCCCCAAGTTGTTTCAGGGAATTGGCTTCAGAATCGGAGAATCACTGTGGTCAAGAAACAAATCATATCTGATTTCAAATTCCTATCGTCAATCATACCAGTGTCGACAAACTACAGTAAAAGTACTACTTCAACGTTCTACGTTGACTCGGGGAACAATACAAGGCTATAAGTGCAGAGGCTATAAGTACAGAATTCGAAAGTGATACACGCGCGCGATAACGCTAACGCATACGTAGAACAAAATATACACGATGCTGGGACACTAACAACACACACCTGACGAGTCGAGGAGGAGTCTGGCATAGTAAGATAAAACTGCAGGTCAGCAAATTAGTTCATAATTGAATCTCCATAAATCAATTCGCCACGCTCTCATCAGCGCTGCTGAGAGAATATGCTAATTGGGGACGCGGGGTCTGAAATCGCGTGACAGCGTGAGGACCACCTGCCACTGCTCTCTCCTCCTGACCAACGAGGTCAGTCCAGCGAACATGGTCGTTGAGAGCAGACAGTCCGCTCGGCGGACACCCGCTGAACGTGTGTATTCGGGGTATAAAGACGCCCTGCATCGCACGCGGTGTATATCTTCAATCCGGCTGCGCTGCTTGAGCGACATGCCCTCCCACTCATGCACCCGCAGAAGCTGGTGGAGTGTCTCATAAATCGCTTCGAGCACATCCTGCACTGTCACCCCGGTTGGGTTACGGGCTACTATCTCCCATTCAGGGAACAATAAGTCACAGACAAGGCGCAACTTTGGAATAGGGGGATTAGTTGCAAATTGTGACAGGTGGGATGACAACAGAGGCGTGTTTCTTATTTCTGCGGAACGCGTTGGACGGTAGCGCACATCCCATTCTATGGGGACTTGTGCATGATAGCGCTCCCCGCTGGAAGAACCAGTAAAGAGGGGGTTGAGCTTGACACCGTGCGTACGAGTTATGGGGGTAGTCATGGTGGGTGAAATGTGAAATGAAGTTTGGAGGGCTGCGGGCAGGACAGAAGTAAGAGGTCGAGTTTTATACATGATGAAATATTCCATACCTGGCATTGATGCCTCGCGGCAGTGATGATTAGGGCTCCACCGCAAAATGCCTTCAGATCCCACAGTCAATACCAACAAAAGATAACTTACTTGCCTCTTCGAAGAGCGCGCCGCGCATTTCGCTAGAAAGAGGCGACGCGTATGCGCCTTGTCCAAGTTTGATGTCTCTATATACCAGAAAGAGAAATCGTGATTAATAGCCACACGGCGTTCTTGTTGTAATCACATTAGCCACAACACGTTGTGATCTTAAGTGTGTGAAATGGTGATGACAGACTGCGGGGAAGAAGGGGGAAGAACATGCTGTATTGCTATGAAAATGAAGAAGGCAGAAGCCGCTGCCTTCTAGAAAGCGATGTCGGGCATAAACCGAGCCGAGCCGAGCGGAGGGGACACAAATTCTCCGCGAATGCAAGACTTTGTAAATGTCAGAGCCTAGCATGAAACTTGCGAAGCCATCTGAGATGCAGAAGAAGATAGATTGAATCCAAATACAGTTAAGGATGACGCACGTATACATCACAGATATGTCGGCTTTGTCGGGCACAATCACACAAGGACGGCAGGACAGAGGAATCGAGTCAATGGGGCGCGGGTCCGATGAGTATTGTGACTCCGAAAACATGAGTCATTTGTGGAGAGATAAGTTGGATTAAATTGTACTATGAATGTCGGGCGGCGCCGTTTTTAAATAGGGGGAGGCGCGATCACCGTGGAGAAAGGAGGGAATGTTGAGTTCAGGGCAGAGTTGCCAGTTCGAGAGGGCACACGACCCTGGATTATTAGCAGGATCTATCGGATGGTACCGACTTGCTGTATGCTCCAGCTGATGAGGACGTAAACACAAGGCATCAAAGTTGTCAGATCAAAAAAAGACCATGTGATTACCCTTGAAAGACGCTCGACAGTGATAGCTCAACATCGACCCATGTAACTGTGCGAACGAATGGCTAGCATTTGCGCCTCATATTTCAAGCATTGCAAAGTGGACAAAACACAGTCCAGAATAGCAAAGAGTCCAAGACTATAATGGTGCAACAATTAATACACCCTTGTAAGGCACGTCAAAGTAGAAAGATAGCACGAGACACGTAGCAGTCGTAAAAATCAGAACAAGCGCCACGGCTACTGCGAGTCCAAGTCATGATAGTACACGTTCGATGTCCCAATAACGATCTCATACAATGATCCGTGCTTCTTCAATCCCACACCTTTCGACGAAGGTGAAAACAGGTCTGGCGGTCGCGGCATGGCTATCAAGACCGAAACCTGAAGGAGAGATTGATCCACCGGGAGCTCTACCCTTGAATGATTCAAAAGTGGGGGAACAATCACTTCGGGTAAGGTGGGAGGAGAAAAGAGATAGGTTATCTCAGGTGGTATGCGGCCGATAACTTGACGTTTCCAGAAAGAAGGTCTCGGCGTTTGGCTGTGCGGCGGCGGTGGCAATGGCATGTCGTACTTTTCCGTTGCCAGCGGCTGTGAAGGTGAGAGATGATCAGAAGGACATAGGCACCAACAAGTAACGGGTGTTACCTGGGTGTCCCTCCATTGTAAACAGCCCTGACCCAGCGAAGCCCATACATCCCACAGTGGAGGCTTCCGCATATGCCTCCTCTGCGAGGGGATGTCAACCTGCAACATCTCATCGATCGCCTGGCGCCGTATGACCAGACGATGCCATACGAGTCCACTAATCATGAACAAGCCGAAGATTGACAAGATACTGACAAGAAAGCCAAAGAGTAGAGAACCGCTATACGACGTGTCTCCATTGCTTGTCGAACTTGAGGTCGAGGTGGGAGCGGATGATAACGTCGATGAAAGCAACGAGGAGTACTGGCTCGTCGACGACGCAGTCATGGTTTTCTTCAACGACGACACCTAAGCGTGGGGGGCATTCCCAAGGCGAACGGATGCATAAGTATGTAACATACGATGCTGAGCGTGAGCACGACAGTGCCTCCCAGAAATCGGGTACTTTTGTCTCAAACTGATCGATCGACCCACGTGACATGATGCTTGCCACCAAGACTTGACCAGGACAGTCTGAGACGAACGTTCTGGTTCAACTAATGAGATGACGAAAAGAACAGGAGGCGTAATAGAATACAACAGGGTAATATTGTTTACAATTTTACGATGCCGTAAAATAAGATAAAAATGAAACCTTCCATCACCAGTTGAGATCTGGAGCGAAAATGCCAGTAAACCCGAATGACCCTAAAATACACTAAAACCCACGCACCGTGTTGAAGCACAGCTCTTGCCCGTTCTCTCCTCCGGACATCATCCAGAATCCCCGCAACGTGTCTGTCTAGCATGTCGACGTATGGCTTGAGACTTGTATGTTCCCAGTCTGAATCAAAATATGAGTGAAAACAACTGGCACAGTGACAAGTAGAGCACTCACTTGCACCCTCGCCTGCCTTGTCGAGTTCTTGAAGAAGCTGCATAACTGTGGGAACTGCATTGGGGTCGAAATTTTCCACGCGGTTCGGGTCAACGGGGACGCAAACTCGGCCGGTTTTAGGATGCACACAGAATGGCGCTTTGAGAAGATGGTTTCGGTGCTTGGATACTTCGGCATCTAGGCGTGGATATGTATATTGCAGAATAATGTCTTCCAGAGCGGCCAGATTTCGGGCCTGTGAGGCGTCAAGAATGGCATGGATAGCGGGAGTAAAGCACATACACCCGTACCCTTCACCTCAGCCTTCAGCTCGTCCCATTTCTTCGACGATTCGATACCGGGCTGATTCTCCCACCGCTTCTCAAGGGTCTCGACAATTTTCTTGTCCGGAACCAGTTTAAGCAGCGTTCGCCAGCCGTCCTCGGATAGGAAGCATTCTTGGTCATCCAACAAGGGATACCATATCCTACTCCCTTCATCGCGCGCATGCCACAGAGAAGGTGGCAGATCTCCTGGGTGGCTCTTCGTGCTCATGCCTCTTACATTCACCTTCTTCGCCATCTCCTTACCTCCTTCGATCACAGTGAGCGCCCCAACCACAGCTCTACGTAGTTCGTCGGTAAGCCCCATGGCCTCGTCGTCGCTGACCCACAAATGGATACCACGACGGCCCGAGTATACCCATAACAATTGATGATATCCAAATTGTGTGCGCAAGGCCGAGTCAAGGACGCGTACAGCGTTGGCGATGAATGCCCAGCAGCGCTTGCATATTCCTGCTGAGGTGCAGCATGTGCGCACGCCATCATAATCAGTCATATCGATATCAAACACCAGCTCGCGCTTCAATGGGGTGAAGAGCTTCCCCGACTTTACAGACCGTGCCAATTTCCGTTCGCTTGGCTTGCGTGTTGTTAGCGTGAAAGCCAGGGAGATCGAAAGATAACTCACCCGAGATGAGTACATGGGTCCGATCTCGAAGCGCGTTGGATTGAGTGCGCACACCTGCTTTTTGAGTTCTTCTGCGTTCGAAAAGCAGTTATAACGTAGATACACGTCTCCCTGGAGAGTAAATGCGAATTCGCGGTTTGTAAATAAATCCTTTGGCGTGTGTTCCTGGTTGAGCCATGTGAAGATGGATTTGAAAGGGTACAGCATGCGGTAGAACTGGAGCATCACTTCCGGCGAGGTCTCCGCAGAGTCGGCCATTGTTGAACGAAGGAATAGCAAATCAAGGTGTGCACTGTTAACCGTCGATACTTACATGTTGAGTGACAAAGAGCACGTGAGGAAGCGTCACGCGTGCAAGTCACACACACTCAAACCTTTGGAAACAAAACACCAGCTACTAGTAGTGTACCGTGCCATGACTATTTCAAGTCTCGGTTTTTCCATACGCAACACAACGAAAATTTGCATATCATATGAACTGACTGCGAATTTCGAAACGAATGGATCAAATCAATATTATGACTTATACTTACATGCACTCCACATATGTGCGAGATACCGAGCAAGTAACAGAGCCGCAAGTTACCCAGTCAATATTGAATCTACTATAGAGGCAGAAGTCAATATTCGCAATCACGATCGGAATGTGCATTCATAATCGTCCAGCTTTCAGTGCATAAATAGCTTCCATGTCGCTTATGAATGCATGACAAGCTGAAGATCGAGTGTCCAAGGACTCATTAATTTCATTATCATTCCACCATCTGCTAGCATGTCATTGCCAGAAATCGGGATTAGACTCGTTGGATTGAATCGAAGATACTGAGTGACGAGTGTCTGCAGCCTTTCACGGTGCTACTGTCGAACACGACGTAGTATGTGTTTTGGACCTCCAAGTTGCAGTAACGCAGGATCACAACATAAACCACACTCCTTGGAGCACTGTCGGTGGCCTTGCATCATAAGGAGTAGGGGCAATCCTTGTCCAGAACTTTTGTGGCGATGAAATGACATAGAAAGGTCATAGCGATGATCCTAGGAAGTTGTGCTGCCAATTAAATGCACTGACCTATACCAACTCTTTGAGGCAACGACGTACCCTTGTATACCCAAAGTTTATCATTCAAGCTTCTACTAGAGTATGGTGTTGGCATATAAAATAACACCCACTAAACGTTGTGTGCAATACAGAGTCAGAGGCATGCCCAGTGGCATCGCTTGCCGACTTGAACATCAAAGATCACAGCGTGGGTCCTAGGTTGATTTGCACCTCTTTCGAATAAGGAAGTAGAGTCCGTAGGAAAGACAACAGAGCCTCGATGACTGAAGGGTGTAATCTGGCATCAACGCGAGAAAAGGGATGACTCTAAGCATTGAACATCAAGGACAGAGGAAAGAGGCTAGCCGAGAGGATTTGGAGTCGGGGTAGCTGGAGCTTGTCGATCTAGTCCTATTTTCGATGCTCCTTGAAGAATTGATCCCAGCAGAAGTTGGAGAATTTCTTGTTGACGGTGCGGGGCAAGTGCGTTGGACGCAAATATGTCGCTCTAACTCTTCTACTTCCGGGCGTGTATGTCTGTGTATGTGGCTGAGTTTGACCTTCAGCTTGGACCACTGAATGCCACCACTGATCAATAATGACCGTCTCTGAAGCGCAAACACGGCAAGATGACTTGAAATTCACGGAAGATACACAGAGCGTAGAGGTTATCGATGAAGAGCCCGGAGACGATACGAACTTAGATGCGACGACCAAGAAACAGAAAGAGAAGGAGCCGCAGCGCGAGCGCGAGCTGGGGAAGTCAATCTTACCATTCTCGAGAGTGCAGAAGATAATCAAAGCGGACAAGGTACGTGTTAATGGATCCTACTGAGGTGTTGTACAGCGTCATGCAGCATTCCAGGAACTTCCAATAGTCGCACGCGACGCGACTTTCTTAGTCTCACTTGCCACCGAGGAATTCATAAAAAGACTTTCAGAGGCATGCCAGAAACTCGCGGAGCGGGAGAAACGAACAACTGTGCAGCAGAAGGACGTTGGTATGTCTGGAGCGTGCCATGTCAATATTTCATTTCTCAGTTTCATTCTCTCACAGCAAGTGTAGTGCGGCGAGCAGAGGAATTTATGTTCCTTGAGGGTACGTTCCTCCCGGGCTTGACCATCTCCTTCTCTTTTCATAGCTTCGCATATAGAGATCATCGCTTTTCAACGCACAGAACCTCCACAGAAACGCAAACCTAAAGCATTACAGAATGCGGAGAGCCAGAGTGAACCAACAATGCTCGATAAGTTTGTTGCTAGAGGAGAGGAGAGTCAGGAACTGGATAATACACCCCCTCCGGATGTTGTCATGGATGAAGATGGGACAATGTATGCAGGATAAATGCGTAATCTATGAGGGTAAGAATCCTCGGCCCGATTCTTTTTGAAGACATGACTACCCAGGAGCGGCTGACGATGGTAAGTACATTCCCTCACATTACATGATCAAGGAGGGGTGTGTAAGTGTGATTCCTTGTAGTTGATGGAGTACTTGACTACTGTTGATGTTTCTCAAAAGCATGTGCAACCACCAGGGCCGTATAGCCTCTTGCATGGGCGTGCCGGAGCGATCCTCATCACGGCGTCACTCAAACGCTGTGCGCGTCCGCCATGGTCATGATCAAACAAGTTCGCATTCACACCGTGCACTAGTCCATTGACACGCTCAGTGACTACCGTTCTCATCACTGATTTGCATCTATATATACCATACGATGATTCTTTCCTCCTCAAGACCTTCTCGTTTTTCTGCTCGTTCTGATTGTTCTGGTTCCCTTTCGCAAAATTACAACTATCTTTCCATATCTCTCCTACTGTAAACCATATAAAATGTCTATTGTACTTACCCCCTACTGGTCGCCAGATGAGGGCATCCAGAAGCTCAAGATGGAAGCACGGGGTGCGTTTGGTCTACTCCATTGATACCCATACCTCATACGTGAATTTTTACTGCCTTTAGCTAAAACCCCAGCTGCGCCAGGCCTTACGCCACCAGTTTTCAGTATGAAAGCTCAGATGGATCGTACCCTTCTCCAATTACGCGCCAGGACATCCCCTATTGAGAAATATACCTTCCTCGCGCAAGTCAAGCAAGCAGATGTCGAGGCCTTTTACAAGCTATGCCTCGAAACACATGCCGGTATGAGGACAATTGGTGTCAGAATCTTTGGGAACTACAATCAACTATTTATCCTCAGGAAATCACACCTATAATTTACACCCCAACTGTCGGTGATGCATGCCTACAGTACTCGAAAATCTACAGAAACCCCGAGGGTTTGGTAATGAATACAAATGCCTCATGGGTCTCCTTCGCTTAATGAGTGCTACAGTTCATCTCTCTCAAGGACAAAGGCAGAATTGGGAACATTCTGCGCAATTGGCCCCTTGCGAATGAGGCTCGGATCAGCGTTGTCACGGATGGTTCGTGTAATACTATTTGGTTAGATGATCAGTACTTGATAACATGCACCAGGTTCACGTATACTTGGGCTTGGTGACCTTGGTGTAAATGGGATGCCCATTGCCGTTGGAAAACTCTCTCTTTACGTCGCCGGTGCTGGGTGCGTCTACCCCTAGTTTTATTTGTGTGACCGTCCGACTAATTGACTTTAGTATTCGCCCATCAGTCCACTCTCCCCATCACGCTTGACCTTGGAACTAACAACTCCTCTAATCTTTCCGACCCCTTGTATCTTGGGCTGCGCCAGCTCAGGCCCTCTGACGCGGAATATGATGCCTTCATGGATGAGTTCATCACCGAGATGAGACGCGTCTACCCTAAACTCTTGGTGCAATTCGAGGTTCGTTCATATTCTTCAAATTTCTATTCTAGAGACATGGACATTCTCATGGGCGATAGGATTTCTCCACTGACCATGCATTTTCCTACCTTGAGCGTTTCCGTAATAGTCTCCCACTGTTCAACGACGATATCCAAGGTACAGGTGCTGTTGTCCTCGCAGGGTTGCTTTCCGCTGCACGACTGGTCCCCATCCCGCGCAACGAACATAGAATCTTGCTATTTGGCGCGGGAAGCGCTAGTGTAGGTGTTGCTAAGCAGCTTATGAGCTTTTTCACAATCGCTGGGATGAGCGAGGAAGCGGCCAGGAGTCAAATCTGGCTTGTAGATTCGAAGGGACTCGTTTACTGTCGGCAGGGAAGGGGTTGCTGACTACAAAATGTGTATGTCCCTCTTTTCTTTGGAGATGGTTCACACCTAACGAGCTACTGCCAGCAGATTTCGCAAGGAGGCATTACACAGGTCCTCCAATGAAGGACCTTGCAGAGATCATCAAGTATGTGAAGCCAACTGTGCTCCTTGGTCTCCTCGACAATCACGGTATGATTCAAACATATATTCTGTATTCATCGTCGCGCTCACTCTCTTTCAGGGTGCTTTTACCCCGGAAGTCATCCGTCAGATGTCGCAGAACACATCTCGCCCCATCATCTTCCCTCTCTCCAACCCTGTCCGTCTCTCAGAGTGCACATTCACTGAGGCTCTCATACATAGCAACGGCACCGCAATCTTCGCAAGTGGCTCACCATTTGGAAGCGAGGTCATTGGTGGCGTCAGGAGGGAAGCGGGCCAGGGTAATAATATGTACATCTTCCCTGGTAGGCTCTCTCTCGTTCTATGCCTGTATCTAAGCTGACTGTTGGATCTCAGGGCTTGGTTTGGGTGCGATACTGTGCCGCGCCAAGAGTGTGACAGATAGTATGGTAGAAGCGTCTGCGCTCGGATTGGCGGGCTCTCTTTCGTGGGATGAACGGGCCCTAGAGCTCGTGTACCCCCGTGTCGAGCGCATCAGGGAGATCAGTGCACACATCGCTGTCAAAGTGATACGGGCAGCACAGAAGGCGGTATGTCTAGTCATCGTATGATCCTCGAAAGCAGTCAAAAGTTTACCCCCATTTTTAGGGCGTGGACAACTCGACAGATCTGAAGAGAATGGATGATACCCTTTTATTAGAGTTTGTCAAGGGCAAGATGTGGAACCCCTAAATGTTTCAAGAAGCTGTAATACTTGGTATTCTGTGAATAGATTGTCAGGACGGTTTTTTGGGTCAGTGAGCAGCTTTTGAATTCAACAACACTAAATACACAAGTTGCGATCACGCCTTCGATGTGCCCCCAGTCGAAGGTTGCCTTGTGGCACTTGCCTCGCGACCGATGACGCGACCGGATTTTATAAAAACAGCTTCTTATTGGTCCCTAGATCGATGATCCGCCACTGGCAGGCTTGGGGTAAAATCGAAGAACAGTTACGTCCCATGACATATTATTATGATGGACTTGGCAAGTTCAGGTGATCAGCCTCGTGCAGAATTCCGTTCGGTGATCTCATAGGCGAGAGTGGCATGGCAAGCTCTTCTCGAGTTGGGGCTGGTATAGGTAATCGGGATGTTTCACTGTAGATAGTGACTGATGTTGATTTCCCCTTCAAGGCCCCATAAGTCATGAAAGTTGTCGTGTAACAGGTTGCGTGCAATGCAAAACACCTCTTAAGTGCGTTCTGGTATACCACGCGCCGTGCACAGCAACTGAGTTTTGTTGCTAGATTTCGTATCAAGTTGTCGTTCACTGATCAGATTAGAATGCCATGAGGGAAACTGGTAGCAGGCTTGAGAAGATCCGTTACAAACCTTACTACAGTCTTCCAAAGTCTCGAAGAAACCAACGGAAGACTACTCCAAGAACCAATCCAACCTAGGAATGCTGATCTATGACATAGGTAATACCCGGGAACACAATTGAATGAAACTTACTCCAGGGCGGATCTAAAAAATGTTCTGTAGGAGTCTGGAGAACATCGGGGTCCGGGAGATCGAGGTACTGGGCGGTTGATGAAAACACATACATAAATTTTGGGAATCAACAACCACTGCATTTGATTATAAGAGCTTCACAGTATTCATGACCTATAGGGCCAGAGGACAAATCTAAATTAGCCGATCACCTAGTAGGCCAAGCTCACCAAATAGAACCGCATAGTCAATCATACACTTACCACTGTGGTACAAAACCCCCACATTACTCGGTCCGTCAGCCTTTCCTCGAGGCTTCAGATACCATTGCCAGGCCGCAGGGAAGATGTAGATCCGATGCCCAATCAGATTAACGACAATTATTATAACAAACCTACTCACATAAACTTGTCTCCACATTACACAAGCCTAATCAGATCAGCCGCTGCTCTAATTTCGGCAAATTCGCCTTCCTTGATATCGCCTACAAATTGACGACAGAGCAGCGACTCAAATGTCACTGTCAACAATAAATCTTTCGGAATGTTCGCAAATGACAAATAGTGTCAGTGAGGATGTTCAGCTGTGGGTATGAAGATTGGGACCTGCGAATGAAAATAAATTAAAAAGGAATCTACATGTGCGTGGGGCGGAATCATCCTGAGTCTACTGGGTGCGTGTTTTTCTAGGCTGATGCTCCATGACATCACTGGCTACTTGAACAGCAGACCCGGGGCCCATGTCATCCCTCGCACACCCGTGAGAAATCGGAGTGTATGTCCGGTAATGAAGATAATGGTTATGATGGCGACAGTTGTACGACATACGACTTTCTACGAGGCCAGTAGCAGCCCTGAATACTAGGAATAAGATTTAGTTGGGGTTTATTCAATGGAATGGGAGAAATTCGGGTTAGTTGATCAGCCTGAGAGTGGAGGAAATGTAATTTCCCAAAAAGGAGAATGACGTAGGCTTGTGGCGCGGAGGGTACCCTGTTTTTGTTCGTGTGGAGCTCATCTGTAAAATGAACGAAACAGATCCAAGCGCACAGCTCAGAAACGTTAGCCGTTGTTCTTGTTCCTAATTTACAATACCCTTAAATTTTACTTTTCAGATCTTCTCGCAGGTCGAGCTCACTGTTCTCTGCGTCCTCCGGTATACTTACTAACCTGGCAAAACACTTCAGCACCATCAATTTTGTAGCAACCGACGCGTTACGCGGGCGATAAAGCCGCGACGCATCGCGAAGCCCATACCCTAAAATAAATATAAACCCAAGCCAACCATACCCTTGCAGCCGTAATACCAGCGCCTTCCGCTCCAGATGGCGTCAGCCCCGCCTCTTTCTGTGCGTTCATCCCCTTACCTTTTCTCTTTCTCTTCCTCTATTGTCTAGGTGCTAATGCCTTTTTTATCTTCCTCTTCTCTTCACCTATCGCAACAGGGTTTTTCTGCTCCTCATTCTTCTGAGTTCCTGGGTCCCACAAATGATGACATTGAGGCTGTCATTCAAATGGCCACATCATCTAGCAATTCTCAGGATTCCCGCCAGCTAGTCCCACTACGAGATACCCGCGCTCAGTTGTTCATTGGCAATGTATGGTCGTCTGTAGACCCTCCTGAATGCTGTTCGGCTCTAACCGAATATTGCAGCTCCCGTATCGAGTCCGTTGGCAGGACCTCAAAGATCTTTTTCGTCGCGCAGGCACTGTCTTGCGTGCTGATGTGTCACTAGGTCCTGACAATCGCTCACGAGGCTATGGTACTGTCCTTCTGGCCACCGCGGAGGATGCAGGAAGGGCAATTGACATGTTAAATGGTTATTGCTGGCAGACCAGAGTCCTGGAGGTGCGCCCCGACAGGCTTGGCGCAAGTGTCGATGAAATGGGCGCCACCCTCGCAACCAGAGGCGCGAATGGGCACCCCTCAGGGTTCCCATCTTCAGCCAATCCATATGATGAAAACACGTTTGGACAGGATGTGGTAGGTGGCACTGGAATGAAAAATCTCTTTGTGGGTAACGTGAGTCTGTCAATCTTCTTCCCTCTTTTCCTCTTTCATCGATACTCCCCCCTTGTGTATGATCATCATGTGAGATTCGAGTTTGTACAAGTGGCCTTCTACCATTACCACCTCTGGATATTACTTTCTTGGGTCATCTTTTGCTTGCGGTGCCACAAGTGTCTATTTGCTCACCTTTCTTCCACTTCAGCTTCCCTTCCATATCCAATGGCAGGATTTGAAGGACCTGTTTCGTGCCGCTGGTGCTGTTGCTCGAGCAGATGTCACCGTTGGGCCTGATGGGCGCTCTCGCGGGTTCGGAACAGTCAGCTTCGTTACGGAAGACGGTGCTGAGCGCGCGCGCAGGATGTTTGATGGGTGCGTTGCTGCCTTCTTCATGACGTACGATGCGCCTTCCGGGTTCATGTGCACATCCCTCTTGTTCACATTTTGACCATAAAATATTTTCGCTGTGTAGTGATGTGGCATGTCGCGGCACTACACTCGATATGAACCCTTCGATGCTTTCGTGTTTTGTTAATCGATTCTGGCTCATGTGCTGATTGTTCGTGATTATTGATTATGATCTATTCCAGGTATGAATTCAATGGACGACCATTGAAGGTCCACTACGATAAATTCTCGCCGTCTGCAGCTCCGGTACCTCTTGTTGGCGCACAAATACCAGTCCCATCCACTCTATCACAGTATGCTCTTGCATCTCACTTGCAATCCCTACAACTAGAGTCCCATCGGTTGGGACGCCAACAAAACGAACATCTATCTCAGCTCAAACTCGATGGGGTGTTGCATCCGCAATTAGATTCTTTAATGCACCCACAGTTGGATTCGCTTAGACGTGCTGATCTAGACCCCATAACATCATCTCAGCTGGAAGTCCTGTTGACTCACTCAATCGCGCCATCAAGTTCTCGATCCTCCGACCCTTCTCTCGGTTCAAGTCCCCTTACCCCCGCCCCCCTCACTTCTCCTACACTCATGCACACTCAGTCCCTTGCGCCATCAGCAGCCCATTCACTAGCACCTACACCCACCCATCCGCATTCGTTGACAAGCTCGCCTCATCTAGGGTTCTCAAACAATAGCTCGACAAACTTCGCTCCCCTCGGCCTATCTCTGGGTGCCGACGCGCTTACCGCCAAGTTGCCCCCACATTCGGGTGTCGCTGATTCCCTCAGCTTGAAGCTAAACACAGACATGAAGCTCGGGAGCGATATACATCTGCTATCATCAAATAAATCACGGACATCGAGCTCCAGCTCGCAGCGTCCAAGCGTCTCTGCGGGCTCTTCGCAAGCGCAAAGCTATACCACATCGACTTCATCGGGGTCGTCACGGCCAAGCTTTAGTACAGCCTCATCATTGACTGATGGTACAAACTTCTCCCAGCGGCTCTCGTTCGGTGCGTCGCAATCCCAGCGACCGTCGTTCAGCTCTTCGACATCCCAACGCCCCACCTTTAGCTCCACGTCTCAGCGCCCGTCCTTTAGTGGCGGTTCTGCGCGGCGCCCTACATTCAGTGCGAGCTCGCTATTGAACGAGCCATTCTTCGATGGCGAGCAAGAGGGGCAGGGGTCTGTGGGCCATCCTGTCAGTATGGGCACGTCGCGGGAGAACTCGGGCTCGAGTTTGAGCTCGACATTTTCCCTACCTTATACACTGACTCGTCCTAAGTCGGATATAGGCAGTGATACCGCGTCAACGTCCCCTCCGGCGAGCGGGGGATGGCCAAGTATAGCGAGTCCCCGGCAGAACTCGCCTAAATCTGTCATGCTTGCGCATCCGATCCTCAGTTCAGACTTGTCGAACAAGTCTCAATCTATGTGGGGTGCTTCAGAGGTTGAGCCAAGCCAAGGATCCACGCCAGCCAAGTTTGAGGGGCCAGGAAACACCGACGTCACCACGACCGCACTTGGATCTCTGTGTTTGCGAAGGTCCAAGGCACTGGCTTCCAAGGCTGCAGAGAAAAACAAAACATCTTCACTAAATCTGAAGTCTACATCTCCACCTCCGCAGAAGCCATCTCAGGCATCCTCCCGCCGACAACCTGGACCTATTGCGCTGCCTCCTCCATGTACATTTACACTCCCACATCCACCGGTGCTGTCCCCATACCTTCCGCCCCACCCACAGAGTCCAATGTATCACGCTGGCTACATGCCATCTCATCCCATGAGTCCGTTGCATCATCCGGGTGTGCGCAGCCCTATACATCACCCCCGCGATAAGCCCGCTCCATTCCCCTTACCATATGCACTATGGTGTCATAACACCACACGGCCTGCCTCCCATCACACCAAGCATGCCGCCATTTACATTCTTGCAGCCAACAAACGGGCGTGCCAATACCACAGAGCAGCAGAGCTCAAATAATGGGAATCACCAGGACCAGGCAATAGAAGGCCGAACAGAGGCTCCCCCACCATCATCCCCATACCACCTTCCGCCGCACTCCCAAGTTCCGTACACGTCGCACCTGCCTTCGCACATGTTCTCCCCCGGAATTCCTCTTTCACCTGGGATCATGGTGCCCATATCCACCGGGCACCCGTCATCAGTGACAATGGTGCCGTTGACGCCTGGTGGAGTACCGATGACGCCCGGCGTGACGATAACACCTGGTGCTTTTTGGCCGCAGGCACCGTGGATAAACCCGGCTCCGGGAGCCCCTGTGCATGCAGACGAACAATGGCACAATCATGGTCATCCCCCGAACTCTGGGGGCGATTACTTCCCTCCGCAGGGTGGCCCGGATGATGATACAGGTTACTTCCCACCCGTTTACAGCATCGCGAAAGAGATATTTAAAGAGGGAAGTGAATTCCATTCCACTGAGCAGGAGGGAGAGAGTCAGTCGAAGGATTCCTCGCCTTCAAGGATGGTTTCTCCTGTGCCTAAATCGGTGCAGGAGGGACAACATGTTGAGAGCGACCGCAGGTACAGGGAAGCGCGGCGGACGGTGTCACCCCAACCAAATCGGGTTGCAACAACAGAAGGGGGCCATGTACCCCGAAGGGTGGGCCTAACTCATCGGTCGGATTCAGACCCCTAGCAACGGGAAGGGGCAGAGCTGAATCAATTTGCACTGCGGGATTCTCATTTATTTGTAGGTTGCAAGTCGGGGCAACCTGGGTTTCATTTGTTTTTGCATTGTAGTACATCTTTAGCATCATATCTACTGGAACATCTGTGCATACCTATATTTTCTTGATTGTTGATATCGTTTCCTAATTCATAACCTTGTACTATCACCTTGTACTACAAGTACTACAAGGTCAATATCACCCCGTACGATTCCTCCATGAGAATTATTAGTTATCAGCGCCACGCTTATTCCTGGCATGTCCTGTGTCAAACTAGTCTTTATTTCATCTTGCGTTGGCAAATAACTGCTAGTCCTCTGTGACTTCAACCCGTCCCCGCTCACCATATCGGCGTGGATGTTCATGCCCAGCGTCGCAGTCAAATCTCATCTGGTACACCATTCCGGGTATCAGTGGATGTGAGTGGACCAGATCGAGGTGTCAATGTGCAGAGGTGGAATCTGGCTTTTGTCACTGTAGCTGTTGTCCAGGGACAGTTGACACTTGAGCTGTACTGATCGGAGTCGAAGGCTTAACTTCGTTCAAGATGAAAGACAGTGGAAAAGGACAACCAGAAGCGGAGGACTTCAAGCGACGGCGATCCCGCTGAAGCAGGTTTCCGCTGATCCGTGTCGTTTGGTGCTTTTCTTCGCGAAGCCTCTACTAAGTGAGTCATTCTCGTCTAAACCTTTTTTATATGTGTTATTAAACAATATTATTAATGTTATAGACTGGACGTTCGGGCTTTCATTGTGGCTGACAATGAGTCAATCCTAGCGGTCCAGATATTATCCACGCAGGTTCTAGTTATGGGGCTCCAATAGAATTCATCCTAAACCATCCGTTGTGAAGTTCTGCCATCCAGGCGCGACCAATCTGCCAAATCAATAGAGCTTCAAGTTTCTGCCCACAATAATGTTTTCAGGATATAAAAGCAAGCTCTGTCTACCTCAGTAGTTCAGAGTTTCCTCTGCGAAGCTTTTATCACTTTGTATACATCATGCACATCTCCTTCAAGTTTCTCGTCGTCGTTACTACTTTGGCAGCATGCATGTCTGTCACTGCCGCACAGTGCAAACCTACCTTAAAGATCTGCGATACGAACAATAATTGCTGCAGTCACAACTGTGCTCCAGTGAAAGTGAGTATGAGTAGCTTGCTTTGCATCCAGTATCCGACCCTGTTGCTCACCCCTTGCACCTCGCAATATCAATAGCCCGGCGGTCAGAAAATCTGCCAGTGAGACTGCTTACCGATGGGCTGGCAGCCCGTCCATGAGCACATCTGGACAGTGAGTCGTGTTTCCGCTTTCGCATTGGTGCTGTGGCTGATGGCACAATATGTAGTTCGTTGCTGAATCGGTCGATATTAATGTGGTTGTTCTTGGAGTCTGTTGTTTCCCCTGCTTCGTGGGCAATAGAGGCGCCTTTTTGATTAATCTGAACACTCAATATTGACTTACTTTACGTGGGGAGCGATTTCAACGTCCAGAATTGTGCTGCATCATTCAGAGATTCAGAGCTTGAATATTCATCGGCGAAGTCTGCATTATGTGTATAGCGGCTGTAGCAGTCGAGGCGGGAATTTTGACCGCCGCTGATGGGCGCGTCAAACTTTGGACATTTTTAATGTCCATTCGACATCGTCTCACCACCCAACTTTGTTTGCGGGAAAAGTTCAGTTTTCACGGTTGTTCTTGCTGAGCATTCGCTCATGGATGAATTCTTCAAGGTCCATCTTAAGTAGTCATAGCCAACTGGCACCAGAACATATTAGAAATGTTGATGGTGCGGATTCAAAACCTGCCGACAAATGTCTTATCGCAGCCTTGACATTCACGCATGGACAGTTCTTTGGAAGTTCATCTCAACCTGTGAAGCGTACTGGCCTAAGTGATTACCACAACAGAACCGAAATCTGTTTCTCTTGGACTCCGCAGGTTCGAAACCTGCCGACAAGTTATTTTTCTCTCAAAACACCCTGATATTCATTCATAGATGGTGTCGTCGGAGGTTCTTCTAACCGGTCTTAGCTAAGTGGCTTCCACAACAGAATCAAAATCTGTTGCTCTTGAGCTGCGCAGATTCGAAACCTGCCGACAAGTTATTTTTCTCTCGGAACACCCTGACATTCACTCATGGATGGTTTCGTCAGAGATTCATCTATGATCTAACTGGTCACCAGAAGGGGACTTCAAGCGACGACAATCCTGCTGACGCAGGTTTTCACTGGTTCGCGTCGTTTTGTGCTTTTCTTCGCGAAGCCTCTACTGAGTCATTCTCGTCTAGCCTTTATATATATATATATATATATATATATATTATTAAACAATATTATTAACAAGGACTCGCCTTCGGTCGGCTTTTGTACGATACACTGTGTTCACGGTAATGAGATGGGAGCGATGTCAATTGAGTTATGTGAATAGATACATGTATCTCTTCGCGTTCTCACTCTCGACAATGCTGTATACAATGACTGTGAGCAAAAGGATCCGTTCGCAAGTCGAGCACAGTCCTTCCTAGCGTCAGTCCTTGACAATCATTAAAAGTAGTTGCATATGCGAGTCGCAGAGGAAATTGTCTTCAATTTACTGTCCAGGATGAACGGTTTGGATGGAATGAGAAGTTGATGCGGGGAATGCAGTGGCTTTCCATTGTATTGAGTAGTTGGACTTCGACGAACCGACGATGCAGTGCAATCACGCGCACGCGCGCGTTTCTGACCAATCCCTTTTCTACCGAGAGGTTTCGTTGAATGGCGCAAATGCAGTTTTCTTTGAGATCCATGCGATGAGGAGGTACTCCAGGATGGGTCAACAATGCGAGATAGTCCGGGGTGTGTTCTGGTGCATTAAATGGTGTGTGGTCGGCTTCTTTCAGGCTGTCCGAGCTGAAATAAGATTCTATGTCCCATCAGTGGAATGTGTGGATGATGTCTGTCTGGGATACTTACCAAAATCGCCGGGCAATTTCTCTAGAATTTTGTCGTTGAATTCGTCGACATAGATATTGAGAGGGGAGAGGAATGCGCGCTAAAGACACGTCTCGGCGTCCTCGAGCATGTGGCGGGAAGAGGAAGTTAGTAGTATCCTCGAATTTTGTGGTCGCTACTATGAGTGCGAGATTCTGTCGATTTCCGGAGCAGTCTTCACCAATCCCGTCCACGAAAGCTGTGAATTGCGGGTCACCCATGCTTCGAATTGCAGTGTTGAGAGTCAAGATGCGAATGCTATTCCATAACGCTGATGACTTTGCTGACGCTGCGAGAGTGGCTGTCTCTCCTGCTCCACTGACAATGGGGCCTACTTGCCGAAAATCTCCCAAACCTATGAAGGTAATTCCTCCGAATGGTATTGCTGGTCCAACCACGCCATGATGGCAATGAGCAAAGAGCAGTAAAAAGGAGACAGAATCATGAGCGCAGAACAACACAACATGACGTGATGGACACTATAGGACCCGATGCCGGCGGTATCTCGTGCTTAATACATGTAATATATAAATAGATAAGGACTCCCCTGCGGTCCGCTCCATGGGTCGACCGGTCAATCATAACGCTCAGCAGGTCCAACTCTTATCTAAACCTTGTTAAGTAGCAATGTAGAATCAATTGATTCCATTTTTGAGTGAGATGATTAGATTATATTCACGAACATACTACTAGTACGTATATATGATCTACTCTATGGAAAGAGGGAAAAAGAAAGGCGGTGAACGAATGGCCAGTCGCCCACTAAAAATATTCTTTTACCGCTGTGCTTGATCGGAGGACGAGCTCGAGTATACTATGGTTGAGTAGGTTCAAGTGCTTGTTTTCTTGGTGGCTTCTTTGTCTTGGCTCGAAACTGTATAAATGACCTTGTTGTCTTAGTACAAATAAGTATCTGCAAATCATATTTTGTCTGTCTTCTTGTGGAGTCGGGGATTGGCGCTTACGCCGCTACGATCATCTTACAGTCCGAGGTATGTAACAATAAACAAGGTACATACACAGACTCATTTAACCACCGCAATTCGCTGCATTCATATGATAAGAGGATCTTCCCGCTTTTGTGAATTTGAATTCCGAAGGGAATGACCCTGCGCGAATGCCTCCTCCAACCTCAACTCCTCCGTATCCTTGGGACTATTCGTCGGAGGGGCATCGACGGCTTTAAGCTCCTCCATGGAGACAGCACGGCGTTTCCCAACAAAGATCCTGCCCCCAGGTGCATCTTCCAACGAGCGAACAATGATATCCTTCTCGAAGAGATATTTGATGTCTTCCAGTGGATACCCAGTCGTCTCGGGTATGAAGATATATACCCATGCTGCCATTATAAATGAAGCAACACCGAACACGAGATAAGTCCCATAGGTTATGCGGTTCAGCATGATAGGCGTGATTTGGGCGATGACGTAGGTAAACAGCCAGGTAGTCGCAGTTGCGAGGGACATGGCGGCTGTACGGAGATGGCCTGGGACAACTTCAGAGCCGAGGACAACGGGAGTAAAACCCCAGCCTATGCAGAAGAAGACGCCGAAGAGATATGTGGCGACAATGGAAACGTACGTCCCTGGCACAATGCCATGGTTGGGGTGAGCACCAGCGTACCCGCCAATCCATAGCATCATCAAGCCCTGCGCCAGACCACCATAAATCAGGGACCTCTTCCTACCCCAACTTTCGATGACGAAAGCAAGAGTTACCCATGACACGACGAAATTTACGACACCGTATACTCCAGTAGCAAATAGCGTTGAAGAAGTAGATGAGAAACCGAGGCCGGCAAATATTTCAGGGGCATAGCAATTAATTGCGTTCGTGCCAGACCACTGCTGGAAGAAGGTGGCAAGAGATGGGATAATGCAGCGCAGAAATATGATTTTCGACTCTCCCATCTTGCGGAATTGTGTGAGCAGCGGCAGTCTGTGCTTCCCGATGAAATCGGCGCGAATCTTGCTGAGAGTCAACACGACAGCATCATCATCCCGATCCTTCCTCGCAATATATGCGAGGGCTGCAGCCGCTTCCTCATAGCGGCCGCGTTCCACAAGCCAACGGGGAGACTCGGGTTGAAAAGGCATAAAAAATAGCAAAAGTGCCCCAGGTACAATCTGGGCGATAATGGGCAACCGCCACTGCATTTGTCCTGGTGAGATATTGAGAGAAACGCTGTAGTTGACCCAAACTATACACGATCAATTCAAATTGTCACAGGTCTGGAAGTGACACCCACAAGCCAGCATATTTCCAAGTTGCACAGCAACCTCGATGCTGCCGGTGCATCGACCACGTATGGCTCTCGGGGCACATTCAGATACGTATGTTGGCACCAAAGCTGACGTCAAACCCACTCCCACACCGCCGAAGAAACGGGAGAAATACAAAACTTTCAATCCGACAGCCGGGGACGTTCCAATTCCAGCTGTTGACTGGATGATGCTTGCAATGAGGTAGATAACTCCCGAAGCCAATAGAACAGGCTTTCTCCCAAATCTACTTGCAAAGTAACTCGAAAATAATGCCCCAAAGCTAAATATATGAGTCTGATTGTGGTAAGCGGGAAACTGAACTGCACTCACAATCCGCCCCCTTGCAGGACCGAAGCTATATTCGCGCTCAAGCTAGCGCGTGCAGAGGCTGATTCCGATGACAGACCGAAATATTCTTGAAATGATGGCAATGCGAGCACGCTGCCTATTAGATCAATCTCCCAACCAAAGCGGACAAATCCCATGGTTGCTGAGAACGCAAGAAAGTAGGCATTGCGGTACTGAACGATATCCTGAAGCTCCCTTTTCAAAGTCGTAGCCATATAGAGCAGAGAGCGTAATGTCATGAACAGGAGGGTGTGCGTATCTCACCCAAAGGAGAGCGTGCAATGCCCCATATCATAGTGTGAATGGCTGTCTTAAGGGATGCCAGCTTCGAACTGGCAAACCCCATTTGTACACTGGCTGCACTCGGTATTGCTACCTGCGTGCGGACTGTCCGGACATGCAAAATCGACAGCTATGGTTAGCTTCCCCACAACTTTCTGAAAGGACCTTAGTAACCATGCCTTACGCATGATTAGACTATTTGAAGACGAACGAAGCTTCATTTGAGCTGGCGATAACAGTCCTTGTGACCCCAAAATTTGGCCGGTCATTAAAATAGCGCCTAAAGTCATGAAAAATAGCGCAATCGACTTCTTCTACAACCTCAAATATGATTCTGGTATTAAAAATGAGAAAGGTATAAAGTTCAACTCCGAAAAAACATTAACTCTCACCTGCTCGTGGCGCGCTCGAAAAAGACCCAAGCGAAGCACTCCGTTGTCAGACCATGACAATTCCGAAAATGAAGACCTAAAGGGTGAAGCTTCGGAGAACAACTAGTCTGCTTGAAACGCAGCCCCACCAACTGCGAGGATCTCCCCACATATAAAATGTCGAAGCTCCAAGCAGGTGATGACGCTGCAACTCCAATTTTAGGCACTTACAATATTGATGTTTCTGGGAGAATATCAACAGTGTTCAAACGATCATCCAATCAAGCCAAGGTACGAGCCTGGAGAGTGGAGCTTTGAAGAACAACTCTACGTTCTGTTCGAAACGCAGCGCCGCCACCTGCAAGGAATTCCTCATATTTGACATGATACAACTAAGAGCAGGTGATGACGCCGTGGGTCCGATGTCAGGAACTGCCAATAGGAATATTGATGTGTCTGGAGAGCATTAACCGCGTCTCTGAGGTGCGAACCTGGAGAGTGAAGCTTTGAAGAGCGATCCTGCGATCTGCTCGGAACGCAGTGCTGCAACCTGCCAGGACTTCCTACATTTCAATCGTCTGAAGTTCCTGGAGGTGATGATGTTGCGACGCCGATTTCGGGCATTACCGAAAGGAATGGGAGAACATTAACAACGAGCATTCAACAAGTACAAGGTGCGAACCTGGAGAGTGAAACTTTGAAGAGCATCCCTGTGATCTGCTCGAAACGCAGCGAAGCCAACTGTAAGAATATCTAGAACAGCCTTCTAGAGACTATCAGAGGTAATGACGCTGTGACTCCAATTTCAGTCATTAATACCTTGGTGACCTTTCTCGGAGAACATTAATATAAACAGCAAATACCCAACTAAGTAGAGCTTCGGAGCACGATCCAGCGATCTGTTCGAAATGGGGCATCATTTGAAAACAATGGTAGGCGATGATGCTGCAACCTCGATGAACGCCCGATATTATGCGCTGCCCAAAGGAGTAGGATTTGGGGCAGCAGGCGATGTCGGAGGCACTGCATTGAGTGAGTGAAGTTTGGAAGGCACCGATGTCATCTGCACGGATCTCTTGAAACAAACTTGTTGCTGGGCATCAGTTGCGAGCCTACGACTCCAATGGAGTGATTACGAGGGTGACAAAGATAGCGGAACTGACAAGGATACATGGTCTGTACGTTTGTTGACTAGATCTGTATTCTGGGAATGGCGCACACCGCAGACTCAGATGTGTAAATCTTCAATAAATGGAAGACACTGAGACGCACCAATAACGAACTAGATCCACTCAGCACTGGTGTCATATACGGGCAAAGGCGACGAGACGCTTCCGTGAATAGGAATCAAATAACTCCCCCATCATAGCCTTTTCGTTGTTTGCCCCGCTCTTTAGACTTCGCATCACGTCCCTGTCTCCGTTTGGATGGACCTGACTGTATCAGTGATCAATTCAGTTGATTCGTTTAAATCAGAGAAAACAGAACGTACTTCAGATATACCGGTAGCATTTATCACAAACTCGCCAATCTCTCGCGAGACAAAACTGAAAACATTTGAAAGTATCACTGGTTCGTTGAAATGGCCCATTAGCTAGGGTTTATCGATGGGCCGGGTATGAGGAGGTTTGTGTTGAAACGAATGTAGAATCAACAAACGTAAATAACACGCTTGTCGCGTCTTGTTTAGTTGGTCCACATTTCAATCTGCCCCAGTCATCGTCTTTTCTAGCCTTTGTCAATTCATATATCTTTTCAATACTTCCTCCTGGTACACTGGAGAACGAAGGTGCTTCATTTCCATCTGGGAGTGCTCCAGCTGCCCCATCCCTCATCCCCTCTTAAGTTGTGCAAGTCCTATCGTCACCGACAACGCAATCCGTCCAAACTCTTCCCTTCCCACCCACATCATATCAGTGTCCACTGCCGCCAAGGCACCTCCCTTCCTTGCGGCTACTCCGAGCATCTGCACAGTAGCTATTTCCAAGGGCAGCTCGATATGGCAAATCATGGGGAGAACAGATTGATGAACTTGTTCAGCGCTGCCTCTATTCCCACGCATTATCATTGTTTGATAATTTAGACAAAGTTCTTTTACCAAACAAAGTTTGTTTTCAATTATACATCGAGTGACAGACATAACGCCATCTACCTTCTGAAGGATCAACAACGAACCCACATTCGCATCTTCACGCCGTGTCCCAGTTCCGATTAGGAAAGTTCGATGACGCAATAAATTCTTTCATTGAGCTTGATCGACGTCGCGGCAAATACTGCAGCGGTGGCGCAGCATTTTCCTAGTGTCCTGTTTGTTTGCGTCGGTCAGATTTGTGTTACGTTCTTTGCTTTCGGCTCTCTTCGTGATCGTCAGTGACAATGCGCCTAGCAACGTTTAACGTGTCGAGGCACTTGTTTCTACCATGTCCTCAACGCATACTTCCATCCGCTGTCGTGCTGAGACGCACGCTCCCAGTCCTTGCTCGCCGTGCTAATATTTCTACTGCCGATGAACGAACACTTATCCAGGATGCAGTGTTACTTGACTCTCTAATAGGGCCTTTATCAGGCCCCGACTTGAAGACTTCATCGCTATCAGATATATTACCTCCCCCCCATGCCCCCAATTCAGAATTCAACTCTAGACGCTTCACAAATGCTCATTCCGCCAGCATCCGATCCCCTTCTTTATTTCCTCGGATCTTTCCTGCTTAACCAAGAAAAGCGTGCAAGGGCAGAGCGCATCGTCCCCGTCCCCTCCTTTATATTCACGCTCTTACCCGCACGCCGCCGCTACCTATCCTTCGCCATGCTCTCATCACTGCTTCTCCCGCTGTCAGGTGGATATCACAGAAGCGCTCAGGAAAGAACGACGTGAGACCTGCTGTGCTTCCAAAAAAAAACAGCATATAAGGGCAATTGTTCGTGCTGTACTAGTCACCAGCAAAAACAAGAGTGGGAGGACGGTGGAGGAGCGTTTAGCACGAGAAATCATTGCTGTTGTTAACGGAGACAGCAAAGCTAATACTGACAAAGAGCTGGCACACAAACAAACTGTGGTCAATAGGTATGTGCAACATCAACGTCGGGTAACTCTCATTGACACATGAGGCGGCCATCATGCAGGGGCAATGCGCTCGTGAAGTGAGGATCTTGTATGCTCACCGTATTTCCCCCCTTACTGTAATGGACTGCCGAATCCAACGCAGTCTAATAGCATGGCTCCCCAGCTTCTTTAATATGACGCAGCGAGTATCATACCATTTCAGCAATTCTGATTTGGTACCAGGCAGAAGCGCTGGGCGATAAGGAGATGAACGTGTCGGGAAATCGTGTACTAGCTGCGCTTTAGAGCTCATTGAATGCCAGTAGTCATCCCACGTGAGTTTGCAGATTATTCAAGCAAGGGTTGACTAACATCACAGACTAGGTATTGATGAGAACAAGTGAAGGCAAGTGATCGGCCGCGATTATCAGTGCACTGGCATGCGGGTGACGGCTCAATGATTATCAATGTCGTTCAAAGCCAGCTCGACCTAACCATGGAATCTTAATATTCTGAAAGTTTGCTGAAGAGAAACAAATTTATCGCGCCTGTGATGCATCAATTAATCAGTTTGACATTTTACCACCTTGAGGTGAGTGTTTTTGAAGTCGCATTTGCGCAATTTACTTACGTGCAGCTGTTATGCCGGATATCACTGCTACTTCTCGATGATTCATACCTGCAGACTCGCTTGACTCCTGATCATGTTTCTCGCTGGCCTTGCTTAATTGGCAGACAATGACCGGTCTGTGCGATACGTGTGCAGTACAAGGACTTTGACTCGATATTATCTGATGCGAAGTCCACTAATACTAGAACCGATTTCTATGACCGCAGTCTGATGAGTCGCAGATATGTCGGAGTGGCATGCTCAAGTATCTTCAGCTGCTCATGCATTGTTGCAGGCATCGTCACTTTAGCCAATCACGGAGTTTCGGGAGTAACTGTCACCACATATGAAGGGACTCAGTTGCACTTACAGGGGGAGATATTGGCCCTGACACTCAACTTAATCGTCACGATATGCACCGAGTCCATAAGCTTCGTACACGGTATCTCATTGCGCTCTGCGCTAGCCTCAGAGTCTCAGCTTCGTTTCAATACCAATCTGCGCCTTGCTTAATGGTGTCTCGGTTATCCTCTTCATTATATCCTACAGCTCAGCCTCATTCGTCGTATGTGTCGACCTTCAAACGACGTCACACACATGTGGAGCAAGGTATTGCTTACCTCTCCTCTTTTTAAGCGTCGCACTCGTGCGAGCAGTCAAGCCTTGACAACCATTAAATGTAGTTGCAAACGTGAGTCACAAAGGAAACTGTCTTCGATTCACCGTCCATGACGAACGGTTTGGATGAAACGCAGAGTTAATGCGGAGAATGCTATGGCTTTCGAAAGTATTGATGAGTTAGACTTCAATAAATCGACGATGCAGAGTAATTATCCGCACGCGCGCGTTTCTGACCAAGCCTTTTTCCACCGAGAGGTTTCGTTGAATGGTGTAAATGCAGTTCTGGTAGAGATCCAGGCGATGAGGAGATACTCCGGGATGGGTCAACATTGCAAAGTAATCAGGTATGTGTTCTGGTGCACTCAATGGTGCGTGATCGGCCTCTGATGGGACCGATATTTTTCCGCGCATTCAATAAATGGATTCCGTCTTCCGCAGAAGCCGTGTTAGCGCCAAATGTGAATACATTTACACGAATATCTCCGATTTCTGGAGTGGCGATGAATCCGTCATAGGGCCAGAAATTAATTTTATCGATCTGATATCTGCTTCCGTTTTGAAGACCAAGAACGCCGTGAAATGAAGCAGAGGTCGCCATAGTACTGAGCAAAGAGCTGCAAAAAGGAGACGGAGCATGATAGATGCGTAACAACACAGCACGTCGCAGCAGACGGAAAGAGCTGTCGGAAAGAGACAGAACGCAACAACTTGAACACAGCATGACGTGATGGACGTCATCGCCGGCGGGATCTCGTGCTGATATATGTTGTAGATAGACCAATGGACGTTCGGGCTTTCATTCTTTTTGTGTAACGTGGCTGACAATGAGTCAATCTTAGTGTTCTTCAAGTTATCATCCACGCAGGTTCTGATTCTGGGGCTCCAATAGATTCATCCTCAACTTTGTTTGCGGGAAAAGTTCAGTTTTCACGCTTGTTCTTGCTGAACATTCACTCATGGATGTATCCTTCAAGGTCTATCTTAAGTTGTCACAGCCGACTGGCACCAGAATATATTAGAAATATTGGTGGTACGCACTGCGGATTCAATGCCGACAAATGTCTTATCGCACCCTTGATGTTCACTCATGGACAGTTCTTCGAAGGTTCATCTCAACCTCTGAAGTGCACTGGCCAAAGTGATCACACCAACAGAATCCAAATCTGTTTCTCTTGGACTGTGCAGGTTCGAAACCTGTCGACAAGTTATTTTTCTCTCAAAACACGGTAACACCCTGATATTCACTCATGGATGGTTTCGTTGGAGGTTCATCTAACTGGTCTTAGCTTAGTGGTTCCCACAACAGAATGGAAATCTGTTTCTCTTGGACTGTGCAGGTTCGAAACTTGCTGTTCAACAGGTTCGTTTTTTTATTGGAACACACCTTCAAGATACGCTCATGGATTGTTTCCTCGGAGGTCCATCTCAACTACGTCCTGGCCATAGTGGTTACCACGACAGAATCTAAATCTGACAGTGCCGGCGCAGGTTCGAAACCTGCCGATGACAAGGTTTCCCTCGCTATCTTGAAGGTTTCCCATCTTAACTGGTCTTATGAGCCAGGTGGTTTCCACAACAGAATCAAAATCTGTCAAACCTGCCGACGGCAAGGTAGTTTTTCCCTACCAGAACATACTTTAACATTCGCTCATGCACAGTTTCATTGGATGTTCATCTCAGCTGGTCTTAGCCAAGTAGTTACTGTCAATGCAACAGAATCAAAATCTGTTCCTCTTCGACTGCACAGGTTCGAAACCTGCCGAATGAGCCGTCTTTTTCTATCGGAACACACCTTGACGTTGACTCATGGATGGTTTCCTCAGAGGTCCATCTAACTGGTCTTAGCCAAGTGGTTACCGCAACATAGTCAAAATCTGCTTCTCTTGGAGTTGGTTCGAAACCTACTGACAATATTTTTGTGGTGTATAGATCCTCGGAGGTCTATCTTAACTTAGTAGGCCCAGTCATTGCGCCGAAACCTCTTTTATGTGATAGTCTGTCGATGGCTTCAGCTTTTCTTCAGAAAGTTTTCATCCATAACTTATAGGCGTTCAAAGATAATTCGACCAGAATGCGATGCCGAGAACTTAAACACCATTCATATGCTGTAGGTGTTGATTCCATCAAGCTTTTTGGCTGTTTATTCGCTGTAAGTTATTCTTTGTTCATCGCTCTCAATTGTTAATGCACTCACGACCCCAGATCTGACCAACCTTTGCAAGTTACGACCACTGGTAAACATGTATTGCCCGAGCTTTCCACTTCACTAAGATTCAGATGATGTGAACTTGGCAGTGGCCCTTCATCGGACAAACCTCTCGACGGAAAGGAATGTCATCTTCCGACTACTAGTAAATCCAGCCCTCTAAGTTCAACAGTTGTGCTTATATCCATTGTCAGAACCTGTCTACTCATTCTCATCACACATGTAGCACATTGTCCGACAGCAGATTTTCCGCAACTTTCTCGATTGTTGCCCTAGCTCGCTGATGATGCACAATTAGTATAACTTTGATGCATTCTCCGAATGATAGTACGTGACATTAGTACTTGTGGGACAAGGTTGCTGCGCTCGGCCTTGATCTAGTACTGTTCGTCTACTTGATCTTTCTGTACACGGCCATCGCCAGGAGCTGGCTTGCCGCCTCCTACTGGCATCGTGTGTGCAATCGAGACCCGTCATTATTGCATCGGTCTCAGCACAAGTTGATCTTGCGTCGACGCAGACTAATATTTAGACATTGACGCGCCTAGTACATTCCAATTTGATACTACTACATACTTCGTCCGCATGTTTCGAGTCCTTCATTGCACGGGTCCAGGGTTCAGCGCTACGTTCCACAGATCAATCTCGCTTTGACACGCTGTCCTGAAGATCCTGGTCAACTTCTTATAAGAAATGTACCTCCAGCTCTCATAATTATTCTTGAAGAAATCTACGTAGAGATAGCGTCAGTTGAGTAGAGTTACATGGCACAGTAATTCCTTACTGATTTGTTCGGTTGTGGACTTGTAGTGCTTGGCGTTCTCGACAACCCAGAGTTTGTACCATGTAGTGTCTGGAAGCATGGTTGGATCAGTTGGAGGCTCGTGCACTGCTGGAAGATGTTACTGACCTTGGTGGATAGCATTCTGCTGAAGGTCACGAGCGATCGCATAGTACGACTAACGATCGAGTCAGCGATTGGTATAAATTGACCTCATGTAGGATACCCCTCACGAACCTGAATGCCAGGGACTTGAGCGAGCAAAGAGACGACCCAGTTCTCATCCTCCGCAGTGTCAGAGATGAACTTTGTGTACCTTTCAGTCGCCTTTTCCCGCTTGGCAGCGAAGACGACTGTGTCTGGGATGTTCAGCTTATCAGCATCGGTACAGGTTTGGAGGGCGTTAGGAGCCCATTGCGTCAGTGTGTTGTTGAGAGTCCTGGTCAATTTCCCGTATATCGTTGGGTTGGGGGCTTTTGCTGCGCGATCGGCATTGTATGCTATGAGTTGCACGCAGTAGAAGAAGTCTTGCTGTGTGTAGAGAGTGGTGAATCACGGTGTGAAGCATCGACAGGTATCAAGTAACGTACGATCATGTACCATTTGAAACCATCGAGAACGGACTGGTTGTCTGCGCTTGCAACACGCATGTTCTCGACGAAATCATTGTGAAGCAATTGGTTCCAAAGGTCTTGGTTGTCCCGAATGAGACGATTGACGAGGTCCCTGTGGATATGAGGTGAGCACGGTGAGCCGATATAAAGTGCGAGGACATGCTCTTCGGGGATATCGTCATTGAGACCTGCATTGAGTTGGCCATCGTGGCTAAGGTCTTGCGCGGCAACATCATGGTTAGTCGCTGACTCGTTGAGACGGTGGTTTGCTAGGGCGGGATAATCTGACATGGTGATAGAGTTTTTGGGAGTGGATTGAAAGCGAAAATTCCTAGGGCATTTATACGTGCATGAAGATCGCGGGGGCGAATAACTTGCTACTATCCATCAGAGGTTAGGCTACCTTGAACCTGGTTCATCAGATGATCCGGATAGAAACGAAGTTCATAACTGCTGGATAAGTCACTCAATCCGAGACCAAACCCTGCATGAGGTATCTCCCTGCCGGGAAGCCTGTCATTTGGGAGTAAATGTGCCTGGCCGGCATCGGGGTATGGGGGGACCGTAAACCGCGTTGGATGACATTTTACGTCTGTTGACACACAGGGGAGTATATTGCCGTTCAACGAACCGAATATGAGATTGTAATGCACCGCGAAGTATCTACCTGCAGGTGCAGGGAAGCTCAAGTGGCAAATGAACCTTGTTATCCGAGTATGGCCTCCGAATTACCAGGGTCTGGGATCATGAGCCGAATGTGGGGTTATATTTTGCAATAGCGGGGATTAATGTGCCCATTGTCCAGGGAACCGAATGAACGATGTAATGATCACCTCGTGCCCAAGCCAGAACTAAGGACGGCTTTTGATATCACCCTTACTCGATAGATCTGATTGACTTTTCATGAGGGACGTGACTAGTATGCAAGATCCTGATAGAGACTAACCGATCACTACTGCCAGACTCCAGTGAGGGAGCAAAATTGGGTAGTCGGATGGGTTTTGGTCCGTGCGCGGGCGCCTATTATTGCATTGTTGCCCAAAAGCTCACTGCGTCCCCACAGACCTGTGCACGTATCCACCGTGTTAGTGTACCATCATCGATTAAGATCTGAGTCACAGAACCCTGCTGAACATCGGATGAGGATACTAAGTACTAATAGCAGTGGCATACTATGTTTAAACATGAGAGTCGTAGTAGATGACACGGATCTGAGTATCTTCGAGTTAACCCACATACTTCCAGTTGGCATCCGACGTCCATAGTGAATCATGCCAATGCATTATTATCCTTGCATCATTTGACTGTCATCTCGGATAACACTATCACCAAGGATGTACTGCATACCGCTGGCCACTAGTGACGCTCACCATGGAACTCAGTACTCATGAGGTTCACGCACTTGACAGGTTCCCGATCGAAGAGTAGATTAAAATAATGTAAATGATACACCTAAAATACAACAGCCCATGCTGTCCAGCGAGACAACAGTAGTAGAACAATCAAGGATAAGCCTACTTCGCTGATGAGCTCGAGAACTGCAGATGTAATGGTGAGTAAGAGAGATAGACGATATGAAGGTGGAAAGATCTGACCTTGGTGACACTCTTTGTGCCTTCCGAGATGGCGTGCTTGGCAGTTCACCAGGTAGAATAAGTCGTACAGATGTTTGGATCTCCCGAGAAGATATCGTCGATTTTTTGGAGTAAGCGGCGAGTTCTGGAGGGAAGGAGTTAGGAATGATCAATAGGATGATCGGAGAGTACATACTAGATGCTTCAGTTTGCGATGCGCTCGAAATGTCGTTGACAAAGGAGTTGAGGATAGCATGGCCTTGTTGGAGATACCGGTATCAGGGTGCACTTGTCTCAACACTGGGACCAAAGTCAGACTGGAAGAGTAAGAGATGTCGATGGAACATACCCTTGTAGATGTAACTGGAGTAGGTCTCCTTGCGAACTTTACGGCGCTTCTTCTTCTCACCATCAGCCCCCGCAGCGGCGGCAGCAGAAGTCTTGGTAGCCTTCTTAGCCTTGTCGGTAGTCTTTGCGGGTGCCTTTGAGGCAGCAGTGGAAGCAGGGGCCTTGGAGGCGGTGGTTGAGACTGGTTTAGGTGCCATTTGATGAAGTTGGTGGTGGTGGGAGGTTGTTGTTGAGATGTGAGGTAGTGTGAATGATTATCAAAACTCGTTGGGCGTTTGTATTTATCGTTTGTGACGCGTGTGGTCTTATTTGGTAACCCGATCAACGCGTCCAAAAATCTTTGTTGATCGCTGAACCTTATTTTATAAAATCACGTGTGCCCAGTATAAATACAAGCGGCCATTGATCGCGGCTCCCCTATTTTATCCTCGTCCTTCATCATCGCCGTCGTCGTACTCTGTACATACACTCTCAAAACACTTTAACAACCCTCTTCAATCAATCTATCATGTCTGGCAAAGTCGGCGGAAAGGCAAAGTCTGGTGGCAAAGCCTCTGGTGAATCTTCATCCAAGTCTCAATCGCGTTCCGCCAAAGCCGGTCTCCAATTCCCCGTCGGTCGTGTTCACCGTCTCTTGAAGAAGGGCAACTACGCACAGCGTGTTGGTGCTGGAGCACCTGGTAAGTCCATCACTAAATTCAATCCCTCACGCGTTTGTTCTAACTTGGTTCAAAGTCTACCTTGCAGCCGTATTAGAGTACCTCGCCGCTGAGATCCTGGAGCTCGCCGGTAACGCAGCCCGCGACAACAAGAAGCAGCGTATCGTTCCTAGACATTTGCAACTCGCCATCCGAAACGACGAAGAGTACGCAAACATTTCTCAGTCATTCCGCAGTGTCTAACTCGCTTTTTCCATAGGCTGAACAAGCTCCTTGGAGACGTTGTCATTTCACAGGGTGGTGTCGTTCCTTTCATCAACCCTGAACTTCTGCCCAGTAAAAGTGCAAAGGGCAAGAAGGAGAGCCAGGAAGTATAATCTTATTCGATTTATTTTCGTTCTTCGGTGTAGGATGTATTTGTATTTTTTTTATAGTACTCGGTCTTATATATCATTTTCTCACTCTGGAACAGCATCTCGTTGATCCTGTTCTCCTAATACGTGGGATGTGTACATGGCACCAGCGCGTCTGATTTCCGTGGCAGTCACGTGCCCGTTTCTCGTACCACAATGAAAAGTCTGGGCTTAAAAGAGTCTTTTAATCCACGTCGTCCACCGCAGTGGCTGCCGTTGCAATTTCCAGGTCGTTTCTCTCATTCTGTCCCAAGTCACAAGGAAACGTCCAAATAACATAGAATTCGCAATGGGAAAGACACGATCAGGAAGCGCGGATGCAGCTCCCGAGCAGCCCTCACCAAAGCCACAAAACAACTTCACGAAATGGATGACACGCATAGTTGCATTGCTGCTTCTTGGTGCAACATTTACCTGGCTTGATGGCAATAAAGGTCAGTCACTACTCCAACTCTTCTACCGCATCAAGTGACCTCGACTACAGGACCGGTGGTATGTCCTAGAGCCCAAGTTCCTCCACGAGCTTGCCCAAGAAGCCGTCCTCGTCTCACCGAATGACCCCCAAGGCATGATCACCCACATTCTCACCAACCTCACCTCTACATACCCACAACTCGACTCCCCTGCCATCTCCCTTAACATGAACGCCTCTGAGTGGGTATTCAGCAACGCTGGAGGCGCAATGGGCGCAATGTACATCATCCACGCGTCTATCACTGAGTACCTCATTATTTTCGGTACCCCCTCTAGGCACGGAAGGACACACGGGGTTGCACACTGCAGATGACTACTTCCATATTTTAGTCGGCGAGCAGTGGGCGTTCAAACCAGGTGCGTTGGAAATGGAGAGGTACGGCCCTGGGGACATGCATTTCCTCCCGAGGGGTACTGCGAAGCAATATAAGATGCATGAGGGGTGCTTTGCGCTTGAGTATGCTCGGGGTACGTGGTATTTCGAGATGGCATTGTCGTTTTGTCTCAATTTTTTTTTGGAGGCTGGATCCCGTTGATGATGCCCTTTGGTCTTGCGGATACTTTCACGTCTACCCTAGATCTTCCGACGTTATACCACACCGTTCGCATCACGGGCCGGGAGATGATCAAGAACTTGCTTGTTGGCAAGATATGATTGATATAAGCTATATGAGACATGTTGGTTTCTGATGACATCTGTGATATGTTATAATACCCCTAGACAGAGATCTTGTGCTGGTCGTTCTACCACGCGGTAATGCCATTTATTAGGAACCTCGTATATACTTATTGTTCGCTGGCAGAATTGTGCGAGCCCTTGGTATCCGATGTCTAATCATCCATCCTGCTTTTTATTGTAAGGTGCACCTGAGACATTGAATAAGCCCCGACTTCGATTGGTGAGCATGCCTGTAGTTGAGGTTGCTTTAAGTGCAGATGTATTTAAAGAAGAATCATTGGAAGGTAACGAGTCGACTAGTGACTTCGCAACAACTTACGTGAGAGAGGTATATACGAGAGCATGATTACACCACAAGAATATCAGGGTAATATCTACAACAGCTTGATGTACAGTGAGGGTATAGAATCCACGATCAACGACTTGTAAAACCAAAGCAGACGACAGAAATACAACATAGCAGAACTACACACCAATATGAATGAAAACTATCCTCTGCTCAAGCGGCACTTTTTTCCTCACAGCGTTGGTAGCCCGGTTGAGTGCCCAGGCCGCCTTCGTACAGTCCATCACACCATCCTTGAACATCTTCTCGTAGAAAGCTTCGACAACGTGTTTTGCGACAGCGTCATCGACCACCCACAGCGTGCCAATGACACTCTTGAACCCAGAAAATTGTAGTCCAGCTGCGAGGTGGATGACTTCGTCGGGTGTCTTCTCATCACCAACAGCGGTATGACAAGCCGACAAGAATGCGAACTCAGCATGAGGAATGTCTCTCTCCATGATATCAAGCAGCGTCAGAGGTTTGTCTCTCATGGCGAAACGTGAATAGTAAGGCTGCTCGCAGTCCTGCTTCCCATGACAAGCGAGGTGAATCCAAGTGTTGCGTTGCAAAGCGTCGAGTACACCTGCTCTCGTGGCGTCGTCGCCAGAGACAGTGATGGGGTTGGCCGTCGTGGGAACGAGCTTGCGGACGAGCTCGAGCTCGCTGTCGATAGTAACGAGCGCCTTGCCTTGCCCTGCGCCGGGCTCACTTTGTCCAATCACAGCGAAGGACGGAGTGACACTTGTCTTCATCATCTGTCTAGATCTGATTAGAGCCGAAAGTGTCGGCGTGTAAGAACAGATGTAGACGTCTTCCAGGCATAGTTCCCGCCCACGTCCGTCTGCCTTCTTTCGAAAGGGGTGAGCTGCGTGGAGAGGAATAGAAGTGAAGGTTCCAGTTGGACACAGCCAGATTCGAGAGCCGCTCTTACTTTGAGATCGCGTTGGAGAACGATGACGATGAGCAGCATAATGTCGTCCCATACTGTCTGCAAGAGGACTTGCAATTCCTTCCTCGTCTCCTCTGGACGCATACAAGATGCAATCCGTATTTTCCTGGCAAAGTCATTCTTGAGCTTCTCCAGATGTGTGAGAGTGATGCGCGGGAAGCTAATGTGGTGGGGCTCTCCTGACGTCGGGACAATGATGGCGCTGCAGGAGTATTGACTCGCAATGAGGATGATGACTGGGCCATGACGCGCTGCGGCTTGCAAGTCTTCGTATGAAGGCGGGAGCAGGAACCGCGAGAAATCTTGAAGATCACGGATTTCAGCTACCGCTGCACCCCACTCCTCCTGAAGTCTCCTGTACTGTACTGCTGCTCGATCGGCAGCAGCTCTGTCAGCACTGCCGACGGAACCCTGAGCATCAGACAGGTGCTCGTTGATCTCTGAGAGCCTGAGAGCTAGTTCCGGACTCGCAAGCTTTAGGTCTTCCAGCGGTGTCCTGAGTCGAGAGGCCAGCGACCACTGTAGGCCGCGACCCTGCTCCAGGAGCTCAACTGCTCGTCGCAGATCGTCACGACGTATGGCACAAGAGGCTGCATCGACTGGCAATGATTGTGCACCGCAGAAAGTGGTTGCAGCCTCACGCCGTGAGATAACTGATGATCGCGTCATCATGTGGTTGTCGAAAAGCTCCAAGCATATTTGGTATGCTTCAAGCGTAGAGTCATGTTGAGAATTTTCAGCTGCGTCAACCCAGCACAGAGCTATTGCAATCCGGTGGGGAAAGCCTTGAGTAGGGTGTCTCGCTCCCAGTCTGAAGTTATCTACAGCAAGCGATAAATCAGCAGGGTTGTTCTGTATCCGGTAACGAGCCACATATGCATTCTTCAGCACCATGTAGCTGAAATATCTATCTGGGTGCAATGAGGGTAAAACCACCAATGACTTTTGGCAGAGTCGAATGGCCTCCTCGATATCTTCATTCTTCCCAGTTTGGTTGAAACGAGAACGGAGCCCCGAGCTCATATTGAAAAGAGCTACATGGTGAAGTGGGTGGCCATGTTGCTGTAACTGAGTCCCGGAACAGGTCGATGGCCTCGTTGAGATACTCGTTGGCATCCAATTCATTATATATAGTTCTGAGTGTGCTGGCAAGGTTGTTAAGCGTGTAATTACGATTTGGATTCCCGGGCGGGCACAACGTCAGTGCCTCGCGCTGGAGGTTGATGGTTCTATCACGATGGTTGTGCCCAACAGGGTGCAGGCGCAGCACTTCTTCGTACAAATATATGGCCTGGTTGAGGTCATTGGAATGGCCTTGGTGATTGAAGCGATGATAGAGTGACACGGCCAAGTTATTCAAGTAGAAATCATGTCTAGAATGTTCCTCAGAGCACAGAGAAACAGCTTCATGACCACGTTCTATGCACTCGTCTAGATCATCAATGGTGCCGCGTTGTTGAAAGCGTACCATGAGAACCCATGCAAGCTTGTGGAGTGCTTCTGGACGGTGTTCGTTGCCCAAAGGACAGAGCTCGAGCACATTTCGTCGAAGGCGAATGCCTTCATCAGATGCGTCAATTGGAAATCCGTTGCATAGGCGGACCACACGATCAACGTTATGCATGATGCTACGAAGGTAGGTGCCCTCTGGACAGAGGGCCAATAGCTTGCAGAACAGTTGCACGTATTCATGGATATATACGGCAGTGTTATCCTTGCCGTAGCGCCAGATCAACGCTTTAGTGAGGTGGTATATAGACAATGGATGATCGGGATGGCCCTGCGGACGCAAGACAAGGGCTTCGCGGAACAGAGAAGTGATAGACTCAATGTCTTGAAAATCCTCGTGTATGTAGCCTTTAAGGCGGGCCCACGCGAGGTTGGTGAGAGCCGCTGCCTGGTCAGGATGGCCGATCAGACATTGGTCTAAGACCAACTGAAAATGCTGTACGGCATCGTTCAGGTGAGAGACCGTCTTGCTTGTCACGTATGTGGCAAATTGTTCATGGCCCGCATCCGTGTTTCGAGAAAGCTCACATTCAACGATGGACTGTAGCAGGTGTTCCGTTGACAAAACCAACAGCACAGAGGCTGATGTCACTCACGTCAAGCAGTGCGCTGTCCTGATTGTCGCAAGGATGTAAAACAGCGGCCTTCAGAGTAAGGGAAGAGTGATCGCCACAAACGGGCGGGAAGGAGATGTCTACGAGTTGTGAATATATGCGCGTGAGGGAGGAGGGTTACTTACCGAAAGGCTCATTTCCATGATCGAGCAGCTCATCCCACGATGTTTTGACTTTTCCAACGACTTCTCCATTGCCTAGCATTCGACCGAGCTCGTATGAAACCCTGATCTCCAGCGATAACTCAAGCACCTCGAGCAATGATCTACAAATAGATGATCAGTCCTAAATCGCATATGAAAATCATTATAAACTTTACAAAATTACGATATCGTCCAATACTCCAGATTTGTCGGATGATACTACTCGGATGGCTGATTTCCAGCGCCTCCTCGAATCGACATTAATGGACACGTAAAAGCCTGCAGGTATGCGCTCGGAAGGAAGTGGAAGATTGTTTATCCTGATGACTGTAGTAGGGCGAGGATAAGGCACAAAACGCATACGAAGGTGATGTGACCCACGTTCAAGTCTGATATAGTGGCCTTCCCAGCTACCGGGCATGATGGTGGAATGGCGCATAATGACAAGGAGGACAGAGGGTGGGCAGAGTGGTGGGTGGAATGCTAGTGGTATGGGGGTAGGGATATGGGAACTGTAAATGAAGTTCAGGTGAGGAGTGGTTGAGAGTTCAGGTCATGCTGCACGTGTATTTCCATATTGTCGAGGGCTGTTCGGCACAATAGACGCTTGTATGATTGCACTTATAAGCACGGAGGCTGAAATATCACCGGTCACCAACCAGCATTGCCATTAGCGGGGTGCAAAAGAAGTAGACAATAATGTCAAGGTCAATCAACAGCGAAAGCGGTAAATCGTCGTTGAAGAGGACATGCGAATCTCAGAGCATCTCTCGAACCAGATCTGTTTATCAGACGTATGATATATCGAGCACAAGGCTAAGGCAAAATGCAGAACCCGGTGTGTTTCATAGTGCAAACAACATTGAAAAACGACAGATCTAGACAGAAAACCCGATGCATTCTATAAGAGTTGAGTCTTAATGCCATGGGGGAGAATGTTCGAATACCAGGTGTGTACACGGGACGCACTTGAGTGCTTAGCCGCATCAGCTCATGATGAAGCACTTTAAGCGGACTTTGAAATCCACGGCACTGGCCATCAGTGAATTCATGCTTGAGATTGTAGGCGTGTGAACTATAGAAGAATTTAATTCTGCTCCTGCTAAATATAACTATTTACACTGAGAATTTTGACTTCTTGGTACAGCCATGGATACCAGCGGATGTAGACTATGATGAAGAGTTTTTGACAAGATCATGACATTGGGTCATCATGCATCATGCCTGGCTAGGGATAATAGAGTACTTACGTCAATGTTTCAACCTTGTGGGGTAATATCATTTTCTGTTATCAGTGCCATGGAGCAAGAAGGCCACATTCCGTTGCACAGCAGCTAATTGAAAGCGAAGGTGCTCAATCTAGAAGGAAATCATGGTAAGTGAATGGTAACATGTAGATGTATTGAACACCGACTTTCACAGGCGTTACGGGCCTCACTTAAGGTCGAAATTTGAATATGTTTGATAAGAATGTCCTACATACTGTCAAATGGAGGAAAACAAAAAAAAATGGTACTGGACAAGTACAAAAATTGAAATTTAGTTACGGTAGTGCAGTAACATATCACGATCATGCTGTTTCAGTATAAACCCATGTCCTCACACACCATCTGGCCAATCAATACCAGGAGATATGGAGGTAGGATACCTGACCTCGCCTTTGTGTCCAGCCCAGTCAAAATCGATCAATTGGACTTTGCCGTCCTTTGTAATCATGATGTCTGGCTTCCAAATATCACCAAAAACAAATCCCTGCTCATGACTGTAATCAATCGCTTTTGTGAGGTAGTGGTGAAAATTTTGAGGCAGTTTCGATACACTATAGGCTGTCATTCCGTCCACGTATTCCATGACCACCATCCGCAGTGTGCCATATGATGGCATGTCAGATGAGATATTGATTAGTCCATAGTACAAGAGCTTCAGCGCGAACCCTGCTTCAGCCATCACATTGTGGATGTCCTCACCATACCTGCTGACAAACTTCACGACGACATTGATAGGGTACGCCCCAACTGTCTTTGCCAGGTAAGTCACACAGGAATAGAGTTTAAAAGTCTGGTTAAGTCCGGTCTTTTGCCTTATTTGGAGGCAACCGGACCAGGACTGATAAAGACCGATATTTTAGTCTTTTTCGGTCCTGCAACCGGTTTTGAACCGGTTGCAACCTCAATAAGTCCAATAATAGTGTAGTACCTTTCAGGACCTTTCCAACAGTGGTCTGATCATGTAAAACAGTTAAGATTTGAGAGAGATATGAGCATTTTAAGAATACACCGCCCTAGAGCATGAGGCAAATATGAAATGTGTTGTGATTGCTTAAGTGGCTTAACAAAAGTTGTGCTTGAAGTCTAGACGAGTCTAGGACTAATCTTATCTTTTCAATAGGTTCACACATAAGCAAGGTATAAGCTTAACAAAAATCATTATCAGGCTTGTATTTGAAATATGAAAAATATGAAAGTCATTATAAGGCTTAGGTATCCCAACACTAATTGTAGTCCTAGTCTAAATGACTCTATTGCTAGTCTCATCTTGTCAAACATTCAAGGTTTGGGCAAGTTATAAGCCAATCTTTAATTTTTATGCCAACATCCTTCAATTTTGTGAGCCTTTCTGGTAATGCTCATATCTTTTTCAGATCTTAACTGTTTGACATGACCAAACCACCATTGGAATTGCCTGATTGACTACTATAACCCTACAACCCTAACCCTAACCCTAATACCGGTCGCAACTGGTTTTTATCGGTTTTCAAATTTTCATAAAGGTAGGCAACCTGCAACTGGACTTTTTCTGAAACCAGGCAACTGCAACTGAAGTCCAGTCTTTCATCAGGGAATTGACCCAAAAACGACATAGCATTATAAAGCTCCATCTAATATAAAATTCATATAATCTCTAATAATCTCTATCATAATTGCACTCAGCCTGACAAAGCTTTAGATAGGCAAGGTTCCGCTGGGGAAAACCACCAATGATACAATTATGATACACATTGCAAATATCTGTCATCCTTGACAAAGGTTTATAATGTCAGGCTGCCTCAAACAAAACTGTCATGAAATTGCCAAAAGTCTTAACACTGACACTCATTTTATCATTTTATATATCAAATCAAATTTTAATTGGGGTTGGGTGTGTACATATGTGGTATTGATACAGGAGAGAAGAGAGACATAGTAGAATAGAAGGTAGAGAGACATAGAAACATATCAGTTACCTGCCTCAAGAGAGAAAAGAAGAACCACCAGGAAAGGCCAGGAAGACCAGAGAGGAGGACCAGAGAAGGCCAGGGAGGAGGAGGGCCAGGGAGGAGCCATGAAGGGCCAAGGAGGGTCAGCCTGAGGGAGGAAGGCCAGGGAGGAGCCAGGGAGGGCCAGAGAGGGTCCAGGTAAGGTCAAGGAGGAGCCATGAAGGGCCAAGGGGGAGAACCAGGGAGCAGGAGGCCATGGAGGAGCCATGAAGGGCCAGGGAGGACCAGGGAGGACCAGGGAGGACCAGGGAGGACCAGGGAGGACCAGGGAGGACTAGGAAGGACCAGGAAGGAACCATGAAGGGCCAGGAAGGAGGGCCAGGAAGGAGGAGGGCCAGGAAGGAGTCATGAAATGCTAGGGATGAGTCATAAATAGTAGGGAGAGAAGGATGTTGGCCTGAAGGGCTAGAAGAGGTGCATAGTTAGAGTGTGAATGAGATGAGAGAAGACAAGTGTCGAAAAATGTGAACCACAACTTACATAAGCATCATGTGACATGGCTCCTGTAGTGCAATGTCATGCAAGCAGTGGTAGTAAAGATCAATTGGTAGAAAATTGTTGATACAATTATAAGACATGACATATCTACATCAGAATGTTGGTTTTTTTTGTAATCCTTGTTCATTTAATACCAATTTGTCATACTTATTAACAAGCTTTATCTTTGTATATAACCTTATATAATTCAATGGATTTTTGATTTGATTTTACCAACTAAATCTAGGGAAAGCAAGTTTGTGCCAATTTTAAGATGGCCAAGACACATCAAGGTGATATGTCTGACATAGTCATATCTTAATTCATATATGTGTGGCACCATGATAATGATATCTAAGGCTAAAACATGACATGTAATAATGATTATTGATTACCAATTATATCCAGTCATATCAACTTCAGGTTGATTTCCTGATGTTTAAAGTCCAGTTTTGGTCCAGTTGCCAGTCTTTTTCAGTCCAGCAACTGGACTTTAAAACACTACACAGGAAGGGCAACTTTCAAGGGGCTCTTGATATGTGAATCCCACAGAATTTCCATCACATATGTAGGTATTTGGGGTAGGGAAAAAGTGAGAGTGTCGAACAGGATGTGATATGTCATAGAGCGGCTCCTGGAGCTTGAAGATATCGTCATACCATTCTTTGAGCATGGTAACTGATTGTTCGAGTGTATGAATGATGCGAGCAACTCAAAGGCATTGATCGTGGTCGATTACAGAATGGGCCGGGATCCAGATGAGATCTGTAAGCTGTTGAATGATGCATTTCTCTGTAAGAACGGCGCCCAGAATTGCTAGCCAGGGTCCAGCATGAGCAACCAAGAATGTAGGACAATTGCATCTTAAATGAAGTTCCGAATTCTATGTAACAATTAGTAAAGTGAGCTTCAGAGTGTTGAATTGTTGTACCTGCTGACTTGAGATGCACAAAAAGGAGAAAGAGGCCTGGACCGCAGGGTCCGAACCTCCATCTCTGATCCCGTTCTTCTCCTCATTTACAATCAAGCATATCAAGGTATGCTGATGAGAAGTAAGAACCGAAGCATCGGGAATGCATTTGCCATCATGAGTGCACGCATGAATGAAAGGCTCTCCGATTACCTTCTCCAGTAGAGAAGTAAGATTCAAGTTTCATGCATGCTCATTTGAGTGTATGGTTGCAAATCTACACATGAGCTCTTGAACGGAAAGTAGTGTCTCCTCAGGTACGTCATATGTAGGATTAAATGCTTTGCTTGAGAAGTAAGTGAATGCTGGGTTGAATAACTCAATCGGTAGCACATGCATGTCAGCCGGGTTGTGTTCAGTGCAGCGGCCGTCATATATTTTGGTAAACCCAGACCTGGCCTGGATCTCGCGATATTGCGTGGATTTGGCAGCTGTTGAAGGGTTGGGACCAATGGTTCCTAGGTCAAGAACGTTCTTGAACTCTTTTAGTGGGCTATATTGTGAGCGGGTCAACTTCAAGAACAAGTCAGTATAATCTTACCTGTGTTAAGCCGCACTACAATGTTGGTTGCGTCTTCAATCATGGTAACACCAGCACCCCCAAACTCGAGTAACTGCACTGAATGTTATGATAATATGGATATGCTCATACTCTGATCCATCCATAAACACTTTGGATAGTTGAACCATCAAATTCAGCCGTACGCCACCCTTGACTTGATCCCCAATCGTGTTGAGTAAGTGCAGGTCGTTCATGTTGATCTTAACCTTTCACAGTATCAAATCATCAGTATCAAATATTCAGCATCAACGACTCACCTGCCATAACACAAGAGAATCAGTATCAATACAATCAAGTTGATTCTTCTTCTTGTCCTTGATAGCATCCGAAGCCATACAGCTAGAATGATACATCCAAACTGGACTATAGCCCTAAAACTGGGATACATCATTCAGTCTAACTATCCATGATCCACATGGATATATCCCTTGGTAGATCCCAAATGCTAGCATACACAGCCGCATTTTGCGCATTTTTGAAACTCAGCCATACTGTGCCTACATCAGTTAAAAATACATTGCTTCTCATATTAGGGCCTTCCCATTATCCCCACACCGCATTTTTGGCCACCTACTGTGGGAATTTCCCCACTACACCAAAAACATCACCTATTTTGGGAATCTCCACAATATCAATTATTCCCACACCCTTTCCACTTCACTGCAGCTTCACCACCACACCACAATAGGTCCCTGTGCATATATAAGTAGTAGTTTAGTATATATGTGTATAATATAATGTAATAGACCGCTTTTTTGTCTATTTGTGTGCCTACTCCTACTCTAGAGTCCTTTCAACATAGGATAGGATACAAAACAATTTCGCATTTTTGCCCCTTTGATAGGGAAGTGTTCTGGAATGTTCAGAATATGTTTATGAGGATATATGAGTAGTTTTCCATCTTTATTTGACCCCCTGAAGTGTCCTACATCAATAGATATAGCACATATGCAAGAAATCACAGAATATCTTTCCATTTCATTATTTCTAGGTGAACATATTCGGAAAAATGATTCCTCGGATCTATTCAACAATAGAAACAATGTATCAGGAGCCCAGGACTACAGGATAATCCTCTGTTGCATAGTGTGCCCTCCTTCTCCTGGTGGTCTACCTTGTGTGAAATTTTTTCCTGTAGAAGCGGACCTAAATTGAGGTGAGGGGTCTATTTCTATGTATATCTAGAGTAGATCTATCATATAGCTAGCCCAGGACACCCATAGGATCTCTCTACAGGAACAAAAAGATAGAAAATCGCATTTTTGACATTTTTGATGTTTTCAGTATCTTACCCTTGCATCTATGATCCAACCTGTTCATATATCATTAGAATAGTGTATATACTTACTTGTATGATGGAGATCAGTTCAAAATAGGTTGTAGGTTTGAGATGCTGCATATGCTTGCTATTTCTACTGATAAGGGGTCAATACCTTCAAAACATCGAACTTTAATAATCAGAAACTTGGAGTACATTTCAAATATATTCAGTATCATACACATAAATTTACAGAACAATCCAATAAGAATTGAGTGCTGAGGAAGCGAAATAGATAAGAAATTGAGTGTGGGAAACTTCAAAGACCCAAAACATCGAAAATGGTCAGTTGAGTAGTAGTCAGACTTTAATCCTAGGTCAACACACATTTACACTACATCCCTTCCACCCATCCTCTACCCTCAGGGCAATATGTAGTATAGCTTCCTTAGGTAGTTTACTATCCATCCTACATAATTTTAATGAAATCTTCGACCTGTATCAGCTATAAATGTAACTTTGTGTCAAAAATGACAATTGTCACTTTTCACACATATGTTCTTTTGCCTGTCATTCAGTCAATCATTCATGGATCTTTATAAAATATTAATCATATCATGAGGGACATATATGAGAGGTATCCCAGGTCTCTGATCACTTATCACAGGCTTTGCTATCATATAGGCATCTAATCAATAGAAAAGCCCCGTTACATTATATCTCAAATTTCCACCCTATATCTAGCTGATCCTTAACATGAAACACATATTTGAATGTACTACTGATTATATATGAACATGGCTGACCAGATGTGCAAGGGTAAGATACTGAAAAACATCAAAAATGTCAAAAATGCGATTTTCCATCTTTTTGTTCCTGTAAAGAGATACTATGGGTATCCTGGGCTAGCTATATGATACATCTACTCCAAATATACATAGACATGGACTCCCTGCCTCAATTGAGATCCGGTCCTACAGGAAAAAATTTCACAGGGGGTAAACCACCAGGAGAGGAGGGATGCACTACACAAGAAGATCTTTCTCTATGGTCCTGAGCTCCTGATACATTCTTACTACTATTGAATAGATGTTGGGGACAATTTATCCAAGTTAAGATAGCTAGAAACCAAAATGCGAACCTGTTTTGTGTTTTCCAATATATACACTGTACCTATTGATGTAGGGTGCTTCAGGGGGTCAAACAAAGATGGGAATCTCTTCATATATGCTTCTAAACATGTTCTGAATATACTGGGATACTTCTATATCAAAGGGGCAAAAATGCGAGGGTGTTCTTTACCCTATCCTATGTTGAATGGTCCCTAGAGGAGGAGCAGGCCCATAAATGAATCGAAAAAGCGGTCTATTATATTATATTGTACATATATATACTAAACTACTACTTAGATACAAGGGGGGGCTATTGTAGTGTAGTGGTGAAGCTGCAGTGGGGTGGGGAGAGTGTGGTGATAATTGATATTGTGTAGATTCCCAAAATAGGTGATGTTTTTGGTGTAGTGGGGAAATTCCCACAGTAGGCGGCCAAAAATGCGGTGTGGGGATAATGGGAAGGCCCTAATATGAGAAGCAATGTATTTTTAACTGATGTAGGCACAGTATGGCTAAAAATACAAAAATGCGGAGTGTGGGAATGATGTGGAAGACTGCAGTCCACCAAAGTGGGTATGTTTTTTGAATTACCACATGGAATATATCCTGGAATGACAAAAGGCTGAGTTTCAAAAATGCGAAAAAATGCGGCTGTGTATGCTAGCATTTGGGATCCACCAAGGGATATATCCATGTGGATCATGGATAATTAGACTGAATGATGTATCCCAGTTTTAGGGCTATAGTCCAAAAGGATATATCCATCCACCTACATGAGGTGAGCGTCCTTCAAATGGCCCACAGTGTTCGTGCTTTCAATATCGACAGGACAGACTTATTGTGGGTCATCCCCAAGGACCCAACAATTGAGTGAGAGTGTCTTGGACATGAATGTTTGAACAGAGAGATGAACTGTAGCTACGAACACTTGTTAGCTGCTGAGTTTATGGCCGATGTGTTCAACCATGCGCGTTGGTCACGTGATTTGAAAGTAATTACACTTCGTACTAGTTGGCTACTCTCACAAATAAAAATCCACGAGAGTCCAATTGTTTGGAACTCATGGTGGGCCCAGTGGTGGCCTGGAAGTGAGTGATCGGCAGAGAGCGATTTGACTGGGGCACCGCTACAACCGTGGCCCGCGGGCCAGGGTGTATCCTGACCACAGCATAACTTAGGAACTGTTGTGAAGACAAAAATAAATGACTACAGACACACATATGCGGTCCGCAGCATGATCTGTGAGATGGAATGCCACTGCAGTATGCCTCCAGATGGCCATAATGGACGTCGTACAGGACACGAGGTAGAAACGAACATGCTTCTACCACATGGCGTAGTCCTTCAATATGGGGTGAACATTCATTACTTTGCAACCAAAACGACCATGGACATGTCAACCTGCGTGTTATTATCATCTGAAGGCTCCACTGCATACACAGCTCTTGTCAATGCTGGCCTATCTCCACGTCTCTTCCTCGAAGTTGAGGCAAAAGAACGACTTCTTGAGTGGAAGAAGAAATGGGAGGAGGGGGAGAGGAACCGCGTGTCACTAGAGGATAAGCTGAAGAAACTTCAAGTTGAGGCGGAGCAGCAAATTTCCGCCCCAGACAAGGACACGAAAATTATCTGGCTTATGAACACACTGAAAAAAGCCAGCAAGGAAGCCGATGAAATCCAGATCAGGTTACTACTGGAGCAAAGCGAGAGAGAAAAGGTTCAGCAAGAACGCTCCAAGCTTGAAGATGCGGTTCAGAAGCTGCAGCAAGATCTCAGCTCATATCAGCAGCAGCTGCTGATGCGAGAGAGTGAGAATAGAACCATGAGGAACGAGCTGCAGGCCCTGCAGACCAAATTCAACGACCAAACAGTCCTTCTTAACGACTGCACACGGAAGCTACAGGGTGCGCAGGGATTCCTGAGCAAAGCCGATACGCTGGCAGAGCAAAGTCGTGCTTATTCAGGTATGTCTAGTCCTTCGGTTTGCAATTCACGAGAACATCATACGGTTACATACGCAATGGTTAACTCCAAAACATATGCATAATTCAAATTTTGACGAACATGAACTGATAATTGCCTCTTTGCAGGCGTGCACCTTTGATAATCTCTTCATGTATCTAATTCGTGATTTGTGTCCTATTTAATTCTTTCCAAATCACACCTAATGCTTTTCTACACACCGAACACTCCCAACCACCACCAAACCTTCAGAAAGGACGAATTCTACGTGCTGTTGAGCTCTGCAGGCCCCGGAGTGATTACACCTCAGGGACGGAATCAACACCTCCATGGAGTCCGTGATCACGCAAGAGCACATAAAGTGCTCGCGGCTCGTTTTAAGGGGATCAGCCAACATATGGCTGATGCGCTCCTGGTGAACCCTTGAGATCTTGGAGTGCGTAGGGTCTCAACATTTCGAACGTATTTGTGTGATTGATGGATGTGTTGTGCCATGCGTAGTATGTAGCAGCTGCGATGAATTGCAGGTTGGCTCTTTTAGAGTAGGAGAAAGCTTCAAGGCACGCTGCGTTACACAAGGTCGTGGCGGCTCACACCTCTCACAGGTAGACTGTAGTCCTTGCCGGGATACTGCTCTAGCAGGTCAATGGCCAAAACGCCGTATGTCAGAGCCTATACATCCCCAAAGATAAGCACAAGGAGCTGCATGACAACGCCCGGAAGCGTTTCTTCTTGGATGTGAGTGGTGGATGAGGGATATGGTACCGACAAAGACATCCCTGCTCCTATTCTCGCCTCCCTCGATTGACAAAGCTGCAAAGGAGCATGGCGACGTCAAGCTTGCGGTGTACCCAGAAGTTATTCTCACGACTGCCATTGGACGTGGCAGCCAAGCAACGCTTGCAGTTAGCAGGTAACGTCAGGGGAGGAGTCGAAGAGGTATTTGTGAGTCACGGCATAGAACATGTTTCACCTTGAGATGCTGTCGTGGAATAGGTGTCGAGAACATTGATCTACTCGTGCCTTAGAGTTTCTATAGACCAACTTGAATAGTTATTGTTTTGTCAATGCTGGGAATTTGGAGCAAAGCGAGCTCGATCCGTACTTGCCTTGCCACTCAGGACACGGCCGAATCCTCGGTTTATAGGAATAAAATACGTCAAATACTCGAGCAATTAACGAAGTTGCAAAGACTCTTCTAAGCGTACTAGATATAAAGAGGGGATGCTTGGGGTATGCCTCACAAAGTAAATACAATATCAAGGTAATCTTACAACAGCCTTTAACAGGTACACCGATGGGATGAAAGAGAGAAAATCAACAACTCGAAAGCCTATACCAGACGAAAGTGACACGACATAGTATAACTACACACCAATATGAATGAAAAGTATCCTCTGCTCGAGCGACACTTTCGTCTTCACGGCGTGTGTAGCACAATTGAGTGCCCAGGCCGCCTTCGTGCAGTCCATGACACCACCGTCCTCCAAATCCTTGAACATATACTTGTAGAAAGCTTCGATAACGTGTTTTGCGACAGCGTCGTCGACCTCCCACAGTGTGCCAATGACGCTCTTGAACCCTGAAAATTGCAATCCAGCTGCGAGGTGAATGACTTCGTCGGGCATCTCTTCATCGCCCACGGCGGTATGACTCGCTGATAAGAACGCAAACTCGGCGTGCGGAATATCTTTCTCCATAATGTCGAGCAGCGTCAGAGGTTTGTCTTTCATGGCGAAACGTGAATAGTAAGGCTGCTCACGGTCCTGCTTCCCATGACAAGCGAGATGCACCCAGGTGTTGCATTGCAAAGCGTCGAGTGCACCTGCTCGCGTGGCGTCGTCGCCGGAAAGAGTGGTGGGGTTGGCAGTCGTGGGGACGAGTTTGCGGACGAGCTCAAGCTCACTGTCAACAGTCAAGAGAGCCTTGCCTTGCCCCGCACCCGGGGAACTTTGCCCAATTACAACAAATGACGAAGTCGCACGTTTCTTCATCATCTGCCTAGATCTGATCAGAGCTGAAAGTGTCGGCGTGTAAGAACAGATATAGACGTCCTCCAGGCATAGTTCACGCCGTCCGTCTGCCTTCGTTCGAAAGGGGTGAGCTGCGTGGAGAGGAATGGAAGTGAATGTTGCAGTTGGACACAGCCAGATTCGAGAGCCGTTCGTTACTCTGAGATCACGCTGGAGGACGATGACGATGGGGAGCATGATCTCGTCCCATACTGTCCGCAAGAGGACTTGCAATTCCTTCCTCGTCTCCTCTGGGCGCATAAAAGATGCAAGTCGTATCTCCCTCACAAAGTCATTCTTGAGCTTCTCCAGATGTGTGAGAGTAATACGCGGGAATTGAACGTTGTGTGGCTCTCCTGACGTCGGGACAACGATGGCGCTTGCATGAGTATCGACTCGCAACGAGGATAATGACTGGGCCATGACGCGCTGCCACTTGCAAGTCTTCATATGAAGGAGGGAGTAGGAACCGCGAGAAATCTTGAAGATTGCGAATTTCAGCTACCACTGCTCCCCACTGCTCCTGAAGCCTCCTGTATTGTATCGCTGCTTGGTCAGCAACAGCTGGGTCAGCGCTGTCGGCAGAACCCTGAGCATCAGACAGGTGCTTTTTGATATCTGAGAGCTTGTGAGCTAGTTCCGGACTTGCAAGCTTCAGACCCTCCAACGGAGTCCTGAGTCGAGAGGCCAGTAACCACTGCCGGCCACGGCCCTGCTCCACGAGTTCAACCGCCTGTCGTAGATTGCCACGACGTACGGCACACGAAGCTGCATCTATTGGCAGTGATTTTGCACCACGAAAAGCGGCTGCAGCCTCGCGGCGAGAGATAATCGATGACTGCGTCATCACATGGTTGTCGAATAGCTCCAAGGACATTTGGTATGCTTCGAGGACAGAGTCATGTTGATGTACCTCAGCCTCCTCAACCCAGTGCAGAGCTGTTTCCAGTCGACACGGAAAGTCTTGAGTGGGATATCTCGATGCCAGTCTGAAGTTCTCTACGGCCAGCGACAGATCGGCGAGGTTGTGTTGCACTCGGTAACGAGACAGGTAGGCATTCTTCAGCCACGTGTAACTGAAATACCTGTCAGGGTGCAGTGAAGGAAAAGCCAACAAGGACTCTTGGCAGAGTTGAATGGCCTGCTCGACGTCTTCATTCTTCCGAGTGTGCGTGAAATGAGAGCAGAGGGTCGAGATCAAATTGTGAAGAATTTTGTGGCACTCTGGATCAACATGCTGTCTTAACCGAAGCGATTCGCGATAAAGATCAATGGCCTCGTTGATATCTTCGCTGGCTTTCAATTTGTCGGATCTAATTTTGAGCGCGAGGGTAAGGTTGTTGAGCGTGACGTCACAACGTGGATGCCCAGGGGGGCATAAAATCAGTGCCTCGCGATGCAGGCTGATTCCTCTGTTTATGTCATCAATGTCACCACTTCTATTGAAACGGGTGAGGAGAGCGCCCCCTAGGTTGTTCAACGAGTAATCACGAGATTCGTGCCCAACAGGGCGCAGGCGCAGTGCTTCTTCGTACAAAGAGATAGCTTCGTCGAGGTTGTGAGAGATGCCTAGATGATCAAAGCGGGACCGGAGTGAATAAGCCAGGTCATTCAGGTAGGAATCGCGTTCAGAATGTCCTTCAGGGCATAGAGAAACAGCTTCACGATGACATTGTATGCACTCTTCTAGATCAACAATGCTGCCGCGTTGTCGAAAGCGTGTTATGAGAGCCCATGCAAGCTTGTCAAGGGCTCTGGGACGGTCCTGATGGCCCAGAGGACAGAGATGGAGCACGACTCGCCGAAGGTGGAGGCCTTCATCGGATGCGTCTATTGGAAGGTTGTTGCATTCACAGATCACATAATCAACACCATCTGCCCCTGCCGCGATGCTACGAAGGTGGGAGCCCTCTGGACAGAGAGGCAGCAGATTGAAGTACAGTTGCGCGCATTCCTGGATATAGACGGCGGTGCACTCTTTCCTGTAGCGCAAGATCAACGCTTTAAGGAGGTGATAGATGGATAGTGGATGATCAGGGTGACCCTGCGGACGCAATGCAAGGGCTTCACGGAAGAGGGCAGTCGTAGAGTCGATGTCTTGAATATCCTTTAGACGATAACCCTCAAAGCGGGAACACGCGAGGTTAGTGAGAGCCACTGCGCGGTCAAGATGGCCGATCGGACACCGGTCCAGAACCAACTGAAAATGCTCCACAGCATCTACCAGGTGAGAGACGGTCTTGTTTATCACGTATGTGGCAAATCGTGCGTGGCCTGCATCCGTGTGTCGAGCAATCGAGCATTCATCAATGGACTACGGTTGGTGTTCCGTCACATAAGCCAACGGCACAGAGGCTACTGTCACTCACATCAAACAGTGCACCGTCCTGATTGTCAGAAACATGTACGACAGCGGTCTTTAGTGTGAGGGAAGGGCGAACATCACGGACAGGTGGGAAGGAAATATCTGCAACATGTTAATAGGTGTTCATGAGCGAGAAGCAAATCACTTACCGAAAGGCTCGTCTCCAGAATCGAGCAAGTCCTTCCATGGTGTTTCAAGTTGTCCGATGACTTCACCATTGCCTAGCATTCGATCGGCCTCAAAGGACGCCCTGATTTCCACTGATAATTCGGGTGATTCGTGTGACGATCTACAAACGGATAATCAGTCCTCACATCGCATCCAAAAGTCTCCACTTTACAGGGCCACAGCCTCAGTGTCGTCCCACACTATAGATTTGTCGGATGCTAAGACTCTGATGGTTGATTTCCAACATTGAGTCGAGTCCACATTGATGGATACGTAAATGCCTGCAGGAATGCGCTCAGAAGGGACTTGAAGATTGTTTCCGCCGACGACTGTGGATAGAGCGTGAGGATCACAAAGCGGATACGAAGATATGGAGTGAGTGGCGCACCTTCAAGTCTGATATACTGGCCTTCCAAATTACCAGACATGATGGTGCGATGAAGCAAAACAACAAGGATCGAGGATAGGTTGAGTGGTAGGTGGAGAAGATGGGGGTTAGAGATATCGCGGTTGTGAGTGAAGCTTGGTGGAGAAGTTGAATGTCCACGTGTATTTCTATGTTGAGGTCAGTTCGGCACGATAGACTTGCGATAGACGCTGGTAGCCTGGTATGATTGCACTAAAGTTCTTCTTGAGTATTTTAACTTCGCTTCTTGGCACAAATGCAGATCAGCGATATTTACTATTCGTCTGAGCCCAGAAGTGTCTCATTGATTGTATACACTACACAAGTGCAGTATATGGATCTGTTCGTTGCCGAAGGTCGAGAAAGTACTGATGCGGGCAGCTATGTGGCACATGGTCAAGACAAGGTGGACGCAGTGACAAAGGCCGTGGAGAATATGGACATAGTTATAAAATATAAGGAGATGCTTGATTGTCTGATCCTCATGCGGGATGTGTTTGTGTGTCGAGAACTAGCGAACTTGGACGGTGACAATGAAGAGAGCTAAAAGCAAAGATACGTATGCTGCACCTGTATTAAAACTAATGATCATTGGCGTGTGGGAGGGATGTACAGCAAAGAAAGAGCACGAGACGAGCCAACAACGGAAGTAGGTTTATCCGTACGCTTGTTGTACCTGGTGTGGCAGTATTGGTATCAGGAGCAGGAGGTGTCGTGGACGTCGGTGCGGCAGCATGCTGGGATTGCGATGGTAATGACTGAGCCTGGCCTTGTGATTGGCCGTGTGGCTGCTGTGTTTGTGTTACCGTCCGCGGAGGTAGCGACTACTAGTGTCTGTATAGAAATCATCGAACTCCAGTTATTGGAAATAAACCCGAATAGATACATACCCGTTTGTCCCGCGTTGCAGCAACTTCAACGACACGAGAGAAAACAGATCGCCTTGGACGCTGCTGGAGTTCGGTTGCTTCATGAATATTAGAGGGAGTGCGGCGAAATAGCGTCGAAAGGTGGGCAATGAGCACACTTGCATTCCCAAAAGATGGTGCGAGAGGGCGGCGGTGGCGGGAATTGTGGCGGGGATGGGTAGAGGAACGGTTACCGTTTGTTGCGGAGGACTGAGATCAAGAGGTCAAAACAAGAAGTGATTTTGAAACGCTACTAGTGACGCACATGGTTATATCGCACATTAGTACTATCAAAAAAGCCAGATTGATAATCCTCTTCGTCACGTGTGGCATCGGTCTAGAAAGCCGATGCTTACAGCAATAGAACAGGCCGAGAAATACGCCACGTACGTCTATCAACTCTACAGCCTGCGAGGACATTAGCATTGTGTTATCAAAAAGTCTCGGGATTTAAACGCACATCAGGAATGGGCAGTAATAGGTCTTTGAGACCAGCTTCTTTGAGGACGGCGAGAACGTCCCAGACGTACACATTGTTGTTCTCGCCACCAGTGACTAGCAACTCTCCATCAGCTGAAAAAGCTGCACATTCCACAGTAGTACGGTGTTTGTGCTGAAGGGGTAGTCCAACTGGGAGGTTGGTGTCGAGATTCCACAGACGCGATGTTTTATCATCTGACACACTTGCAAGGAGGCGGTCGTTCCGAGATAAGGAGATGGCACGGACGACTTTTGTGTGACCTTCAAGAATGGCGGTCTGCTGCCAAGTGGTTGTGTCGAATATCCTGATCGGGCCACGGGAGGCAGAGATAAGTCTCTTTCCGTTCGACACCCATGCCAAACTGAAAACTGCTTGATCGTGTTCGAGTGTGTCAAGCAGGTTGCCCGTCTTGGCATCCCAGATTTTCACCGCATGCTCATTGTGTCCTCCTGTGGCCATTTTTGTTTCATCGGGCGAGTACATCACCACATGCACAGGACTCGTGCCCGGTCTTGATTGGACCGATGATGGTTTCTTCGCTATTGATATTCCATACTCTTGCTGTCCCGTCCCATGACCCGCTCACGACCCGCTCGCGATCGGCACTCCAGCACACTGACAGTACTGCCGTAGTGTGCCCTGTCAATTTAGCGATGACCTTCCCCGTCTCGACATCCCACAACCTCACTGTCCCGTCTGTGCTTCCACTTGCAACAGTGTCACCGGTCGGAGACAATGCTATTGTGCACATCGCCTTCTTCTCCCCCTTATCGCGCCAGCCCTCCCCAATCTGTGCCCCGCTCTCCAGGTCCCATAGTCGGAGTGAGCCGTCCCACGAACCTGTAATGATACGTCGTCCCCCAGGCAGGTGCACAGCACCTCTTACCCAGTCGGTATGGCCTTGCAACTTCTGACGGGGTACGACTATCGGTGTCTCGCTGGTCGAGGAAGACATGATCGGCACTCAGAGTCTCGACTGCAACAGATTCTGGACTGCGGTATGCGGGAAAAGTAGCCTAAGGTATCGGAATTAAAAGCTCCGGGCTGTCCGGCGAAGGCAAAGATTGCTAGTGAGTTCGATGGGCCGTTCTTATTTCACATCAATGCTTGTCAGGAGCGCACGACGCATAGTTCGTGAGACAGCTTACTTACAACAATTCAGTCCTAACCAACAGGACGGCTTCGGGTCGTATGTAGGTGCTGCTGAGCACGTGCTTTGCGGAAATCCAAAGTCGCTGGTAAGCAAGCGGTCAGCTTCGCTTTGCAGATTAGCATATCGCTCACGAGAAACGCCGTATAGGAATTCTCACCGATGTACTGTAATCAAAAATGCAGGGTGTTGACTGTTGGCTGAGCTGAGATAGTAGGAATAGTGAAAGATGCCATCCGTTCGAGTCGTCTTTTAAGGTGCATCCCATGTGGTATCATCGTGTTTGCTTTACAGCTAAGCGCCCAGATCTGATATCGGCAGCGCCGGCATATGCATTTTTTCCATACTGAAGGTGCTACGTCGTCGGTTGTACATTGTAGGAGAAGTGTACGGACCCTGGAATGACACGCTCGACATTTGCATGCTTCGAAATTCGAACGCTTCAGTCGGCACAGCAAAAACCAGGCATGAGGAGATTGGTTAATTGATCACTAAGTCGATCCAGGCTTGGCCGCTTTTGCAGTTACAGATGAGAGAGGTATATGCGAGAGCAAGATGACCACACCGCCAGAGTATCCGGGTAATATCTACAACAGCTTGATGTACAGTGAGGTAGAGAATCCATGATCAATGGCTCGTAAAACTATACCAGACGACAGAAATACAACATAGCAGAACTACACACCAATGTGAATGAAAACTATCCTCTGCTCAAGCGGCACTTTCGTCCTCACGGCGTTGGTTAGCGCGGTTAAGTGCCCAGGCCGCCTTCGTACAGTCCATCACACCATCCTTGAACATCTTCTCATAGAAAGCTTCCACAACATGTTTTGCGACAGCATCCTCAACCACCCACAGCGTGCCAATGACACTCTTGAACCCGGAAAATTGGAGTCCAGCTGCAAGGTGAATGACTTCGTCGGGTGTCTTCTCACCGCCAACAGCGGTATGACACGCCGACAAGAATGCGAACTCAGCGTGAGGAATGTCTTTCTCCATGATATCAGAGGTTTGTCTCTCATGGCGAAACGTGTCACATCAGACCGGTCGACAACTCAACCGAGAGATCATGCAGACGGCAGCTTTCATTTCGGATTCCTTCGATTTCGCTCGTAAATCTGAACAGAGGCAAGTTCATATCCTGAGGCGGTGAAGAAATGTATTTGTGGAGTATCGATATTCACCATGACATCTTTGGTGGACGACAACTCCATCCTGGGTACTAATACTGTTAGCATCCTGCGCAGCCTATATACATCTTGACCGCATCGAGTTCGAATATGGGCTGGAAGAAATGTGCGGAGTGGAGAGGGAGCGCGGGACACTGTCGAATGATCGTTGTAGTCATCAACATAGTCCTTTATTACGTATGGGAAGATGCACAGCACATAGCGCTGGTCGCAGATATGAGCGCTTCGTCTACACAGCAATGAAGCTGTAAAGCAAACATGAGGATGACACATGAGACACAGCCTTAAAAACGCCATGAACGAACGAATGCCCAACTTCCTCAACTCCCAACCAGACACTCGTTGATATCCAGTGATTACGCACCAGGCTTGTCTGAAAGGTGTTTCCTGTGAGTGATACTCTAGGCTCCTCTGTCGATTGAAGCTGACGACTTGCTTACCAGCGACCTCGGATACCCAAAAAGATCTGTTGCACATCATCGAATCTAACAGCACCTGAATACGTCGTCGTCCAAAAGCTGTCTTGTGGGAGAGGATTGGATATTGAATCTTGTACAGACTTGTCTCGTGCGTAATGGCGTGTGCGGTTCTTACAACTATCAAATTGAAAATAAAATAAAATATAGGCCCCTCGACTCACCAGAAGCCATTTTCGTTGCCATATAATTGGTCTGATTTCAAGATCCCGGTAGACTTCTCGTATACACAGGCCACGACTTGGCATAGTTGAGATTCCGAGCGCGGAGCATGTCTTCCTCCACCAGTAAGACGCCAGTAATCACGCCACGCCACACGATGCAAGGTCATACCGACTGGGTAAACGGTGGTGTGCACTTACCTGGCAGCCGACACATTATGACATGTTCGTCGGACGGCTCACTCCGACTATGGGACCTAGAGAGCGGCACACAGATAGGCGAGGACTGGCGACATGAGAATAACGTAGGATTGCGATCCATGGCATTGTCTCCAAACGGGAAGATGATTGCAAGCGGAAGCAATGACTGGAAAGTGAGGTTGTGGGACGTCGAGACGAGGAAGGTCATTGCCAAATGGACAAGACACACCGGTGTTGTGTGCACATTGTGCTGGAGTGCAGATGGTGAGCGAGTAGTGAGTGGATCCTGGGATGGGACGGCAAGAGTTTGGGATGTCGACAGCGGCAAAACTGTCCTGAAAATCAAAACCGGACATGGTTTGGTGTGTGCGGTGATGTACTCGCCTGACTCAACAAAAATTGTGACAGGTGGAAACAAAGAGCATGCGGCAAAAATCTGGGATGCGAAGACGGGCAAGCTTCTCAACGCACTCAAACACGATAATGAAGTTCGCAGCTTGGCATGGTCGTCGGACGGAAACAAGCTTTTCTCCGGGTCATACGGCCTGATTAGGATATTCAGCACTGCCACTTGGCAGCAGATTGCCATCCTCGAAGGTCATACCAACCTTGTCTACGCCATCACCTTGTCTCGAAACAACCGCCTCCTTGCAAGTGCATCAATCGATTCAACAGCGCATCTATGGAATCTCGACACCAACCTCCCAGTCGGACCATCCCTCCAGCACGAAGAGGTTTTACACTCCGCAACCCTTTCCGCTGACGGAAAGGTGCTAGTCACTGCTTGCGAAAACGAAAAACGCGTACACATGGGACGTTCACGCTATCCTCAACGAAGCTGGTTTTGAGGACCTACTTTCCATTGATACCAATGTTGTGAGTGTCAACATATTCGCCCGCTCTCTCTCGCTGACAATGTCTGCTGTTAGGCTCCAAAAGACAAATTGGAACAGAAGGCATCTCAAGATGATTCACGAATACAGCACACACCCCGCTCTTCACTCGATGACGAGTCGTTTTTGGAAGTACGTGCCGTGTTTACAATCCTTCTCATTCATTATAACAGTAATATTTCAGGCTGATGCTACCCAATGTCCTGACCAGTTTGGCGGTGTCGATGAACTCTCACCAACGTTCTTTCACGGCATGGAAGTCGATGTTGGTGTGCGTAACAAATTTCTATTATTTAATCCTTATTTAGACCTCCGTGCTCTCAGTCCTCCCCAATGGGTGGTGCACATCCCCATTCCTCTGCAAATGTACTTCTCGCTCGCCTTTTCTCGCTCCTCCACCGCTTTCGACCCGACGACGGTGAAACGACCGAACTTCCGCAAACTTCAAGGCCTTCGACGTTCCATCTACACGCACTCCTAGCTCGCCTGTCCTCACTTATTCACCGCTCTTCACCTGAAAATGATGCACCAGACGAACTTCAGCAACCCTCCACGCCTTCGCGGTTAGATCCACATGTGTTCCTAGCTCGGCTTTCCTCACTTTTCTCCCGATCTCGACTCGGCACAGATGAAGAAGCCGATTCCCATCCTACAACACCTTTGAGTTCACATTCAGATGCATTCATCAGCCGGCTGTCCTCACTCTTCCGCTCTCAACCTCACATCAACGAAGAAATCAAACTCCCGCAACGCACAAGTCGTCCTCGCGTTGTCGAAGTGGCTGCAGTGCAGGACAGGCAGGTATATATCTCCTTGGTGCCTTTACAATCGCCCTGGTTTAATGATTTCGGTTCAGGCTTTGGTTGTTGCTCGGCGGCCAGAATATGAGAAGGCAAAACGAGCACATCGGCAACAAACCCAATCGCACGGCCAAGCCCAGGCGGCGTCATCGCACACTCAGCCTGCCGATACTTCAACACCTCCTGCTCCAGGTACCAACACTACTACAGCAGGTACAGCAGCCGCACAGTCACCACCTATCCCATGGTGGGCTCAGATCGTGTTGTTTCTCTGCTGTGCATCTCCGCCACACACCAATGGTCATTAATACAGTTGATTCTGCACTTGTATTTCTTTCGTTATGTCTTTCAGTACACCATCAATCTTTTTTCCTCGTCGTGGGACTCGTGCAATGCATCGGACACGATCATGCTGATTGTTGTGAGCGAAGGACGGACGGTGTGCTTCTTGCTCTCCTTTGTCTCTTTCCCCCTACTTTTTCACAAAAAGGCCTGGATTAAACAGGAGTCTTCTACTATGACCCCAGTCATCAGACAACGGCATTACGACCGTGAAACAGAATGTCTGTGTTATACCTGACCTCGTGATCAAGGATCTGTTGAGCGCCATCTCGTAAGTCTGAATGGGTCTTTAGATGCATTCCGAGGGCAGACGCTGGATTTTTTCAGCGTTACGGTCATCACTATACATGTAGACTGTTAAAACTCTCAAGGTAGCTGGCTCTGACGCGTTTCACAATGATTAATGTGTACGACCTGTAGTCATCTTGGGCGTCTACAAATCAACAACTTATCTGGATGCCAAGTTCATCTCCGAACACGTTTCCATCCTTGTGCACTGTGAAGACACGCCATGGTTCGAATTTGGTTCAAGTGTATCAACGTTTCGTCGATCTAGTGGAAGATACAAAGCCCGGGACGTTCCGCTAGGTTATGTTTCGAACTCCGTCAGGACCTAATTACCACACCACCTACTTATGCCTTTCTCCTACCTTATCACCACTACGTATCATAGCTGGCTATAAACTGTTAGATGTATTGGATCGACATTGTGTAATATAGACTTTTGGTGTACTATAATACCGGCCAGTCTGAGAATGCCCTCTGAGCTCGCTGTGTGCGACAGCAAGTATGAGGGTTTCGGCAACGCGGTGGCACGGTATTACCGGATTTGGCGTATTTACGCGCTCTGTATTACCAGCTATAATGTCTTAGGCTTCTAAGTCACCTTAATTTGCTAGTCTGGACCCCCGGTTCTCACAAATGACACTTTAGCTCAATATAAGGGTGAGTAGGCGCCTTATGTACCGCTTTACTAAATTAGAAAGGTGGGAGAAATGGGTGCACATAAACACATGTGTTCGCCACCTTAGTATTTGATTGAAGGACTGACTCGGAGGAGAAATGATCCCGAACGAAGAGGTGTAAACCGAACGAATATCTAGGAGTAAGTAAAAGGGTGGAGTAGAGACGGAGGACAATAATAGAACATGAAGGAGTGGCACTGTGCAGTTGCTATTATTCATTGGGTCCTTCGATCACGAGACGACGTCTGGTGCCGACTGCCGAATCTGAGTAGTGCCTAGCAATAAGGTTGCGCAAAAAGCCACTCGGCTCTGTAACACGACGGGTGACTCCATCTGGGATGTTGCTCGTCGAGTCGCATGGATGGTTTGCGAAATGCATCCCATGACTCTTCCATTGATTCCCGTTGATATTCCACCAGCTCTCCATGTCCCGCTCGTGCTCCCATCCTTCGACGACGATGATGATTGGGACTCTCTTATGGCAGATCCCAGAGTAGAATTTATTGTAGGCCTCAACGAAGGTGCGGGGGCGAGTCGCGCGGCGCACGCAGTACACCAGAAGGCCGATGCTATCCGACCTAGAGCTCATGAGCTCACGCAACAGGCTCTTTAACAGTTCCTTTGCCTCCGCATCTGGTACTGTGCCTGCAGACCCCTCATTGAGACCTGGGGTATCAATCAGGACATATTTCCTGTCGGAAATTTCTACTGGGTAGCGTTCAGGGGTAGAAGTGCATCCATGTGCGTCATTGGATGTCTCCGCAAGTAAATGTTGGGTGGTTCCGTTGATGAGCGAACTTTTCCCTGAGCCGGCTTCGCCGAAGATGACAACATTTCTGTCCAGACGGCGCGTATGCTATATTTTATCAGTAGGGTTGCGCAGTTCAAGAAGTAGGCCACATACTTCGGGGATGCTCGATCGTGGCGCGTGCGGAGTTATTTTAATACTACGCTGTGCTTTCAACGTAAGAGATATGTCCTGGTTATTGATAGCCGAGAGGGTCACTTTGGGACCGGTGTGAAGGAACGAGGATATAGCTTAAGGCAAGGATTAAGGACTTACTGGACTGTCCGTCGCATCCGAGCAATTGTTCAAAAGTAGTCTCGAACGCACGTACATGCTCAGGTCCAGACTCGTATAAGGCACGAATTTCGAGGTTAATTTTTTTGGATGTGGGGGAGAAGATGGACATGAACCACTGGAGAAACTTCAGGGAGGGGGCGTGGATGTTGAGGGTTTCGTTCCAAGAAACGCTGTAGTCTGCCTCTGCAGCCTTGATGGTGGTGTTCCACCGGCCATCGGAGGTAGAGGCACGGACATAATAACCGATGGGCGTGCGGTCAGATGGAACAGAAGAGTTCGTGCCTGCTACCACTGCATGTACGGTGTGAGAAATGGACAACTGAAAGATGGTCTGAGCACTATACCTTCCAGAACTAAACCAGGTCCGCTACGCATGTTTGACATGGGTGAAAAGGGGCGCCAAGTAATTGACGAAGGAATTGGAGAAGATGCCAGTGGAACTTACAATATCGCGACATGCAAGCTATATGTAAATTCCAAATCTAAAAAGGCACCCCGCTTTTGGTTTAACCAGATTCACTTCAAGCCTTGGGCTCGTCTTTGCTTCGATTACGCACTCATCGACATCACCGAGTCAGCCCTATACCGTACATAGCAGTTTTGACGTAGTTGCAACTTCTACGTTGTCTATGAACGTGAGATTCGGTTTTCATTTCCAATTAGAGCTATAACTCACTATCTCTCTGAATAGATGGTTACTAATCAGATCCTCGAGTCCAGCACGAGTTTGCCTCGAGTTGTTCGAGAATCTGGCTGGCGCCGTTTTCAATACCACAGGGTCACGGTTGTGTCTGAAGGATCCGTGCAGGAAACGTGATTTCTTGCAAGTCTGCATTAGAATTTGGCGGGTGTACTTTTCAATAGTAAATACCACAGGGTCGTCTGAAGAATGGCGCAAGAAACGTGATCTCCTGCAAGTCCACGTCAGGATCTGGTGGGTGTCATTTTCAATACCACTAGGTTGTGTCCGAAGGATGGCGCAAGAAACGTGATCTCCTGCAAGTCTGCATCTGTCTTTGTCTATGATCACTGACGCGCGTCCTCGTGAGATTCAGTTTTCATTTTCAGTTGAAAGTTCGAACCATAACTTACTATCTCTTTCAAATTCAATAGGGTTACTAATCAAATCCTCGAGTCCAGCACGAGTTTGCCTCGAGTTGTTCGAGAATCTGGCGGGTGCCGTTTTCAATATCACAGGGTTGCGTCTGAAGGAACGGCACAAGAAATGTGATCTCCTGTAAGTCTGCGCCTGTCTTTATGACTCGCATCGGCAAACACCCGTTAGTAGCCGTTAGTGGGAGAAAGATATATCTAAGTTACTGGCTAATTAGTCAAAAACTCCGTATCATATATATATGGTATCATGCAGTGTAGTTATCCAGATATAAGTATCCTTTGTGCCATTATCCATTGGAGGTTGCGCTCGGCGAGCACACGAGGCCACTGGCAGCTGCAGTTGCCCGCCATCATAGAACTGCCGCTAGATCTAATTTATAAGGTACAATCTCTGGGACACCGATGATCCGAGTCACATTTTATTTCAGCATCGGCGATTCCAAGATCTTACTCACCTGTGGTTCCCAGGTACCTGATCTAATTAGACCTCATACCCAGTGAACACTAGACATTCTGAGACTAGTCACTACTGTAACCTGGTTTAATGGTTTCGGTTCAGGCTTTGGTTGTTGCTCGGCGACCAGAATATGAGAAGGCAAAACGAGCAAATCAGCAACAAACCCAATCACACGCCCAAGCCCAGGCTTCGTTATCGCACCCTCAGCCTGTCGATACCCTTCAACATCTCCTGCTCCAGGTACTAATACTACAGCAGGTGCAGCAGCCGCACAGTTACCACCTATCCCATGGTGAACTCAGATCGTGCTGTTTCTCCGCTAAGCATCTCCATCACACGCCACATGATGGTCGTTGTGAGTGAAGCATCATGACGATTCGAATATTGCTGACAGGACCCGAATTGTTCGAGATGGTATTTGATCTGGTTTGTGACGTCAATTTCAACAAAGCCGTGGGAAAGTCTTTCTTTAAACGGCGACTGCTGCTTCGACCACTGGGTAGTGGGAGCGCCAGGTCCATAACAAGACCCTTCAGAAAATGGGTCGGTGATTTCGTGTTGTGCTTGAGATACGAGTATCATGGCACCATCTTCTATCGCTATCCTTGGCGGTGGTCTAACCGGCCTTTCCGCTGCCTTTCACCTTTCACGTCGGTTTCCAGCAGCTCAGATCACTCTTCTGAACAAGGATATTCACTTTGGCGGATGGATACATTCTAGGCGCGCTAGAATCACACTTAAAGACGGTCGCGAAACCAGCGTGCTTTTGGAGGCTGGCCCGCGCACTCTTAGACCAAATTCAAAGAGTGTTCTCGAATTGGTGGGTAATAAGCTAGTCTAATACAACCTCCCTTTCGACCTTCTCATCGGGCACGTCCCAGACTAGATTAACCTTCTGGACCTATCACCATCTCTCTTAACTCTCCCGAAATCATCACCGGCCGCTCGGAATCGCTTCCTGCGTCTGCCTGGCACCCAAGGTCTCCTTCGCATTCCTTCATCTCCGTTTAGCCTTCTTACTTCTGGGCTCTCACCTAAGTCTTCTTCTTTGCATTCCCCCCTTGGCCATATCCTTCTTTCAGCTATCGCACGGGAGCCATTTCGCCCATGGAATAGGCCCCTTATGATTGAGGATGAGTCGGTTGACGAATTCTTGAGTAGGCGTTTCGGGAGCGAATTCGCAAGGATCTTCGGAAGTGCGCTCGTGCACGGTATTTATGCAGCAGATTCTCGAGAATTGAGCGTCCGCGCGGCGTTCCCGTCACTTTGGGATGCCGAGGAACGCGGTCGTGGCTCCTTGGTAACTGGGTTTCTCCGGCCGTCTAGAGTCTCAGCAACAGCGGAGGTCGACAACCCCCCATATCAGCTAGGGGAAGTATACGAGCAGATGCGCGGAGTATCTGTGTATTCGTTCTCGCAAGGGATCGGTGCGTTGGCAGACGCACTCTTGCGAGAGTTGAGGACACGTCGGAACGTGCGCCTACTTGGCGGAGTGTCCGCGACGGGACTCCGGATGAATCCAAGAACTGCGCAGTTCGAAGTACGCGTGTATCTCAAATAGATAGACTTTTGCTAATAACTACCTGTACGCAGATAACGACCTCATCTTGTGAGACGCTGCGCGCAACACACACTATTTCAGCTCTGCCTCTCCCGAGCCTGAAAGGGCTACTCTCACCCAAGACGCCATTGCCACACCTAACTGCAAATCCTTATTCGTCGGTGACAGTCGTGAACCTCGTGTTCCTTGCACCTCCAGGACATGCACTCCACCCCGTGGGATTTGGGTATCTTGTACCCCGAGCATCATCTGAACATGCGGAAAACGCAATCCTGGGGTGCGTCTTCGACTCCTCGTCAATGTCGGCACAAGAAGCGTCGTGGAGCGCGGATATTGTGAAAATGACTGCGATGCTCCGCGAGCCTGTGACCTCAATCCCTCGCCTTGTAGAGATGCTCTCTGAGCAGTTGGGCGTGCGTCTCCCTGACCCACTCATCGTGAGGGTGCATGACAACGCACATTGCATCCCCCTGCTGCGTGTAGGGCACCTCCAGCGCATGCGGGAGCTAAGCGGCGTACTTCGGGGCGAGCCGTGGAGCGGTAAGCTAGAGGTGATCGGCGCCGGCGTAGGGGGCGTGAGCGTTGGTGACTGCGTAGAAGCTGGAAGACGCGCGGGTAGGAGTTGGGCATAGGGTTTATTCATCGCCCTTTGGACTGAAACGGATGCTGTATGACTTCTACGTCAGGCGTGCGAGCTGGACGCTGAAAGGTTCCTCATAATTACCGCATACGTGTCCTTGTCATGTCACAATTACTGCCACTGACCTCACTAATTTTGGCCTATAGTTATCATTTAAACCAATAAGAGTAATAAGCGCTTGCACAGCGTCGAGCTGTTATTTCGGACGGGGCTGACCGTGAAAACAACAAGGTTTGACATGTTTGACACTCATTGTATCGGATAGGGCAGGGACGACATCCAATACGTCCGCAGTGGAATAAGCACCTCTATGAACCTATTTCTGCAGATGCTGTACTTTATTGTGACCTTTTTTTGCCAAAGTTTTCTTTCTACAAAGAACCAAGCTGTGAACCCTCGTAAGCGTCATTGCGCGCAGCCCCCAGGACCAGAAGGTTCCACTCGAACGGACCTGGCAAGTGTGCTCCCCTCATATAAGGTGGTTTATATGACTGGGTATCTGGTCAATTACGACAATCATCACATCCTCCCACTTTTATTATCCACCTTGCGCTGCGCCTTCTCGAGCTAAGGTTGTGCACAGTCTGCGTTTTTATTTAAACGCTTGACATACACATACCATGGAACGTCGTCCGTGTGCGTAGAACTTGTTCCTTTCTTTCCCGTCAGTGTTGGACTGAACGCGCGTTATCTTATAGTCGACCCATCCGAGTCTCCGCCCATTCCAGACCCTTCATCCGCGCCTTTCCCGTCATTTCCTATGCCTGTGCCTGTCATCAATGTGCAAATGCCTAGCCCTGACGCACCGTACGGACAGCCGTATGCCTCAGAGTATCCATACGCATCTGAATATCCATACACCCCCGAGCCCCCATCTGCTTCTGAGCATCTCGCCTCTGAACACCCGTACACCCCCGAGTACCCATATCCATTCCAGCCACCTCAGCAACCGTATCATGTCCCTCGCGTATCACTGCCACTTAACCTTGATCCGCCGCTTGAACCGTGGGTCCCAAATATACCGGGGCAGTCGGACGAGGAGGAAGTTGACCCCACAGCTGAGCCTGTGTACATTCCTACCACTGAGCATGTGCAGACAGGAGCGTCTGTTTCTCGCAGGCCATCCCGCGTACAGCGTTTGGCTTCCTTCTTGGGACTAAGGCCCAAGGAATCGACAGCTTCAGGTCATTCCTGAAATTACATGCATCAGGTACTTAAAATTATTGGCATAAATCATCGTAGCCTTCACAATGTTCAGTCACAGGTCGTCCTAGACACCTGGAGAGTCCATACGTATATATATCGACAGATTGATCTTCAGTTATACTGCTAGATACTTGTCATATGTACATGTTTCTTTTCATGAAGTCCAAGTGAAATAAGATCCACGTTGTAGCAGCGATGTGGTATGGAGTCAGCTTTGAAGCTTTGAAAAACCGCAGATAAGCGCCTATATATACTCCGTGAATTGGTTTGTGTGCAGGACCGAAAGCACGCTCGTCGTCAACTTGAATTGCTAGTAACGAATGATGTGTGAGTGAGTAAACAAAAGATGGAACATTAATGTTACACTCACCGTTCCTCGGAAGAAATCAGGTTCTGTATTTTGTGTGCTGTCATATCGACCTTGATCGGGGATCCCCATCTAGGTGACAGTGGTCAGTAGCGACAAAGAATGAGGGAGTGAGTACATGCACAAAGAACAAGATCGTTTTGCGTAGCCGCGCTGCATTCTTGTTGGAAAGTTGATGAATTGGGTGAGATGATAGCCTGGGAGAACATTAATGAAGACTTACCTATGGACAAATCGAGGCAGTTAGCCTTCGTAGTGTTGCTCATAGCATCCATCATGTGTTGGTGCGATTCGACGGCATCAAGTCTACCCCCAGAAAGGAGAGCATGACATAGTTTCTGGTATGCAGTTAGCCACAAAGACTCGAGGTTCCACTCGAAAAGCCGTCGAAAGCACGGGGGTAGACATGAAACTTATTTTTGGGTGTGTGATATCAACGTACCAGCGCCAAGTCCTCATACAGAGAAAGTGCTGGTTCTGACAGCAGCAGTGAAATGGCCGGCAGCTTCGTCGTGATGCACACCATCCAAGACATCAGTTCCTAGCTGAACATGAAGATACGCCTGACGTGATGTTGCGGAGATCAGTGTCAATGCGTGAACCTCGAACGATGAATCGATGAAACCCACTTCCACGACACGACATACAAGAGTATCGTTACTTGAACAAGTATCAGCTAGATCTCAGACGCGCAGAATTGCCTCCTTGTGTTCAAGTTGATCTGCATCAAAAAGTGCGATAGCCTGGAAACCTAAAACAAGCATGATGCATGTGTGAGCAGATTAACTTGCCTTCGTCAATAGAAGACAATGGTTTGTACTTAAATCTCCGTTCGTAAACACGGACGCGATGTCAAATGCTTTGATCCCATCTTAGTACCTCTTCCAGTCTGTGAATGAGGGCCGAAGGGTGATGGACTAAGTACGTGATGGCGTCAGTGTATCTCACCTTGAAGTTTGTATCATCAAGCGCGTTGTCCCAGTCATGTTTTCGCGCCCTGACGGAAGAACGATTGGCATATGAGCGGCAGTTGAAGTTGGCACCGGTAACCGGCGTAAATATATCGTTTTAGCTCTGCGGCGGCAGGGAAGTCTCCAGACTGTCACAATGGACCAGACATGCATTTAAATGTATTACAAACTGTTGTGTTTATGCGCGTAAAGCATGGTCACAAGTCACTTATAATAGAGAGCGAAAAACTTGGGCTTCAAGGGGACATACGTTGATTTTGTTACATGGGGTACCCTAAACACGACATAAGAAAATGGAAGGACGGAAAGTCAGATTAACCCAGTGACTGAGTACCGTGATGATCTAGAAAGACTCGGAGTTGAGACAAGTGTTCTTTGAAATCGCTTGGCAAATACGAACCAAAAACGCCATCACAAACGCGGACGGTCCCCCCTGGCTATTCGGAATATCCCTTGACACATGTCTATTACATTAACCCCCAGGACATGCATGAGGCAAATATTGCATCAACAGTTTTAGTTGTTTGTTTGCGGTATATAAATAAAGAAATTCTCTCTCATCCACTTGGATAACGAAGTCTAAATATAGATGTATCCGCTCAAAACAATAATCCAACCCCCAGAACCAATCCACTACTTTGGATGCCACTGATATCATTGATTTCGCCACGGGACCTTCGAATTCACACTATCAGCCACTAAACACACACCCAGGCTCCTCAAAACGTCTAATTTCTCTCTGTGCGTCGATTGACTCTCAAAGCAACACGTTGTCCACGTTGCACATTCTCTATGACACTCATGCAGTCAATGCAAAGAGAGATGTCAACGTTCTTTGATTGGTGGCGTCTCGAAATATATGCATGATGCATGCAAAAGAATGAGAGAAAGATCGCGTGTACAGGGTGCCCAAGATGCCTCCGCTGTACATGTGTCAATGTGATTATAACTGCGTCCCATCATTTCTATAACTCGCATGGGATCTGAAATTTGAACCCAGAATATTCTGCTGTCTGCACCAGGCATAAATATTATCCAAACGCCGATGGAGCTCTTCGTCTTGGTGCTACTGACTCGGAGTTCGCCTAATCTGATCGGACTTGACTCACGACTTCTGATCACACAATGTCAATGCCAAGTGACAGGCTAGAGCACAGGGTACTGAGCCATGTGGATAGGTTATCAAGTCATGTGGAACTCTCGGTATGTCTGAAATCTTGTGCTCTGCTGAACAAATAACAGGTGATTCATCGACCCCGAGTTTTGTATAGGAAACCTGAAGATGTACAACTAAGACCTGAGCAAGCAATTGCGCGGCGGGAAGCGTTCATGGCTCTAGCTTCCTTGAAGCGATTGGTTACAGGTTAGTGGAGTGTTTTGAAAACTACGGCCAAGTGATTGATGTTGTGAACAACCTCACAGCACGACTTGAATGAAATTTTCACGTTAATTTAATAGATGTGTTATGAATGCTAAGGTCATGATTGCATGATCAGACCTCATAGATGTAGGCATATCTAGTACTTGCTTGTACCTATCCAGATTGGGATTGGCTGACACTATCTATACGGACCCAGCCATCTTGTCGTTTCCGTCATGCGTTACTGCACGAGAACCAAAGTGATTGATTCCGACTTCGATAGGAAACAATAGGTGTTCAAAGAACCATAGGCAAACCTTGCGTCATTGCCCGGACCGGTGGGATCCTGTGATGCTACGCAAGTACTCGGGACCACCCAACGCCGGGCGCAAGATCTTTGGAGTTGTCAAACTAGGCTAAATTTCAATATTGTTCCCCAGGTCCTGTCATTTCGCATCTCCGCTATCATCTAGATGTTATATTTGGCCAAGGAATATAAAATCTGAACGACTGATGCGGGAATCATCCAAACTCTCAAATGACGGATTTGAATGAGCTCAAGGTTGAAGTCCTCTTGGACATCATCAACTCCTCTGCACGCAAAGCAATACAAGAATACAAGAAAAGCGGACATGGGGTTCCTGGTGCTGACTCGACCACTTTTCACCCCCTCGATCTGGCGACAGACACACTTGCCCTTAGGAAGGCAATTAGGCTGCTCGAAGGTGCATGCCATCAATTGAGTGCGGTATTGGCCCCCCCACAACACACGGTATACAATGTAAGTGCCGATCATATTTGACTTCTCCTTTGGAACTCATTTCCTTAGTTTGTTCATGATTACACTTGGGCATGCACAGACATTGCCATCAGAGCGCGCATTGCGGATGTTCTGGATCAACACCCGGAAGGTCTTAATGTGGATGCGTTGGCCGACGCAGTCAACCTCGACAAGACCAAAACTTTACGTGTATTACGAGTCTTAGCTCTCAAGGGTTGCTTTAAAGAAGGTAATATATGTCATGCTGCCAGTCCAGAATTTTCTTTGAAACCGTTGTTACACAGTTGAACAAGAAGTCTTTGCAAACACCCGACTCTCGCTCATACTCAAGTCAACGAGCAACGTTGGGTGTATGGTTCGGGTTCATAAAGACATCCCGAAATACGGTGCAAATCTCTATGACACTATGACTGACCAAGAATACGCAAGATCACATGAGGTCGACAAATCACCCCGACTATTTTCTCTCAGAAAGGAAGGTATAAACAGCGGCTACTGGGAAATGGACGTGAGTTTTGCCATCACACTGCCTTTCTCTACCTTAACATATTTTATAGGGTGAGACACGCGATGTGCGGGCGAAGTCATCCACCTACAGGCGACGACTCACATAATCTTATGCACAGATATTTCAAAGAGGCCTGGTGGGTCATACTGAGATCTTTGGCTCTTCTGCTGTGCTGCATCGTAAGCTATCACCTCATTCGGTCGTCAGAATGATTGTAAAGCATCTCGTAAGATTACCCTTGGGACACTGTATCATCCATGGTGGATATTGGATCTGGAATTGGAGGAATTTCCATTCCTCTGGCGAACATGTTCCCTCACCTCAGAATAACCAATCAGGATCTCCCGGGAATCGTAGAGCAGGCTCAAATTGTGAGTTCAGACATTCGGTCTATATAATTATTCTAGCGGACAAGTCATTGAAATTTGGTTAGGCATGGGACAAAGATGCCCCTGGGGCAATGCGCGACGGGCGCGTGGAGTTCGTGCCATTCAATTTCTTCGAGGAATCACCTGTCGTCGGAAAGGATGTCTACTATGTAAGTGGCTAAGTTTGTTCCCATTCAGCTTGATAATTTGATATAGTTGAGGAACATTCTTCACGACTGGCCCGACGCTGAGTCAACGACGATCCTCCGTAATATTCGCAAAGTAATGGGACCAAACAGCCGAGTGTTAATTCGTGAGTCGGCTGCGGTTTTCAACTGGTGTTTGCTTCAGGATCAATGTCTTGTGCTAGATGACTTGTGTACTCTTCCACACAGTCGAAGAGCCTGGCGTAGGAACTACCGAGTTTAGCAAGGTGAGTTTTTGAGCTTAGCCTGATAGTGTATTTCTGTATTCATCATTATAAGGCGCCTGAACCTATGTTATTGAACTTCGGGGCAGGCAATCACACAGCGTACCAACAAGACATGACCATGTGGCTTATTTTTAATTCCAAAGAGCGAACCTTGAACGAGTTGAAGATAATTGGGCAAGTTCATTCCATATCTGAATACTTGGCAATGGTTGACTTGTTACGATTCACGATTCACAGGGCCAATGCTGGTCTAGTAATCACCAGGGTTTATGACCTTGTAGGGACGATGGTCATGGAGTTCAGGATCGCGCAGGACTGATCCTGAATACAATTATGTGGAATCTATACTCTAATCTTCTTCAATCGATTACGCCATGAAGACGACAATGACAAGGGAAGCTCAGACTGACACCAGGATTTAAACAAGCGGTTTGCGCAGCAGCAGGCAATGACGGCTCGATGATACCATCGTTTGGCTGTAAGTTGATGTAGTGACTCCGGCCTGCCGATTGATGACGAGCATGACGAGTTGGACCCTGGACGATCTTCTCCTGCTAAGTAAGTACACGTATACGAGTGTAACAGAATGTCAGTATCCGCGTGACCGTTATGCTCGGGATCAGCCTGGCTTATACTACGAGTGGCGTACCTCGTCAAATTCCCCCCTTCTCGAGGACCTACGTCAGATTGGTTAATTTTATGCATAGATATTCAAAGAAGTATGATGGGCCATAGCGGTTTGCTGCATGGTGATGTCGGCCTCATGTACTTCGTTGGTTAATCGGATTGGCGATATCGACGTGTGAGATCACCGTCGCGAAAGGTCAAAAGGTCAAGAAGGGTGATGAACTTGGGATGTTCCGTTTCCGCGGCTCTACTCATTGCCCCGTTTTTCGCGGGGCAACTGAGGCGACCTTTAAACCCCACCGTCGGGACAGTGCAGGATATTACCGTAAACCAAACACCTGTGTACCTCGATCCCGTTCCCGACAGTACTTAGCCTGTCAAGGAATGGTATCACAGGTAGATAGCTGCTAGTTTCACGTTAAAGATTTGTACCTTGGAGTGGTGAATCATGTATGCCGTACATCATGTCTTACAACCTGTTTTTCGGTTTTGAATTGAATGCTATGTACTTTGTTGGGATTAGCAGGACCATAATCTGTATTCCTTCAAGCGTCGATCAGATATACGAGGGATGTCTGTTGTTCCCTTATGTATTCTGTCATTTGCCCCTGGGAGCGGTGACGGCGCACACCAAGATCTTATGGGGAAATATATGATGGTCCCTCAACGGGTTGAACGTCGTATAACAAGAACTGTCCGAGCGTGCCATTAATATTCTCGGGTCTGTACCAGAAGCAGATGGGACAAATCAGGTGGACATCCATATCGTTGGCGTGTCCCGCAATCATTGTTAGTGTGGGGGTTAATGGGACATCCTTTTCGTGTAATTGGATAGATCGATCCACCATACGGGTACCGCATAGACCTACGTACTGCTTGACTCCTGTCAAAGTGTCAATAACTCATATACGCTAAATCCACGCGACTGCGCATTTTCTGGGCAATGAAGGCAACAGAACTGCTACCTAAAATTAATACAAGGCTCCAGCGAGAGGACGGTGCACAGAACCAACAAACTATGTCACAATAAGACGAGCGATAGATCGGTACTTGCAGGCAAATACTCACCAACATATAGAGCGTGACGTTATGTATCGCGAGTTTATGCTTCTGGTCTTGCTGTCGTAAGGAGATATTTCTTGGGCCTGGGTTTTGCACCATTCTTCTTAGCTGCAACTCTTGCTTTTGCCCTTTGTTCTTTTGCAGATTTCATATCTTTGGGTGCAGTAGTGCGGAGTTGCTTGATATGAGTAGGAATCAAACATTTCGAAGAATTGGGCTGGACTGGAGGCACAAGCCAGGGTGCGCTGATTACAGGTACAGATTGAAGCATATCGCGAAAAATAGGTAAACACGGGGCATCTTCCTATTGAAGGCGTCAGAAGTAAGGATCCTGACATTTCAAACGCTTACATGAATGGCTATTACGGCCGCTCGTCTCAGACCAAGCGCCTGTGCAAGTGCGGACTCTGAGCCCTTTGGTAGGACGATCAATTTCAGGGGCTGTCGAGTTCCTAGAGGGTTAGATCCAGAGCGCGTAGAGTTGCATCCTGCTACAAGGTGAGGGATGTGATCCAACAAGATCGGAGGATTGACATCGGCACGGCATACGAAGACAGCAGCAATGGGAGAAGTGTCGGGGAATATCGGATTGGTATGAGACGTGGTAGTGAGTGTAACCGATTGTCGGACAGACTTCAACTGCGATTCAAGTCTCCTTGTCACTTCATTGATACCGATGGTCATGTGGCCCGACGACGGAGAATGTTTACTAACGGCCGGAGATGGCAAAGGAGTGGAACCCACGGAACATGCAGAGGTTTTTGAACATACCATCGAGTCTGGGCTCGGGTTTGTCCCCTCCACCGAATCTGCAATTTCCGATCGGGTTAGAGCTTTCCTAGCGCATGCCTTGGAAGATTTTCGACTTCCACTCCTCACCGCGCTTTCCACAGTTGTTACGAGTGTCGCGAGGAACAAGTTTTGCGCGTTTGACGGGATCGAGGGCCTAGCTTGAGATGTTAGACGCGTTGTAAGTTGGAGGAGATCAAAACAACCATTGTATTCGGAATGGATTTTCAAGGACACTTTTAAAAACTTCCTTTCGTTCTATGGTTGCCCGTGCCTTTGCACGATTTGACGTATGGGTGTGGCTCCGAGCTGCTTTATTGGACATCGGTTACACTCCAAAGGGATCAACCCAGTTTACCGTGACAATGATTGTTTGGCTGAAGTTTGGTCCTGTGTGAATCGCAGGGCATTGCCAAACAACTCGCTCGTGCTAATTTCAACTAACATAATATACTACTGCACACTGGTCATCCGCTCTTACAACAGAACCAGACCTAGGCTTCAAGTTGAACGAAGATGTCCCTTACTACGTGCTGTACACGATGCGATCGAGTGAACAATATCAGGCGTATAAGAATGATTCGGATCTGTTGTAAGCGCCTCCATGATTCTTGTATAACTTGAAATTTCATGGTTTAATTTTCACGTAGGTGAAACTAATCAATGGTGACGTACCACAAAATAATCAAATTCGAGGCAAGCAGAAAGTCTGAGATGCCTTGGAAATATCCATACATGCACAGGGTGCACAGGACCGCGATCTACATGCACCCGTGAACTTCAAAAGCTATTCGTTCTTAGCTTAGAACGGGATACGTTCCGCTCAAAAGCATTGGCGCACTGTAACGCGACTGGTTCGCAACGTATTGTTAGTAATTACCCGTGGACGCTATCCTCTGTTCGGTTTCGGCTACGTTAGCACCGCCACGCGATATAATTCGCATTGGAACATGCTGGACTTTCCGGGTGGTATCTTACCCAGCTTTAAAAGTTAGCATCTGTCATCTCCCTACCCTCTTCCACCGTCAAAGAATATGCTGAACACTTCATGCATCATTCATGGAACCTAGCCACATCAATGCTACCTGGGTTGGACTCGCGGGGGCCCAATAAGGAGAGGCCGCATCATTGCAGGCTATGCTAAATGCCAAAAACGTTCCGTGGCAACGTCTTGTAAGAGATGAAGACACATTTGTCAGTAGCGAGATCTACGAGTACGCTCACGGCATTTGACGTTCCCCATCTTTCTTGCGATGGCTCTTTAGGTACGACTACGGGTACTTGAATATAAACGGCTGTAGGTTTATTGCACTTATTCATGGAATGACGATCTTTCCACGAAGGCTAGGCGATCCAGCGTTCGTCCCTTGATCTCGACAAAGCACCCATATCTGCCTTGCATGAATGTCAGTACGTTGGAATACGTGGGGAGCGTTATCGCCACGTGCCAGAGTATTTCACAACTGGCCCTAGGCAAGAATTCTCGGATACGATCCATCAAATACGCTTTATCTCATGTTTTACAACCGGAGCCACGGCAATTATTATTCACCGAACTGCTAATATGTCGAGCCATTTTCTGCCACTAGGCAAGTACATTTGGATTTTCTTCTAGATCATGGGTGAGATTCCGTTCTCTGCACAATGTTTCTATTATATTTTATATCTCCATTTACTTCTCCTACACGGCGATACGTTTCTCACGTTTACTAGCCCTCTTTCCTGACCCTGTGCTCTTCCTGCATATCACAACGTTAGGATAAACTCACAACGTAGTCTGGCAGGCTATGGATATAAAGCTCGAGAATGCACTCCTTCATACTCAGTTATCCTTCCAGCCTCAGGATCCTTACAAGATATGCCTGGCTTGATTTCATCTGTTCGGCGCTTTGATCGCACTAACTTCCCAGAGGATGTCTGGGACGCTCTACGGGACTGGGAACAATGTCGCTCGCGCAAATGTGATCCTTCCCCACGCCGAAAAGGTTTCCAGTCACCAAGAGTTCCTGCCCGGTTCCGAGCAGTTTTGGCTGGTCTACTCGGAGCCTACACCTTCTAACATCAGATTTATACTATCCTGCACTGAGGGACCATTGGGCAAATACCCCCTTTTCATTGTTCCCGTTGCCCCCATTAGATTGACCCCCGAACTCCTCCAAGACCCTATGGAGGCGTTCTGCGAGGCGCTACTGAACGAGGTTGACTTTAGAAGGCAGAGGGTGTTTTCTGTCTTTTCTGTCGAACCAGTCGCCAAAGCGTTCGCTAGCGCATGGGAGAAAATCGCAGAGATCAGATGCATAGATGAACCATACTACGATGCATTTTTTTCAATGTGTACTCCTGAGACGTTGGTCCGCGATGGCCCTCAATCAACGGATGGGGAAATCGAATTACGTCTTGCTGTATCGCAGGATGCCGTCAAGATCTCTACATTGTGTCAAGAATTTGCCGAATACTTCGGTATGTCTGCTGTACCACTCCCTTTTAAGCAGGCATTCATCGATGAAAATCTGTAGCCTCCATTCTTTCTCTCCGACAAACAGGCTTCTGAAGAGGCTAGGCTCTTGATTGAAAACGGGCAAGTCTGGGTATACGAGATCAAAGAGGGAGGTGGAGAAACTGATATCGCGAGTATTGTCGCTGCCACGCGGCAGTCAGACACTGTTGCTGCCATCACAAAGGTCTACACGCCAGAGAAGTGGCAGCGTAAAGGACGTGCCGAAAGGTTGGTTCGCCGTGTCTGCAGAGAGTACGAACTATCGATTATGAGATCGTACTATGATGCTAACTTCTGCTCAACCAGGTTATTGAAGACGCACGAGCAAGTTGTGCTATACGTTGATGCCAAAAATACCGGAGCTCAGAGGTTGTACAACAGAGTGGGCTTCCGTGACCTTTGTGGAGAGACTCCCGAGCACTGGCTTGAAATTGGTTTTGATAGAGGCGAAGTCGAAGTCGGTCACTGGTAGATTTTAGCATATTGCTTGTTCCCCACGTTTATCTGACATTTTAGATCTTGTCTGTAGCATTAGCCGCCTTATCTGTCTGTCCCTGCACTGTATTAATATTGTTAATATTGTTAGCGTTTTGATTATTGTACATATACCTATCTCGACATGTTCAATGTAATTGAATCATTACTGTCTCCTTGGTTGAACTACTGGCCAGTCAAAGACTCGCGTAGGGCACGCCTCGCAACGAGAAGTCAGAGAAGGATTAGTTAAAACTGGTTTCAGCAGATTTGTTATTTCCAGTAATTATAACACATCCCCAAATTGTGGCTCCAATGACATCATGGCACAAAATTCTGGCTTTGGCGTTTAGAGATATCTTGTACACGTCATCAACTTTTACGGCGCATCGGGAGCGTCGTGAATGCCGTTCGCTCCTCAAAGTGAAATAAATGCGAGGAGACATCAATTGAGGACCCAGGGCCTTTGCAAAGGGTGTCGTAGCTCATCATAGTCCATGGTCGTGAGGGACATGATTCTGCACGCATACCCTTCGAATCGGGACAGCCACTGAAAGAGATAGTCTTGGATAAACTGTACTAAAATATTGACATTTCCTTTGATGATATGCTAGACGGACGGCAGAACAATACTGTCTGGGAAATTTGTCTTTGAAACGGCGATTACTCGATACAGGGTAATGATTGGGTTCCTTCCCGCACTAGCGCTCAGATCACGGACCGAGGGCGCGCAGAGACAAGTTCGGGATAGCCACCGATATACCCAAGTGCAACCAACTCAGTCAAACTGCGGGAGAAATCCAACTCGCTCTGCGCTCAAAAAGAAAAAGTTAGAAAGGATACACAGCAAAGCTTAGAAAAAGAAGGCGGACTTCACACTGGCAGCAAAGTATATTTTAACGGAGCATACGGACAAGATGGGGCGCACAATGAACATAGAACACTAGAAGCATAAGGAATTGAGTGCAGTTGAAAGTCAAATACAACAGATAGAAAACGATACGATATGGTGCTTCTCGCAATGCGGCGCTGGGTCAGGACAGCGAATGGGTTCTTCTAGCCTGAACCGCCAGCACCGTTGCTCCCTTTACGAGTCCTGACAACCTTATTTCTCAACGCTCGCTCCTTCAGTTCTTTCTCTCGCTTTTCTAGATCATGCTGCTCTAGTCCTCCTTCCTAAAAGTCATCATCAACGTTGGCTGAGCACAAGTAATCAAGAAGGTAAGCCTACGTCATCCCTGTCCGCATTATCCCACTTATTTCGCCTCGCTTGACCCTTGATTTTCAGTTCACCTCTGGCATTTTGCGGAAGGGGCTCGTCAGTGATTCTCAGTCTATCGACATCCATACGCGAGGGTGAAGGACTACGCCTTGCAGGACGCTTTCCCTTTCCGCCATCACCGGCTTCATCGCGAATAACTCGTCGTCTGACAGGCGAGCGAGAGGCGCTGCCCCGCCTACGAGGACTCGGACTCCTGCGACGGGCGTATCTCGGCGCAGACCGTGACTGGCTCGAAGCGAGAGAGGGCGAATGCGATAGCTTACGACGCTGAGGCGGGGGACTTCTGCTATTTCTTTCTCGCCCGAATCTCCGTGGAGGTGAGCGTGAGTAACTGGGAGACCGTCTCCGTCTCCTTGGTGGCGGAGGCGACAAAGATCGAGAGTCAACCGATGGCGAACGTCTGCGGCGGCGAGGAGAAGGAGTCAAAGAGCGGCGACGACGAAGGGGAGGTGAGCGCGTCCGGGATCTACGTGGCGGCGGAGGGGAGCTTCGGCGGTACACAGGACTGCGGGATCTGGAACGCCTCGGAGAACGCGAACGTCTGAGGGAAGGAGGCGGGGATCGGGAACTCCTTGCGTCAAATGGAGAGCTTGGAGATGGGGAGCGCCTGCGATGTGGCGGTGGACTGCGAGATATTCTGCGGCCAGGACGCTATACCGTATAAGTTTTGGAGGATCTCAAAGAAGCACGGAGTGGACTTACACCGCCACCGCGTCCACCCCAACCATTATCTCTGCCTCGGCCACCACCTTCAAATCCGCCCCTGCCCCTGCCTCTCCCCCTTCCGCGTCCACGGCCTGCACGTTCACCTCTTTCCTGGTCTCTTATCTCGTCGAGACGGACCCTCCTGTCTCTCTCACCTATAGCACGTACGTCACCCTCGCGGGCTTTGCGCATTTCCTCTTTCTTCTCCTCCACAAACGTTTGTGGCACGCCTGCGGGATGCTCCTGAGCTTCCAGCAGTAGAGACCAGAGAGCAGTCATGAACGAGGGCGTCGATGCCGTGAGGAAACCTGTCAGGTTTATTTGCATTTTCTTTGGGTCTGGAGTCTAATGGAAAATACAATGGATACGTAAAAGTCTTGGACATGTACTAAAAAAGCTTACGGTGTGATTTGGGTCGTCGAGGAGACCCATGGCATACTCGACGACCACTTCATCCTCAAAGCCAACGAGTTCTGTGACTTTTTTGGCGATCCATGGGCGTATGACGTTGAGATTTACTTTTTTGAGGTCCACCTGAGGAACGAGATGGGAATTAAATTGAGAGCGCCAGACTTGGGTGGTGCCGCACCTTTTTATCGAACTCTGGTGGAAATTTCATAGACTTCAACAACTTCAACTCTTTGTCAGAGAAGCGACGGTCCTGGTCTGCAGAAGTGCCTTTGAAGAATCCTGTTATTCAAGGCATGAGCAGGATCTCGGTGAAAGGACTCAGTGAAAGGAAACTTACCTGCATCGGCCATGACTTGACCAGAGCTTGGTTGATAATTAACTTGGGAGCGTCGAGGAGTGCTAGTGAATACTGAATGTTTGTACAAGTTTGGAAAGAACCTCCCACGTACCCGGCTAAGAAGCAACACCTGATTCAAGTTGACCAAGTCACGGCCGGTACTGCGCAGCTATTGATTTTCTCGGGAACGGTCAACCTTGCTTGAAATTCTATACGATGATCACTCTTGTGCCAACTACTGATGCACTCGATCTTTATGCAGCAGCCAAATAAGAGGTTGGATCTGTTCGAGAATTTACATTACCCTGAGGCTGATTTGCATTTTGCATGAGGACCTGGTACGTCTTGGCGATTCGGTACAGTCCCGACGGTTTTATATTCTTCTGCGGTCGAATTCTAGTGATGCCAAAAAACCAGACATATCATCAATGCAATTCCAAAACAGACCTCTGACCAACGGTCTAAAATTCTAGATTCCCAATTTGTCACTGTCTTGCAATATCGCAGACTCATCATGATAAGCTGCTCTCGGACTGCAGTATGAAACAAGTATTCAGTATCGAATGTCCAATAGTAAGCCGTCTCGGGGTTTTGGATATTCGGTCCGCTTTCGAAGGTCTCTGACACGCTGTGGTTGGACTGGTATGTCTTTGCGATATGAAACAAGTCACTCATCAGCAGGCCCGGGTATAAAGGAGGTGCAGGCGAGCACTTCATCTTCGACTCCTCTTCTGTGTTGTGCTCCATCCTCGCTCTCATCTTCTCGACGCTGTGCAATCACCTCGCACTCTCACCTCAAGCCGCTTCACGTTGTCATTATGATTGACTATACCAAGGCAATCCCTTTCGTCTTCGTCCTCGCACCTATCCAAGACGCACGATACGCTACTTATTCTGGTATAGCCAATCCAGCAGCATGCACCCTTTCGGCTTTCGCACAATCTTCTCCTGGTTCTGATGCCCCCCACGCCCTCAACGATTCATCCAGCTCAGACGACACAACATCAACGACGAATCAAGATGATACAACGTCACACACCTTCTCACCTTCATTCTCGTGTCGTGTTGTCGAGCTTTTCATCATACTTATTAGTCAAATCGGTTTCCTCGCACATCAATTCCTACGAATCTCTGACGTTGTTGATGTTCTCTCCTCCTCGTTTGCGACTCTCGAGCAGACCACCGACCTCGAAATCACGAACCTCTGTGCCACAATGGAGTTTGTCAAGCAAGATGTCGATTCCGTCAAAGATCAGACTCTTCGTCACGAACAGGTAATGGCTCTCGAGGCTAAAGAATTCGCCACCGTCGTCGCCAATCAGCAACGCCAAATTGACGACCTCGGAAAACAACTCCACGAGGAACGCGAACTCTCGAGAGATATTAAGAAGATTCTCGACAAGCTTACTTCTCGTGTCTCGCGCGACAACACGGAGCTTGACGTTTTCCGCGGGCGTCTGCATGACCAACTCACCTGCCAAATCAAGAACCAAATTCAGACGGAACGCGATGTTATTGACCTTCGCAAGGAACTCGATGCCTTCCACGAACGCCTGCATGGCCAACTCATCTCTCAACTAAAGGATCAAATCCGAACGGAGAACGACATTGCCGACCTTCGCAAGGATATCCCGAAGACTCTCTCTCTATACCACACGAGGATCTCAGCTCTGGAATTTGCGTCATCTCAAGCTAAACCGCCTCCTTCACCTCAAAGTGTTGTTTGTGACTCCGAACCCGTACGAAGTACTACGTTTGTGGATGCCAGCCCCCTTCCGAAGCGAGTTCTTCCTGGCTTTCAACATCTTCCTGCACCAACGAGCGCTGCACCGAAGAAACAAAGGTCAGGTATCTCAATCGCTGCTAGATCGCTTCGGTTCATTGATCGTGAATCAATTTACATTCGTACGTCTTCTCGTCCATCAGATGCGACGTCTTATTTAAATGACAGGTACATTTGCAGAACCATCCGCATTAGTCGGATCGAAGGCAGCTGGAATCCCCATGAAGTCCATCTCCCCGAAGATGCCACCGACAGTTGATTCCGTCAGACGTCCGGTTACTGTCAAGTCTTCAATTTCCAGGGTCCTGCCGAGCTCGAAGATTCCGACGCCTGGCACGAGAGTATCATCCGCGCCTAAAGGAGTCCTCTTGAAGAATCCCTCGTCCAAATGTAAGGAGTTCTCGCTATTATAGTTCACGATTCTAAAGACGAGACGTGCATAGACTCATCTTGTGATAACCGTGCACCCCGGGAGTCCCCGGCTCTCAACAAGAGTGGTAGTGCCACCAAGGGCAAGGTGCAGGAGCCTAGAGTTCCTTCTCTCAGGAAGAGCGGCAGTGCCGTCAAGGACAACACGAAGGCGCCTAAACTTCTTCAGAAGAGCCGCAGCGCTGCCAAGGGCAAGGCGCGGAAACTCAGTCAGTGCTCTTCTTCTTACCTCGCTTCCTTTGTCCTGACCCACTCCTTAGGTAACAACCAGGTGTTGCCTCCGTCCTCGTCTCCAGTCACTCCCGCCACTACATTGCGTGCCACGGACTCGACGTCCCGGCCCGACGACGCATCGCATGGCATTGCTAGTCAACCCCTGTCGTCGTCGCCATCCTTGGAAGCTCTGGATGTTGCTGTGCAACTCCACTCGTTGGGCGATTTGTGCGATCCATTGCCTTCTCTAGATTCGATGTCCTGGCTCGACATCGCATTGGATAGTGTTGCCGGTCAACCCCTGTCATCATCATCATCCTTGGAAGCTCTGGATGCTGCCGTGCAGCGTCACTCGCTGGGCGATCTACGTGACCCGTTGCCTTACTTGGACTCGATGTCCTGGCTTGATGAGTTCCACGAGGTTTCAAGTCAACCTCTTCGCCCGTTATCTTCCATGGAAGCTTTGGATGCCGCTGTGCAGCTTTCATCGCTGGACGAATTGTGCGGGACGATGCCCTCGCTAGACTCAATGTCCTTCCTTGACGATGACGCTTTTCCTGTCCCTCTCTTCAAGAGTATGTATTCTTACTGTTTTATGGGGATGCTCTGATTCGAATGTTTCCCCCACAGATCTTGGCCGGAATAAGGCACCAAGCATCAATTATTGCCACCGAGAACCTCTTCGCCCGTCACCTTCCATGAAAGCTTTGGATGCTGCTGTGCAGCTTTCATCGCTGGACGACTTTTGTGGGACGATGCCCTCGTTGGACTCGATGTCCTTCCTTGACGACGATGCTCTGACGATCCCTCCCTTCAAGTGTACGTGTGTCTTTTTTCCTTTTGATGTGTCTCTGATCCGAACGTTCTATAGCCCTTGTCCGGAGTAAGCCTTGAAGCCTACATGCTTATTTGGCTTCTCTTGGTATTCCCGCATATTTGAGCACTGCCAGTGTATCGATACATCCCCATTCATGACTTTGCTATACCCCTCTCATCCCCTCCCATTCCTCAGTTGCATCCCTATTTTTCTATTCTATCAGATACCATTTCTTCTCGTGTCGTTCCATTTGCTTGCTCTCTCTCTTTCCTTCTATCTCTATCATTTTCTCTGTGTTGTAGCAGTTTCTTATCTGTATTTCTTTCTCTTTATAGTATCCTCTATCTCTATCTCTACCGTTACTCTACGATTTCCTTTCTGCTTTATCATATCATTTTCCTCGTTTTCTATGATATCATGATCTAATATTTCTGCTGGAAAATGTAACCGTGCATTATGAGGCGCGTCGGCTTCTCAAAAGTTAGTGTTCATCTCTCAAGATCTCACGCGTCTTGAAGCTTCAAACTTTCAAGGCTGACATGCTTTTCCGCCGACATGATGACAACATGAATTCAAATTCACATACTTACTACGCTATTGGCATCCTCCGAGTCGTGGCACCACATGGGCGATTTTTGCATTCCTTGGGGTGCAGAAGCTATAGTCAGAACTTCCTCTCCAGGTCTACACCCACAAAGCAGACGTGTTGCACGGAAATGCAGACGCTTAGCCAGGTTGTTGAGAGGTGATCCGTCAGAGCACTGAGCCGGTTCCAGATAGATATATCTAACGGTTCCAGTTCTATGTACCTTAGCTGCCACTGTCACTGACTGTCATCCACCCTAGTTACTGACCATTTTTCTCTTTGCTACTTAAGGATGGCTAGACGCTACACCCGCACCTCAGTCTTTCTTCCATTGACTGAGGTGCGTATACCATTCACATTATACTATACATGATACTTACTAGCGCCCTACAGACTCGCGTTACCTTAGTTCTCGCTCTCTAACAGGTTATGAGCCCTGCCTAAAGGGTAGCGCCATCTTCTCCTCAAAATCTCTCATTCCCGCCGATAACACTCGGCTCTGACGTTACCATGTCGTCTTCGGACTCCCTTCCCAAAACTGAACGATATCCGCATGAGAAGCTCACCCTCGACGGATCCAACTATTCTCAATGGGCCACTGGCTTTAAAATGTGGTCCGGCGGCATTGGGCTATGGCCATATGTCAACGGCGACGAGAAGGAGCCATCCCCCCCAGCCACACTCACGGACGTGGATCAAAACATCATTCGCGCAGAGAAACACGCTGAACGAGTACAAGTCTATAAACAACGCCGACTTCTCGCCCTCAGCGCTATGTCCACGGCGATTGATGCGCAGGACTTCGTCCACCTCCGCGATATAGATGACCCGCACATGGCGTGGATTGCTCTAGAAAAGAAGTACCCTCCCCCAAAAGGCTATTCGATTCAATCAATACCTGGACCGCCTGTTCACCATTCCCAAGGCGCATGATAGTTCCTCCATCGCCCAAACTATGCAAACCCTCACCGTGCTAAAATCCGACCTTGCAGCTCTCTCTGTCACCACAGCAGTCGCACCCTCCACTTCCAGTGTCGTTACAACTGCGGCAAAGGACGAGTACAAGATCCCGGACGCGATCTTCGTGCACGTCCTGTTGCGCACCCTACCTGACTACTACGACCCCCTTCGTCAAACCCTTGTCAACAGCGATACTTCGCTGGACTTCAGCGATGTCGTCAACCGCCTGAAGACTCAGGAATTACACCGCGCTGGAACCAGTGGCAGTGACCATGTGGCCATGCTGTCTGGACATCGAGGAGGAAACTCCTCCAACCCCAAGACCAGTGATCGTGTCCCGCCGAAAGGTTTTGATGAGACAAAAGGAGATGGGTGGATAGTAGGATGGCGACCTAAGTGCGGCCATTGTCAAAAGGCCGGCCATGTCTGGGTACAGTGTCGCGCATGGCTCTCTAAGGACGACAAAACTCCAAAGTCAGCACCTCGTCCTTCCTCCCCTGCCACAACCGCCGCTAACCCGGTGCCCTCCCTGCCAGACCCAACTGACGAGTCTACCATACCACCTCCATTCGTCCTTACGCTGAAGGATCACTCAGCCAGTATCTCATCAGCCCTTGCTTTACCGGCTGGGTCCTTCCACGTAGACTCTGCCTCGACGGCTCACATGGAGCCTGAAATATCACGCTTTTCTCACTATACGAAACTGCGTGAACCTATCCGTGTGACCTTAGCTGATGAGCATGTGGTGTTAGCTCCAGGATGGGGTAAAGTGAAACTTGTACTGCGGTTTGGTGATTCGTTGACGGAACACGAGCTCGAGTTCCTGCATGTCCCCGATTTGCGCTGTACGCTCATTTCGGTATCCACCCTCGCCTCTGCTCGTATATCCTTCGCGACTACTTCTGAAGGAGGAACGCTGCGCTCTAACAACGGCAATGGGCCATACATCGCCCATGTGCACCAGAAAGACGGATTGTATCTGCTGGATGCAACGTACCATATGGTTGATTCCACCCCTGCACACGCAATGCTCACAAAGTCCATGCCTCCATCTCTTAATACGTGGCATTGTCGCCTTGGGCATGCTGGTTTTTTCGACCATTATGAAGGCCACGGGACATGTCAGCGGGATGAACATCGATGAGACCACCCTGCATCATGACGTCGGCGGCGCCGACACGATACATTGCGTGTCCTGCGTTATGGGAAAACATAAACGGCTTCCCTTTCCTACCATCGCACGCCGCGCTAAAGCGACAGCTGACCTCATTCACTCTGACGTTTGGGGACCGGTCAACATCACCTCCTCTACCGGTGATCACTACTTTGTGGTGTTCACTGATGACTACACAAGGTACTCCGTAGTTTACTTGATGCGTGCCAAATCCGAGGTCTTTGATCGTTTCCGGAATTTTATCCCCTGGATAGAAACACAATCTGGGGGGGCGCGTCAAACGGCTTCGCAGTGACAACGGAGGCGAGTACATGTCGAGGGAGTTTCTGGCCTACCTTGGGGAACATGGCATTGAGCATGAGACCACCATGCCCTACACTCCCCAACAGAATGGCGTCGCGGAACGCGGACACCAAACCATCGTCACCCGTGCACTCAGTTCGCACCACCTGAGTGGTTTCCCGCGTTCGTTCTGGGGCTGGGCGATTCTTAACTCAGCCCACATCAAGAACATGCTCCCTTCCTCATCTCTCGCTGGTCGCACGCCCTTTGAGGCGTTCTATGGTCGCAAGCCGGATGTTGGCTACCTTCGTCCATTCGGTTGCCTTGCCTATGCGCACATACCAGAGGACACTCGTCGCAAGTACGACTTTGTCTCTCGTCGCTGCTTCCTACTCGGCCATGTGCGGAATGCAGGCTACACTCTCTGGGATCCCTCTACCAAACGCGTCGTGCGTTCCCGTCACGTCCACTTCGATGAACACGTATTCTACGGGGATCCTGCTTCCTCACCCCTCGCTCCTCTCCTTCTTGACTCGGCGGATCTCCCTGGTGCCACTTCATCGGTGGGAGGTGTCACTCAGCCAGTGGGAGCACAGGCTGGTGAGCCACCGCTATCGACCCCTGCTGACTGCGTACCACAGGTGTCAGTGGGAGAACGTGACAACCCACCTGACCATAACGATCCGCCAACAATCCCTGGCCCAACCGAACAGATAACACTGCTTATCCCCCCACAGCAACCTCCAGTACCTCCTCCTCCTGCACCTCCTTCAGATGTTCCGCGTCGCAGCACTCGTTCACGCCAACCGGTACAAGCAGGTCATATCGCACCCTCTGGGACCAGCGCAACGGCCATACCAACGCGACGAGTTCCCGTCGCCGAACGCTGGACATATGTACCAGAGTCCTCGACCAGTCAGCACGACAATGACAGTACCGAATCCGCAATGCACACAGCTACCGAACCTCCCAAACGCTCAAACATAATCATACCCGAAACCATCAACAAAGCTCGGTCGTTACCTGAGTGGCCTCAATGGTCAGACGCCTGCAAATCTGAGCTGCAGTCAATGCAGGACCTCAAAACTCACAAACTCACGCCACTCCCAGAAGGACGCAAAGCGATTGGTTCGAGATGGGTATTCACGGTAAAAACTGACGAAGAAGGCAACATCACACGTCACAAGGCACGCCTCGTTGCGCAGGGATACACGCAAGTCGAGGGGATCGACTATACAGAAACGTTCGCGGCTGTCGCCAAGTACGACACGGTTCGTATTCTCCTCGCCCTCGCGGCGAAATTCGACCTTGAACTAGACCAGATGGACGTACGTACTGCCTTCCTCAACGCTGACCTCAAGGAGGACATCTACCTCAAGCAACCGGCTGGTTTTGAAGACCCTGAACATCCGGACTGGGTGTGGAAGCTGGAGAAAGCGCTTTATGGGTTGAAGCAGGCGGGGTATGAGTGGAACCAGACGCTGGATGAGTACTTGCGGATAGAGGGGTTCAGATTCGTAAGGAGCGAAGCTGACCACAGTCTATATGTCCTCCACGAGGGGGACAAAGTCATATGGCTAGTCGTCTACGTCGACGACATGCTTGCAGCGTCGAACTCTCGCGATTACCTGGACAAGTTCAAGACAGAGCTAAAGCGACGCTTCGACTTATCAGATCTCGGTCCCGCTCGCCACTTCCTTGGCATGCACATTACGCGCGACCGAGAGAAGAGGCTCCTCACCATTAGCCAGAAGGCTTACCTTGAGAAGATTCTCAAGAACGCCGGCATGACACTGTGCAATCCCGTCAGTACGCCTATGACACCTGGAGTAACCTTGCAGAAGGCCACTCGCCCCCCAACGAGTGAAGAAGCAGACGCCATTGCGTCGATCCCATATCGCCAAACTATCGGGGAACTCAACTACGCTATGCGAACCACTCGCCCCGACATCGCTTACCCAGTTTCATGCCTCTCCCGATACATGGAGAATCCCAGTATCGACCATCATCGTCAACTCAAACATCTTCTCCGGTACATTCGTGGAACTACGGATTTAGTACTTATCTTCGGCTCGTCAAACGAGGGACTCGTTGGGCACTCGGATTCGGACTATGCTGCAGATCGGGACGATAGCAAGTCCACCAGCGCTTATGTTTATCAACTCTTCGGAGGGCCCATTAGTTGGAAGTCGCAGAAGCAATCTGTGGTCGCTACCCTCGACCACGGAAGCCGAATATATCGGTCTATCGAACGCTTCACGCGAGGCCTTATATCTGATCCAGCTTCTACATGACTTCCGCCTCGACCCTGAACTCTACGACCCCGCACTCCTATATGGAGACAACCAGTCCAGTATTGCACTCTCGAAGAATCCAAGGTTCCACGAAAGAGCCAAGCACATTCGCGTCCACTACCATCTCATCCGTGACCTCGTCGACACAAACAAGATCGAACTCCAGTACAAATCCACCTCAGAGATGATTGCTGATAGTCTAACGAAGGCGTTACCTCGCCCAGCTGGGGTCCAGCATCGGGAAAACATGGGACTACGTCGTCAAGACCTGCCAGGCGCTCTGACGAGTGGGAGTGTTGAGAGGTGATCCGTCAGAGCACTGAGCCGGTTCCAGATAGATATATCTAACGGTTCCAGTTCTATGTACCTTAGCTGCCACTGTCACTGACTGTCATCCACCCTAGTTACTGACCATTTTTCTCTTTGCTACTTAAGGATGGCTAGACGCTACACCCGCACCTCAGTCTTTCTTCCATTGACTGAGGTGCGTATACCATTCACATTATACTATACATGATACTTACTAGCGCCCTACAGACTCGCGTTACCTTAGGTTAGCATACATGAACTAGTCTTTCTTCCATTGACTGAGACTCGCGTTACCTTAGTTCTCGCTCTCTAACACAGGTCCAGTACAATTGGCTTACAATTTGCAAATAGAAATTTTCAATTGAAAAAGAAGCTCGCTCTACGTGCGTGATGAGCGCTGCGCTGAGCCAGTAGACGTGGCGACGCGACTCCATTTGGTACCTAGCGCCAACGGTCGCGATAAGGCTATCACCGGCACCAACGTCCATCACTCCTACAAGGCCTCAACGTTCAACTTCTGCCACAGGTCCGCGCCCTCTCCATTTATTCCGACGAAGTGTTAGCACGGCTGCCCAAGACCATTGAACGACTTGTCCACGTCCGAGAGGGATGGTACATCCAGTGATTCTGGCATGTTGAACGGTGGATTCCGAATCCCCGTGGGCTCGCACAGAGCAGCTTCTCGCGGTTTCTTCCTCCCCCACTCATCACGGACCGAAGTAAGATGAATGTGCGAGCGTGGGGGACCTGGTGGAGTGGGTGGAGTTTCCTTGGTCATTGTACCTTGCTGATCAGATCGAAAGATCGAGAACGAGAGTTAACTATAAGGCGCGACATGTTTTAAACCTGAATATCAGTTCCCTCCTCCTTGCAATACATGCTCCAAGTGGAAGAACATGCCTCAATCACCGCTTTCAAATTCGATCGAGTCCAAGCAAGAGGGTGGGAACGGCAATAGTGTCTCTGACTCGGACCTGGTCCTTGCTGGATCGGAAGGTCGCGTTGGATTCAGAGGCCTTTTTGAAAATAAGTTCATGTGAGCGATTTGGAGATATGATGTGGGTATGAACGATGGGATACATTTGCGGCGCAGACTTGGTATATCGTTGTTCTCAACTCTTGGAGGATTCGTGAGTTATTTGTTGCAAGATAGATGACCGTTAGTAACACAATTGCCTTGTCAACAGCTCTTTGGCTACGACCAGGTGAGTTGAGCAATGTCTTCTTATGATAGCTAGTGTCAGGTACACGTCTGACTGCGCATCAGGGAGTCGTGAGCAACGTGCTTGCCATCGAGTCTTTTGGAGCGAAGTTTCCCGCGATCTACACGAATGCAACGTTGAAGGTAAGGGTAATATTCCAATAGATGCTGTACCTGTCTGAGTTCCACTACTTTTAGGGATGGTTTGTCTCCACACTTTTGCTCGGTACGTCAACGTGACATGCTGCAAGCGTCCGTCAGTTGATCCACATCCGCAGCTGCCTGCGTCGGAGCTAATGTGAACGGCCCCGTCTGTGACAAAGTGAGATCTATTATTTAGCGAGACAGTACAAGTTGTGATGGAGTACGACTCAGATCGGGAGAAAGGTAGACATAATATGCAATGTGGTGATCTTTCTTCTCGGTAGTTCACTCCAAGCAGGTGCCACGTCTCCCGGCAAGTTCTATCCCGTTCACATTTATCAGTTTTGCTGAATATTCTTTTGCTAGTTTATCTGTTTGCCGGTCGCGCTGTTGCCGGTTTGGCAATCGGTTCTTTGACGCATGTTGTTCCGATGTATCTCGCTGAGATATCCAGTGCCAAAATTCGTGGATCTTTAGTTTCTCTGCAGCAACTCGCTATCACATTTGGCGTGAGTGAAACATTCAGTACTGAGGTTATGCATTTAACACCACAAAATGTAGATTCTTGTTAGTTGTGCGTGGCAGTCTACTTTCATATATTCGTATGCGCTCATTACTCGAAGACTGGATTGCATATGGCACATCACATATCGGTGGGACCCGATGTGCTCCTGACATACCATACACCGGGGCGCTTTTGAACGGTAGACCTACGTTCGATCCTTACACCGATGTCCCTCCTGGTGGCTGCACTGGTCAAACTCAAGCGTCATGGAGAGTTCCCCTTGCGTTCCAAATATTTCCTGCTTTGGTGTGTTGACTATATCTTCTGCTTTCCACTCATACCTATGGAAGTGCAGTGTCTTGGCATTGGCATGCTCTTCATGCCATACTCTCCCCGTTGGCTCGTTGAGCGAGGCCGCGAGGAGGAGGCTCTGGAGGAGCTGTCGCGTCTTCGCCGGAAGCCCGCTGACAATCGTTTGGTTCATACTGAATTCCTCGAGATTGTGGCTGAAGTTCGTTTTGCGAGAGAGGTCATGAAGGCGGCATATCCTAATGCGGGGTCAGTCAGGCAGATAATCAATAAATACTTGGAATTGGTCTCTAGTTGGCCAAAGTCCAAACGTATAATTGTTGGTTGCCTTACCATGATGTTCCAACAATTTATGGTAGGATTTCAAATCAGTCTCTCTTATCATCTAGTGATTTGTGGTTTGCCAGGGGATAAACGTAAGTCGTGGTTCATCCTTCTGGAACCAACATCACTTACATCGCTGAAGGCTCTCATTTATTACGCGCCTACGAGTGAGTTTTACGAAAGATCTTAATTGTTGAATTTAGAGTTGACACCCCATCCACAGTTTTCGGCCAACTCGGCCTTGACCCAAACACTACCTCCCTATTTGCCACTGGTGTTTTTGGAATTGTTAATGTGAGTTCACAGTATCGACAATTTTACGTATATGCCTCCTGATTTTTTTTCCCAAGATGCTCGCTACTTTACCTGCTATCGTTCTTCTCGATAGTTTGGGCAGGCGGCCTTTGTTAATCTCTGGTGCCGCCGGATGTTTCATTTGTCTGGCGATCGTGGGTTCTCTTGTAACCGTTTACGGCAAGGACTGGGAAGCACATGCAGTAGCGGCTCGCATCGCCATTGGTAGGTGCACTGTAATTACCTACAGGATATGTTTAACTATCTTACAGTCTTCGTGTTTGTCTACGATGTCAATTTCTCTTACTCGTGGGCTCCGATTGGATGGGGTGAGTGGCTCGTCTCACCTTCTTCTAGGATTTAATACATTCGCTAGTAATTCCCAGTGAGATTTTCCCGTTGCACCTCCGGTCCACTGGCATCTCCATTACTACATCGACCACGTGGTTATCAAACTTGTGCGTGGTTTTATTACCCTCCTCCGTCTTTTTGGTGTTGATGTACTTTAGTGTGGTTGGGCTCATTACGCCTATAATGTTGAATGTGGGAGGGATGGCGTACTTTATCTTTGCCGGATTTTCTCTTGCCGCGTTACTCTCAGTTCGTACGTCAAATCCCAAAATCGTGTCAAATAATACGCTCAACTCGCTTTATAGTATTCTTCTTCCCAGAGACCAAGGGTCGGGTAAGTTTTTTGCGTACGCGTGTCCTGTCGGACGTGGCTGACAACGGTGCACAGACCTTGGAAGAAACGGATGCTGCGTTCGGTGATAATGTTACTGACAGGGACCGAGAACACATGGAGGGTATTTGCCGGGAGCTTGGACTGCCCGACCGGGCGCTTCTGAATGCATAGTGGCGAAATTTCTGGCTGGCACAGGTCATGTTCCCATTGAGTCGATTCATCCAACATGTATATTTTGCACTCCTTTTCCCCTTTGTACCTCAACATCATGACCTCCGCATGTTCTTTGCACGGCATCGTCAGTATTGAGAACGCAGCACTGTATGCTCCTCTTTAAAACGGCTTTTGAAGACGGGTGGTTTCGTGCCGTCTGGAACTCTTTATATCAAACTGTTCAGTTCCTATCGGTGAAACTATACTACGTGCGTAAGCACTATTTCCATTCCCGCCCTATTTCTATGTCTATTTCCAAATTTACCAGATGCTAAAATCATCTTCGCTACGCAAGATCACATCTAATTCTCTGATCAAATGACGACCTATCGCTCAATTCAATCGCGCAATCGTATCTGGAGCTGTTCCTGACTCCGAGTCCTTCACACTTAAAATTCAGGCAGCGGACACTGATTATACCTGAATTGGCTAAGGCAGTAAGTACTGGAGAATCACTGCTTCCTAAATCTTGCCAACTCTTGGGGACAAGAGTGCATGGGTGGATGGCGACCTCGTCCGGTTACTTTCTATCTGGATATACGGTAGTACGCTCTTAACCTTAACCCGAGACCTCTTCCCATTCCTTGAGCACGAGTTTGTAGTAACGCAACGCGACTGCTCCAGTAATTCAGCAATCACCCACAAACTGACAATATTCCACAGACGGAATATATAAGCGTTTAATGGCGCATAAAACCAGGAATTAAAATCCGGATCAGTGACTTTTCAAAATGTTCACCTCTCGCACCGTCAAGGCTGGCATGCTTTTCCGCAGATGTTACCACGCACATACGCACACCTATGGTGTTACTCTCGTGTCACCATGGGCCGAAGCTTATGTTTTGTTTTCAGTACAAGCCAAGCTACAGTCAAGTAGTAGTCTGCCTGACGTTTTTCCATAGGCTCGCGCTAATCTCGTAGCCAACTCCGAGGGGAGACCCAGCATGATTTCATTTTCCAGGAGAGCATATATGACAACCTAGCGTGCATGATTCAACTAGGTTGACATAGGGAAGAGTGATTAACACATTATATAAATACACAGTTGCTATCATCTCAATCTTTTTCAAATTCCTACGCCCCTCATCACTAAGCCATGTACCTGAACATAGGCGCCTATGCAAGTGTCAGGATAGTTCCATTCCGAGGCAGACGGTATTCACCTTATCCGCCAATTCGCTTGTATCCACATTGGCACCTGGGTCCGGACGCCCATACTCGCGATCGCGTCTCGCGTTATCGTACTTGTATGATACCCACAGCACTAGCGCGCAAACAGTGGCAAACGCCTCGAGGCCGCATGATACAGCGAAGCCGAGGCTGCACCGACAGCAATCAATCAACACATGCAGACACAGGGCGAGCGGAGAAGGACGGGACGCACATGTACTTCGGGCCGTCCGTCGAAGGGTATATGTGCGAGCCGAGGATACTCCCGCATTGCCCAATCGCCATGAACATCGGGATGCCCGTCGCTTTCTTGGTCTCAGAGCCGAGATTGTGTGCAACTGTTGAAAACGTGAGCTGTTGTGGAGATTGAGTGATAAAGAGCGTACACCATGCGATGATTAAGCCAATGGCAGTGTATGTCCCGCTCGTGATGCAGAACACGGCGAAGTATCGCACGTGAACATTGTTGGGGACTGTGAGCAAAAGAAGGTAGCCTGAAATGACATGAGGGATACTCTGAACATAAACCAAACTAGGTACCACCTACCAATAGCACCGACGGCGCAGGAACCTGCAACCGCCAAGCCACGATCTTGTATGCGATCGGATGTGTAGGACGTTAAACAGAGGACGACAGCAGCCACTGCATATGGTGGTACCGTGAGTAACTGAGCGAGCGCGTTGGCTGGAACGAAAATATCAACAAGGAAACCCTTCATCAGACCACAAGGTAATACACACTGTACCCAAAAGTCTCGATGATCGTTGGCAAGAATGCCGAAATGCTTGCGAGAGCGCAATTCACACCAAAGTAAATCATCCCGCCAGTGTATATACGCCAATCGAGGAGAGCTATCATGATGTGTTCTAGAGCAGTACAAGTTGATGAGGCCTCGCTGTAGTGCGAGGATAGTGAAATGGCTCGCCTTTTTTGATCACAGCGCCAACATCCGCGGTCGTGCCCCTGTTCATGCGTTCCAGTTCAATTTCTCTTTCTCTCGCATTCAAGTATCTTGTGCTCTCCGGTCGGTCAGGGAGCGCGAAGAAAGTCAGAACACCGAGAAGAAGAGCCGGGATTCCCTGAGAACAATTCGAATTGTTAGTCAATAAGTCTACAAGGGACAAAACACATCTAAATCACGCCTGGGACTGAAAATTAATTCTGATGGGTGTTTTATAGTATTCCGGAAAAGGCACTAAAAACACTAGTACCACTCGCATGCCTGCCTCTTAGAGGAAAGGTGCAATGCGAGACAGGCTAGCACAGCGAACATTGCGCAGTGTAAACGGGATCAGCATAGCGATCCTCCTGCACCTCTCAAAGGCCAGGGAGACTCGAAACATTGAGACACAACAAGATCCAAGAATGTAGACCACCGCAGCACTCGACCAGATAAATGGGAGTGGATCAACGTCTTGAATACCACTTGTCCCCTCAACAAACATGAAACACTGGTACTAACCTCAATAAGGAACAGGACTTTCCAGTCCCACTCTCCCCCTACACCAGCGATATATGGTCCGTACCCCACTTGCTGCACACCGAACGCGATGAGCCCACCGAACGCACCCGCGACCGCCGCAAAACCAAACCAGTATGCCATGCGCAAGCCCATTTCGGTGCGAGTGTAGAAGAACGCTTGGATGGTTGTGTTATGAGTCCCGTCTCTCCACGGGTCTATTGCGTGATGCATGACTTACAAAAATAGAGTGGAATTGCGGGGCCAAAGCCAGCTTCAAATACGCCAAGCCCAATGCGAGCGGCTATGAGACTTCCAAAGTTGAATGTCGTCGCCTGCAGAAGAAATAGCATGCATCATGAGTAACAGTTCGGGTTCGAATATGGCTAATAAAGAAGACAAAGAGAGTGCAAAATGGTTGAAGGTGATCGAGGCCAGGTAGATAATCAAACAGGGTAGTCTGCAAGGTTCATTTTATCTGCAGATAAGACAGGTCAAGCATCAAGTCATCAACACACGTCAAGGCTTGACCTGAATTTTACGGCAGAAACTGGCCGCTCCGACGCGCCGCTAACTTACTAGTGTTGATAAATACGTCACAAGAGGAATTGTTCATGGGGAAATGAAATATACGGATAAAGAGGAGCGGCAGTACGACCCACCATTAACGTGGAACATATACCCCACCCAACAGCCGCGCCCGCTATCCAATAGGATGGTGGAAACAACTTTGAGATTATTGTTGCAGGAACTTGACAGATAATCTGGGAGGTAACAAATCAAAACTAGGGCGATGAACTATAGTTGCATTACTGACATATGAAAAGAAAAATGCCGAGTTGACCCAATCGTACAGTATACCAGTAGGGTCGCCACCAAGGTTCTCCTGTGTGAGTCCCTGAAGGCGTGCATTTCCAAGATTCGTGCGATCAAGATCTGATTCACCATCAGTACAACATGCCAGCTGGCTATCATGATAAAATTTCGCGCACAAGCAAAGAGATAAAGCAGGCATGTTATGGGTAAAATCCTGCGGTCGAGCTTGCGCACGAGCCTCTTCTCTTCATCAGATGTGGCGATGGCTTTATTGCCGCCAGCGTCGCTTGTAGATTTAGTTTCCCTCTCATCGGAAGATGGGCGTTTTTCTTCGTCCAACATAGTGGGCCGAGGTAGACGGAGCAGTGACTTAAGCACGTGAGTAGGGTAAGTAGCGAGCTACTTCGCGATATTAAAGATGCTGCACGAGCGCTTGCAGGGGCAAGAGAGTAAGAAGTATGAGACCCGAAGACTTCAAACGTTTATAACGAAATCGCGCAAGTCATGTGGACTGTCATGCCAGTAGCCGCGGTATCTGTGGGTAGTTCAAAAATAAAAAACCAGCTAGCGCTGCATAATACATGGCAGCTGATGAGAAGAAATCTCACGCGAAATTCGTCTAACTTGCCCCGCTGACCCCGGATCAAACTTTGAACTATTCCTGGAGACTATCCCCAGAGGGCAATCTTTGTCGGGGAGGCATGGGCGCACGGGCAATAATTAACTGAGCTGCTCCGCTGCCTCTCCGGCTTCGGAGTCTTGACTGCTCCTGCGGACATAGTCATCATCCAGTTCTGTCGGTCTGAAGACATGCACCGAACTGCCCAGAGTCGTTGAAATTTCAAATGTCAGCGATATTGTATGCCAATAGGTACTTATTGCATGAAATGACGACATTCATCCAAGGCGATATAGTGTAGTGGTTATCACTCGGGATTCTGACAAGTGCTGATTTCCCGAAACCCAGGTTCGAGCCCTGGTATCGCCTTTACCTTTTGATTTGAAATTTCATCTCGACCCACGCGCTAACGTTTCCGACGTCATCTCAAATTTAAGCCCGACCAGTGTTTCTCTTAGCACAAAGTACTGTTGCCATTAATGTTAACCTTTCGAACGTCATCTCAAAACCCGACCTTGAGTGCTTCTCTCTCTAGTACGTAAGTACTTCTCGCCTTTGTTATGTAAATGTTTCCATTACCGCCTCGACACCCCCACTCATGAGTCATATAGCATCGTTCGGTTTTTCTATGCAGCGCACTATGCAATATATTTTACTCTGGCCTTGTGCTATTAGAATGAGTACTACGTCTCGAACAACCTGTGATGAGAGTATTAACATGTTCGATCTGCATCACGGCACACTTTGAGAGTGAGTGACAACACATCCTCCAACTGACATTAGCGTGTCGCTTTCACTTTTGGCTGACCTTGACATTGCCACTTGCTCTCCCGCTAATCATAGTTTAGCCGCCTCAGCGCTTAGTGCAAACCACACAAGCGCCCCAAACCACCCTCAACAACATGGAAATACATGTGTAACATTACCTGAACCCTCGACCCCTTCCTCTCTCACCCAAACTTCATCCACAGTTCCAATATCCCTGTCACCACCTTTTTCTACCACCCTTTCTGTCTACCACCCAACCCATCCTCGATCCTCGTCGCTTTACTTCATCGCACTATCATGCCCGGTAGCTTAGAAGGCCGATATATCGGACTTGAAGGTGAGTCACTCCACACCACCTTCGTATCTGTTCGGTGATCCTCGCTCTCTATGTCCAGTCATCAGTGGAAAAAATCTTAAAGTCCCTTCCGAGCGCATTCCCGCAGGCATCTACATATCCATCGACCTCAAGTCGGGCAGGCGCTGGAAATCAGCCGTCGGTGTCTTATCATCCGACGAATCTATAACGTGGCACGATATTGTGAACTTGTACATGTTCATCGAGACTTTCTGATGCAACTCAAGGACTGATCTTTTGTTTGTAGATCGTTAGATGCGTCGCCTACGTTATCAGTGGAGATCATGGCTTCCTTCGAGCTCGATCGCATGCTGGGTAATGGAGAGATTGTCGGAAAGGTTGAAATATCATGGGATGCGCTGCTCAATCACGGAAATGAGCCTTTCGGTGAGTAACCTCCTTCCCACTCATGTGCGTATACTCACATCTTGTAGACATCTCCTTCCCATCTGTTCGTGGCGTTCACCTTTCCCTCACACTAAAGGCCACAGTTCTACAACATTGCGACAATCAGGACAGCGCACTGCTTGACGTGAGTGACATTAGCCTCTGTGTTGTTCGCTTTTGTTGACGGAATACCTGCTATAGTCCATCGTTGAATGTCAGATTGCTCAAGACACGGATGCGGGCCATGAACAATTTGCCACATATGTGACAAGCAAGACGGTCTCTCACCTGAACGATGCTGTAAAGCATTTTCAGTTGGTCTTGGACCAATGTCCGGTCGGCCATCCTCACCGGGCAGCGGCTCTCACCAACCTCGCGTGGGCCCGCCTCACAGGCTACATTCGAAAGGATTTTCAAGACATCGACTGTACCACTTCTCTCTTCCGCGAAGCCCTTGCATTGCATCCGCAGGGCCGCCCCGATCATCCCTTATATATCTATCACCTGACCGAAGCGCTGAACTGGGGCCACGACTATCAACACACCACCGCTGACATCTGTGAATCGGCCCAACTTTACTATGAACTATTGCCCCTCTGTCCAGAGGGCACCTACCTTCATATGATCGCGGCAGGGGAAAATGGCGTCGATTATGTGATCTGCGCATGCAACAATCTTCCAATAGACGCATCTGATGAAGGCATCCACCTTCGACGAGTCGTACTCGAGCTTTGTCCTTTGGGCAGCGCACACCGTCCAAAAGCACTCGACAAGCTTGCACAGGCAGTTGAAGCACGCTTTAACGAGTGCGGCACCATTGACGATCTAGCAGAGAGCATACAACATCGTCGTGAAGCCGTTTCTCTGTGCCCCAAGGGACATTCTGAACGTGACACCTACCTGAATGACTTGGCCATATCACTTTATTACCGTTTCAATAACCAAGGCAACTTAGATGACCTCGATGAGGCCATCTCTTTGTATGAAGAAGCGCTGCGCCTGTGCCTTGTTGGGCACAGATCTCGTGATAATTCATTGATCAACCTAGGACTGGCCCTCCTCAACCGTTTCAACCAACGCGGTGATGTTAATGACATCATGAGAGCAATCAGCCTCCAGCGCGAGGCACTGACATTGTGCCCGCCTGGGAATTCATATCTTAAATCCGCGCTTAATAACCTTGCCGGCACGCTCCAAACCAGATATGAGAATTTGGATGCCAGCGAGGATCTCGACGAGGCCATCGACCTCTACCGGGATTCACTTCAGTTAAGGCCGCATGGCCATCCATGTCGCCATACAGGTCTTTTCAATTTGAGCTCGGCGCTCCGTTCTCGTTTCACGCAAACTCGGAAGAATGAAGATATCGAGGAGGCCATTCGACTCTGCCAAGAGTCATTGGAGGCTTTGCCTTCACTGCACCCGGATATATATTTTAGCTACATATGGTTGCATGAGGCCTACTTGTCTCGTCACCAGGTGCAACACAACCTTGCTGATTTGTCGCTTGTTGTAGAGAACTTCAGACTTGCATCGAGACACCCTACTCAGGGCTTTCCAAAACGCATTGCATCAGCCCAGAAGTGGGTTACTACAGCAGAGCAGCACAATCATACATCTGCACTAGAGGCCTACATCACATGTTTCGACCTTCTTGACGGTCATTTGGTAACACGATCATCGACAATTTCACGACGCGAAGCTGCCGCTGCCTTCAGCGGTGCTAGATCACTGCCTGTAGATGCAGCATCATGTGCTATCCGTCGTGATGATCTACGACATGCTGTCGAACTTGTGGAGCAGGGTCGTGGTCAACAGTGGTCGCTGGCCTCTCGACTCAGGGCTCCGCTGGAAGACCTGAAGCTTGCAAGTCCGGAATTGACTCACAGGCTCTCAGAGATCAACAAGCACTTGTCTGATGCTCAGGGTTCCGCTGGCAGCGCTGATCGAGCTACTGCTGATCGAGCAGCGATACATTACAGGAGACTTCAGCAGCAGTGGGGAGCGGTGGTAGCTGAGATCCGTAATCTTAAAGGTTTCTTGCGGTTCCTGCTCCCGCCGTCGTATGAAGACGTGCAAGCGGCAGCACGTCATGGCCCAGTCATCATCCTCATTGCGAGCCAATACTCGTGCAGCGCCATCGTTGTCCCCACATCAGGAGAACTACACCATGTTCAATTCCCGCGCATCACTCTCACACATCTGGAGAAGCTCAAGAGTGATTTTACCAGGGAGATACGACTTGCATCTTTTATGCGCTCAGAGGAGACGAGGAAGGAATTGCAAGTCCTCTTGCGGACAGTATGGGACGAGATCATGCTCCCCATCGTCATCGTCCTCCAGCGCGATCTCAGAGTACCGAGCGGCTCTCGAATCTGGCTGTGTCCAACTGCAACATTCACTTCCATTCCTCTCCACGCAGCTCACCCCTTTCGAACGAAGGCAGACGGACGGCGTGAACTATGCCTGGAGGACGTCTATATCTGTTCTTACACGCCGACACTTTCAGCTCTGATCAGATCTAGGCAGATGATGAAGAAACGTGTCACTCCGTCGTTCGTTGTAATCGGACAAAGTTCACCGGGTGCAGGGCAAGGCAAGGCTCTCTTGACTGTTGACAGCGAGCTTGAGCTCGTCCGCAAGCTCGTCTCCACGACGGTCGACCCTACCACTCTATCCGGCGATGATGCCACTCGAGCAGGTGCACTCGATGCTTTGCAACGCAACACTTGGGTGCACCTCGCTTGTCATGGAAAACAGGACCACGAGCAGCCTTACTATTCATGTTTCGCCATGAAAGACAAACCTCTGACGCTGCTCGACATCATGGAGAAAGACATTCCCAATGCTGAGTTCGCATTCTTGTCGGCGTGTCATACCGCTGTTGGGGATGAGAAGACACCCGACGAGGTCATCCACCTCGCAGCTGGACTCCAATTTTCTGGGTTCAAGAGCGTCATTGGCACGCTGTGGGTGGTCGACGACGCTGTCGCAAAGCATGTTGTCGAAGCTTTCTATAAGAATATGGTCAAGGGTTTGGAGGATGGTGATGAGATGGATTGTACGAAGGCGGCCTGGGCACTCAACCGCGCTACAAATGCTGTGAAGACGAAAGTTCCGCTCGAGCAGAGGATGGTTTTCATTCATATTGGTGTGTAGTTATATGTCGCATCTCTTTGATATCATACAGTTCTTCAGGTTATTCTCTTTCGTCTATGCTATACTTCAAGTTGTAGGAATTACCGGATTACCCTCTGTGTCGCACTCGTGCATGATTCAAATATTCATCCATCATCTGGGCCAGGTGAAATTGAGGCGGTCCTGCCGCGCCTGTGACGCGGCACTGACAGAGATGAGTGAATTGCCTTATTTGTGCTGTGTTGATTTAGGTTCGGTTTGAAATTCCATTCGGCTCATCGGGGCAGTGAGTGGTTGTACTTGCTCGCTCACCTTTCGAACGTCATTGATATCTCAAAACCCGACATCGAGTGTTTCTCTCCTCTGGTACTTCTCACCTTTGTTCATTACCACCTGCCACAACACCCTCGATCATCCTACTCCCAGGCGGCAGCACGCCACGTACTTGGAAGGAATGAATGGTATTGCCTTTTTTATTCGCGCGACCAGTACTGTGTTCCACCTACGGATTCCGATTGACTCTCCAGGTTTGACCCGCTCACCTTTCTGACGTCATCTTAATGACTTCGAGTGTTTCTCGCTGCGACAAATTCAATTATATTCCTTCCCCTGCATTACGTCAGACTTGTATAGCATCTTTCTTTTCTGTCCAAATCGTTTTCAGCCCATACAATTGGGTCCTGCATTTTGCCTTGACCTTGTGCTACCAAAATGAGTACCACGTCTCGAACAACCTATGATGAGAATCACAGCACACTTTGAGACTTGCAACATCTCCACCAATTGCTGACATTGGCGTGTCGCTTTCACTTTTGACATTAATGTTATGCTTGTTTGGCTGCTTCAGCGCTTAGTGTAACTACACAAGCGCTCCTCAACAACATGGAAATACACGTGCAGCATCACCTGACCTTCAAACCTTTCTTGTCCTTTCACCTGAACTTCACACAGTCCCCGTATCCCTACCCCCGTCTTCTTCTACCACTGGTATTCTGTCCATCACCCAGCCCATCCTCTCTCGTCATTCCACCATTATGCCCTGTAGCTGGGAAGGCCGATATATTAGACTTGAACGTGGGTCCCATATCGCCTTCGCATTCGTTTCGTGCTTCATCCTCACCCTACTACAGTCATCAGGGTAAACGATCTTCCACTTCCTTCCGAGCGCATACCCGCAGGCTTTTATGTGTCCATCAATGTCGGTTCGACGAGTCGCTGGAAATCAGCCATCCGAGTAGTATCATCCGACGAATCTGACGTGTTGGGGGATATCGTGATTTTGTAAAGTCCATAACGACTTTCACATGCGATTCGAGGACTGACCATCCGGTTATAGATCATTACGCAAGGTACCTGAATTGTCGCTGGAGATCAGGGTATCCTATGAGCTCGGCCGAATGCTAGGCAATGGGAAAGTCGTTGGAAAGTTCGAAACATTGTGGGATGAGCTACTCGATCATGGAAACGAGCCTTTCGGTGAGTAACCTCCTTCTCACCCATGCGCATCTACTAACATCTCATAGACATCTCCTTCCCATCCGTTGATGGTGTTCACCCTTCCCTGACTCTGAAGGCCACGGTTCTACATGATTGTGACAATCAAGACAGCGCACTGTTTGACGTGAGTGATGTCAGCCTCTGTGTTGTTGGCTTTTGTTGACGGAACACCTGCTGTAGTCCATCGTTGAATGTCAGATTACTCAAGACACGGATGCAGGCCATGAACGATTTGCCACATACGTGACAAGCAAGACGGTCTCTCACCTGAACGATGCTGTAAAGCATTTTCAGTTGGTCCTGGACCAATGTCCGGTCGGCCATCCTCACCGGGCAGCGGCTCTCACCAACCTCGCATGGGCCCGCCTTCAAGGCTACACTCAAAACGATCTTCAAGACATCGACTGTATCACTTCTCTCTTCCGCGAGACCCTCGCATTGCGTCCGGAGGGCCACCCCGATCATCCATTATCCATCTATCACCTCCTTAAAGCGTTGATCTGGCGCTACGGCAAGGAGAACTTCATCGCCGTCTATATCCAGGAATCGGCACACCTGTCGTGCAAGCTATTGCCCCTCTGTCCAGAGGGCACCTACCTTCGTAGCATCGCGGCAGGGGCAAATGGCGTCGATTATGTGATCCGCGAATGCAACAATCTTCCAATAGACGCATCTGATGAAGGCATTCACCTTCGACGAGTCGTACTCAAGCTTTGTCCTTTGGGCAGCGCACACCGTCCGAAAGCACTCGACAAGCTTGCACGGGCAGTTGAAGCACGCTTTAACGAGTGCGGCACCATTGATGACCTAGCAGAGAGCATACAACATCATCGTGAAGTCGTTTCGCTGTGCCCCGAGGGACATTCTGAACGTGACACCTACCTGAATAACTTGGCCGTATCACTCTATTACCGCTTCAATCACCAAGGCAACTCAGATGACCTCAATGAGGCCATCTCTTTGTATGAAGAAGCGCTACGCCTGCGCCCTGTTGGGCAAAAATTTCGTGATTTCTCATTGAACAGCCTAGGAACCGCCCTCCTCGCCCGTGTCAACCAACATAGTGATGTTAACGACATCGTGAGAAGCATCAGCCTTCAGCGCGAGGCACTAACATTGTGCCTGCCTGGGAATCTATATCGTGCTAACACGCTCAACAACCTTGCTGGCGCGCTCCTAGCCAGATATAACAAATTGGATACCAGTGATGATCTCGACGAGGCCATCAACCTGTGCCGGGATTCACTTCAGGTAGCGCGGCATGAGCGTCATATCTATCTTGTCGGTTTGAGCTATGCGCTCTGTACTCGTTTCACGCAAACTCGGAAGAATGAAGATATCGAGGAGGCCATTCGACTCTGCCAAGAGTCGTTGGAGGCTTTGCCTTCACTGCACCCGGGTAGATATTTCAGCTACATGAGGCTGCAGCAAGCCTATTTGTCTCGTTACCGAGTACAATGCAAGTCTGCTGACTTGTCACTCGCTGTAGAGAACTTTAGACTGGCATCACGAAATCCCACTACAGGATTTCCGGACCGCATCAAAGAGGCTATAAACTGGGCCCGCCAAGCAGAGGTCTACCGACACGACTCTGCCCTCGAAGCATACCAAACATGCTTGGAGCTTGTTGACAACCACATAATGACGCGATCAACGATTATCTCACGGCGCGAGGCTGCAACCGCTTTTCGCAGCGCCCAATCACTGCCAGTAGATGCAGCGTCATGTGCCGTATGTCGTGACAACCTGCGACATGCAGTTGAACTAGTGGAGCAGGGTCGTGGCCAGCAGTGGTCGCTGGCCTCTCGGCTCAGGACTCCGCTGGAAGACCTGAAGCTTACAAGTCCGGAACTAGCTCACAGGCTCTCAGAGATCAACAAGCGCCTGTCTGATGCTCAGGGTTCTGCCGGCAGCGCAGATCGAGCTGCTGCTGATCGAGCAGCAATACAGTACAGAACACTCCAGCAGCAGTGGGGAGCTGCGGTAGCTGAGATCCGTAATCTTAAAGGTTTCTCGCAGTTCCTACTCCCGCCTTCATATGAAGACTTGCAAGCGGCAGCACGCCACGGCCCAGTCATCATCCTCATTGCGAGTCAATACTCATGCAGCGCCATCGTTGTCCCGACGTCAGGAGAGCCACACAACGTTCAATTCCCGCGTATTACTCTCACACATCTGGAGAAGCTCAAGAATGACTTTGTGAGGGAGATACGACTTGCATCTTTTATGCGCCCAGAGGAGACGAGGAAGGAATTGCAAGTCCTCTTGCGGACAGTATGGGACGAGATCATGCTCCCCATCGTCATCGTCCTCCAGCGTGATCTCAGAGTAACGAACGGCTCTCGAATCTGGCTGTGTCCAACTGCAACATTCACTTCCATTCCTCTCCACTGCAGCTCACCCCTTTCGAACGAAGGCAGACGGACGGCGTGAACTATGCCTGGAGGACGTCTATATCTGTTCTTACACGCCGACACTTTCAGCTCTGATCAGATCTAGGCAGATGATGAAGAAACGTGCGACTCCGTCATTCGTTGTAATCGGACAAAGTTCACCGGGTGCAGGGCAAGGCAAGGCTCTCTTGACTGTTGACAGCGAGCTTGAGCTCGTCCGCAAGCTCGTCTCCACGACGGTCGACCCTACCACTCTATCCGGCGATGATGCCACTCGAGCAGGTGCACTCGATGCTTTGCAACGCAACACTTGGGTGCACCTCGCTTGTCATGGAAAACAGGACCACGAGCAGCCTTACTATTCATGTTTCGCCATGAAAGACAAACCTCTGACGCTGCTCGACATCATGGAGAAAGACATTCCCAATGCTGAGTTCGCATTCTTGTCGGCGTGTCATACCGCTGTTGGGGATGAGAAGACACCCGACGAGGTCATCCACCTCGCAGCTGGACTCCAATTTTCTGGGTTCAAGAGCGTCATTGGCACGCTGTGGGTGGTCGACGACGCTGTCGCAAAGCATGTTGTCGAAGCTTTTTACAAGAACATGGTCAAAGGTTTGGAGGATGGTGATATGATGGACTGTACGAAGGCGGCCTGGGCACTCAACCGTGCTACAAATGCCGTGAAGACGAAAGTGCCGCTCGAGCAGAGGATGGTTTTCATTCATATTGGTGTGTAGTTCTATGTCGCATTGCGTTGATATGGTACAGTTCTTCAAGTTATTCTCTTTCGTCTATGCTGTACTTAGAGTTGTAGGAATCACCGGATTACCCTCTGTGTCTCACCCGTGCTCTAGCCATCTTGTTTTCGCTTTCACAGTAATGTTGTCTGTTCTAGAGTCTTCAGTAAAGTCATTTGTTGCTCGATCACAACGCGTGTATTCGAATGTTAGCGATGTCGTTTTCAGCTCGGAAACGAGTTGACCTTCTAATCATCCTTCAAGTCCTTCTGGAATCTGAGTAGCTTATTCTCAATTTGAATTAAGTTCTCCGTTATGCCCTCTTCATATGACATGAATGCAGTAGCACTGTAGATCCGTCTATATTCATACACAGGCCTCAAGTTCCGTCGAGTTGTCACGACCACATACGATAACGATGTCTGTAGGCGCCCATGGCCCCAAAAAACATTGCATTGATTGAATATTGGGTGACGCGGCGACAAAACGTGTAATAACTACAAGATCCGTGTGATGAACTGCTGATTGTGAAGAGATACACCAAAAACTTCGAATGAGTACTGCCCACAGCAAAGCAGTACGACTACCAGTTAGAAGGCACCAAAGAACATATTTCATACCATTTTTCTATCCCCTAATTCAATTTGACGCTCAGCACAATATTACATGTGAATCCTCTGGTTTATGGACAACAAGTGTTGGCGATCGCGTGTTTGTGTTTAGGTGATTGGGACGGGACAGAAGGACATGATCTCTTCGTAGAGGAGCTCTTTGAGCTGTTCACGGCTGATATCGTCCTTGTGTACCGCCGAATACGATCACTATACATGCGCGCTTGTCAAGCCCAGTACTTACGGTCGAATTCGAAGAACTCTGGGTCGAGCGGTGGTGCAACTGGTTCGTCATCGGGATCGTGCTGAATCACAGGTAAGCTTGTGCGCGCGAGGAGCAAGAAGTACACATACATATGCTTCAAGATATGGGTGAGCCAAGACCTCTTCAACTGTTATGCGTTTCTTGGGATCAAATGTCTAAGAGAAGCTTGAGCTACCACTCAAATAGATGAGAAGATCGTAACTTACGAGAGTCTTCGCCAGGAAGTCTACAGCCAAAGGATTGGCTTGGGGAAGATTTGCGCAAATGGCCGGTGTTTGGGGAAAGGAAGAGCTCGGATATAATCTCGCGATCTGCGTGTGGTAATGGCGTAAAACTCGTCCAGCGTCGGTGTACCGAGAACATCCAAGATTGTGGTACCGAGCCCCTGAGATCATGTTGACGTTCAAGCAATATACTAAAGCTATTGACGTCTGGTCTGTGGGGTGCATTTTGGCCGAGATGCTTTCCCGGAAAACCTGTTCCCTGGTAGAGATTACCACCACCAACTCACTTTAGTGTAGCGACATATTCGGTCATAAACCCGGTTTCCGTCCCTGATGGTTCGGCGATCTTTCTTTACGGATCGTGCCAGCTCAAAGTTGCAGACCTTGAGATCACAGTTTGCGTTTAGAAGGAGATTTGAGGGTTTGAGATCACGGTGGATGACATCAGCAGAATGTAGAGTCTCGAGTGTGCGCAGGGCCTGATAAATGAAATATTGAGCGTGGTCATCTGAGAGGTCTTGCGTTCGGATAACACGGTACATATCTGTTTCCATCAGCTCCTGGATCACTGTGTGAAAGTTTGAATGACATGTGGGTTGAATGTCGTATTTTGTACGCACGATAGACTTCTTTGAAAGCGTCTAGAGAGGGAGGCTTGATGATGTCCAAAATTGAGATGATCTTCAAAGTTCTGACTGGGCACGTAAATATGACGAATGGGAGACGTGCTCACATTCTCGCTTACGCCTGCTTCACTGAGGAATTTGAGGAGTTTTAGTTCTCGCAGTGTCCGCAAGCAGAACATGGAATGATTGAAGGGTGCGATCTTCTGATGGCAACCTTGCGGCCACTGGGTCGGTGAACAGCCGAACAGACTCGGACGATACCATATGCGCCCTCGCCTACGACACGAGAACCTGATACTGAGTACCTATTGAGAGACATATTTTGTTAAATCAGATATATAAAGAACATGGATCACCCATAGTCGCTTCCAGTTTGTAGGCGGAAGAGATGCGACAATTTGACACGGCGGTATCTTAAGAAGTGATAATCTCCCTGAATGTGAAAACCGACGTTCAGACACAAAAGCTCTAGGACAGAGAGCCGCGATATTACAAACATGATCCCCGTAAGATATTCCAGGAAGACTACACATCCAGAGATTGCAGAGATGAAAGAGTTGGCGGTCTAATCGATTCAAATCGACGATCACGTTAACAGCTACTGATACAGAGTGAGAAGACCTATGTTCATGATCTTCCAAGGACTGACGCATATTCTGACAATGACGACGACACAACGGATGTTGATGTAACTGTCGAGCCCGCACTGAATAGAAATCTGAGAAGAATACGCGAGGCCTACCGGACACACGCATGCAACAACCTGCACAATCGACTATAAGTTGTCGGGCGAAAGTATATGCTAGGTTTGTCTGAAACACACCGTTACGCTCAGCTGCGATGAGAAAAATCGAAGGCCGCAAAGAACACTGCGGAACATGCGGCAGGAGCTTCGTTGTATTGAGCTCAGGGTGGAACAAGTCACGAAATTTTCTGCGCTGTGTGTTAGTCAGCTGTTATACGGTGACAATGTCAAGAATAGAATAGAAAGAAGAGCTGGACTTACAGTGCCCACGATGCACGATGTAGAACTGCTTACTGAAAAGTCTAAGAAGAGGTTGAGAACGGCAGAGTACGTTCCTGAACATGCAAGGGTCTGGCTAGCTAAAGGCGATCGCCTCCTCCATCTCGGCCAGAGGAGAGAGAGGTTAACCGTTATAGAGATGCGAATTACGTTATTTGTACTTTGTTGATTTCCCGTTCTGGTTTTTCCAACGTCATCTCAAAGTAACTCAAAGCCCGACCTCAAGTGTTTTTGGCCATGCATTCGACCCCCAAATGTTGCCTTAGTTAAATGTTTCCTCCACCTGCCATAACACCCTCGATAATCTTACCCCCATGGCAATCAGACTCGTATAGCATCGTTCGGCTTTTCTGTGCAGCGCACTATGCAATATATTGGATCCTACTTTTTGACTTAGCCTTGTGCTATTAGATTGAGTACTACGTCTCGAACAACCTATGCATATGATGAGAAGTAACGTGTTCGATCTGCATCACGGTACACTTTGAGACTCACAACACGTCACCCGACTGACATTAGCCTGTCGCTTTCACTTTTGATTGATCTTGGCATTGCTCTCCTGCTAATCCTAGATTAGCCGCCTCAGCGCTTAGTGCAATCCACACAAGCGCCCCAGACTACCCTCAACAACATGGAAATACACGTGTAGCATTACCTGAACCCTCGACCCTTTCCTCTCCCTCTCACCCGAACTTCATCCACAGTCCCCGTCCCCATATCCCTACTTCTCGTCTTCTCCCACTACTCATTCTGCACACTATTCAATCTACAATGCTCCGTGGCGTTCGTCGTTTGTTTCATCCCACAAAATCTATCAGACTTGAAGGTCAGTCATTCCATATCACCTTAGTGTTTCTTGTAGTCATCTCGCTCTACTTACAGTCATCAGCGGCAAAAATATCAAAGTCCCTTCCGACCGCATTCCCGCAGGCATTTACATATCCTTCAATGTCCATCCCAAGAGACGCTGGAAATCAACTATCGGAGTACTAGCATCAGACGAATCTGTAGCGTGGGGCGAAACCGTGACCCTGTAAAGTCCATCGCAATTCTCGGATGCAACTCGATGACTGATCTTCCGTGTGTAGATCATTATCCAAGTCACCAAAATTATCAGTGGAGATCAGGGCTTCCTTCGAGCTCGATTGCATGCTGGGCAATGGAGAAGTTGTTGGAAAGCTCAAAACATCATGGGATGCGCTGCTCGATCATGGAAATGAGCCTTTTGGTGAGTAACCTCCTTCTCACTCACGCACGCACATATACTCACATCTCATAGACATCTCCTTCCCGTCTGTTCGTGGTGTTCACCCTTCCCTCACATTAAAGGCCACGGTTCTACGTAATTGCGACAATCAGGACAGCGTCCTGTTTGACGTGAGTGATATCAGCTTCTGCGGTGTTGGTTTTTGTTGACGGAACACTGCTGTAGTCCATCGTTGAACGTCAGATTGCTCAAGACACGGATGCTGGGCCATGAACGATTTGCCACATACGTGACAAGCAAGACGGTCTCTCACCTGAACGATGCTGTAAATCATTTTCAGTTGGTCCTGGACCAATGTCCGGTCGGCCATCCTCACCGGGCAGCGGCTCTCACCAACCTCGCGTGGGCCCGCCTCGAAGGCTACATTCGAAACGATCAAGACATCGACTCTATCACTTGTCTTTTCCGCGAAGCCCTTGCATTGCGTCCGCAGGGCCACCCCGATCATCCATCATCCATCGATCACCTCCTTAAAGCGTTAATCCAGCGCTACCGCAAGGAGCGCACCGCCGTCTATATCCAGGAATGCGCGCAACTGTCCTGCAAGCTATTGCCCCTCTGTCCAGAGGGAACCTACCTTCGTAGCATCGCGGCAGGGGAAAATGGCATCGATCATGTGATCCGTGAATGCAACGATCTTCCAATAGACGCATCTGATGAAGGCATCCACCTTTGTCGAGTCGTACTCGAGCTCTGCCCTCTGGGCAACAAACATCGTCCAGAAACACTAGATAAACTTTCACGGGCTTTCAGCACACATTTTGAACAATGCGGCAGCATTAATGATATAGACGAATGCATACAACATAGTCGTGAAGCCGTTTCTCTGTGCTTCGAGGGACATTCTAGACTCGAGACCTACCTGATTACCTTGGCCCACTCACTCCAGTGCCGCTTTGATCATCAAGGTAACTCAGATGACCTCAATGAGGCCATCTCTTTGTACGAAAAAGCGCTGTGCCTACGCTCTGATGGGCACAGATATCGTGATTTCTCGTTGGACAACCTAGGAGGCGCACTCTCCAAGCGTTTCCTTCAACGTAGTGATGTTAACGACATCATCAGATCCATCAGCCTCCGGCGCGAGGCACTGACGTTGCGCCCGCCTGGGAATCCATATCGTGATTCCACGCTTAACAACCTCGCCCTCGCGCTCAAAACCAGATATATGAAATTGGATGCCAGCGAGGATCTCGACGAGGCCATCGACCTCTACCGGGATTCACTTCAGTTAACGCCGCATGGCCATCCGCGTCGCCACATAGGTCTTTTCAATTTGAGCTCGGCGCTCTGTTCTCGTTTCACGCAAACTCGGAAGAATGAAGATATCGAGGAGGCCATTCGACTCTGCCAAGAGTCGTTGGAGGCTTTGCCTTCACTGCACCCGGATAGATATTTCAGCTAGCGGGTGGCTGAAGAATACTTATTTGTCTCATTACCAAGCGCAACACAACCTCGCTGATTTGTCGCTCGCTGTAGAGAACTTCAGGCTGGCGTCGAGGCACCCTACTCAGGGCTTTCCAAATCGTATCGCAACAGCCCAGGACTGGGTTGCCATAGCAGAGCAGCACAGTCATACATCTGCATTGGAGGCCTACATCACATGTTTTGACCTTCTTGACGGTCATTTGGCAACACGATCGTCAACAATTTCACGGCGCGAAGCTGCTGCTGCCTTCAGTAGTGCAAAATCACTGCCTGTAGATGCAGCATCATGTGCCATCCGTCGTGACAATCTACGACGTGCTGTCGAACTCGTGGAGCAGGGTCGTGGCCAGCAGTGGTCCCTGGCCTCTCGTCTGAGAAGTCCCCTTGAAGACCTCGAGTCGACAAATGCCAACCTTGCTCACGAGTTCTCGGAGCTCAGCAAGCGTCTTTCTGACGCTCAAGCTTCCGCCGGCAGCGTTGACCGAGCTGCTGCTGATCGAGCAGCGATACATTACAGGAGACTTCAGGAGCAGTGGGGAACAGTTGTAGCTGAGATCCGTAATCTTCAAGGTTTCTCACAGTTCCTGCTCCCGCCTTCTTATGAAGACTTGCAACCGGCGGCACGTCATGGTCCAGTCATCATCCTCGTTGCGAGTCAATACTCATGTAGTGCCATCGTTGTCCCCACGTCAGGAGAGCCGCACCACGTTCAATTCCCGCGCATCACTCTCACACATCTGGAGAATCTCAAGAATGACTTTGCGAGGGAAATACGACTTGCATCTTTCATGCGCTCAGAGGAGACAAGGAAGGAATTGCAAGTCCTCTTGCGGACAGTATGGGACGAGATCATGCTCCCCATCGTCATCGTCCTCCAGCGTGATCTCAGAGTACCGAGCGGCTCTCGAATCTGGCTGTGTCCAACTGCAACATTCACTTCCATTCCTCTCCATGCAGCTCACCCCTTTCGAACGAAAGCAGACGGACGGCGTGAACTATGCCTGGAGGACGTCTACATCTGTTCTTACACGCCGACACTTTCAGCTCTGATAAGATCTAGGCAGATGATGAAGAAACGTGCGACTCCGTCATTTGTTGTAATTGGACAAAGTTCACCGGGTGCGGGGCAAGGCAAGGCTCTCTTGACTGTCGACAGCGAGCTTGAGCTCGTCCGCAAGCTCGTCCCCACGACGGCCAACACCACCACTCTCTCCGGCGATGATGCCACTCAAGCAGGTGCACTCGATGCTTTGCAACGCAACACTTGGATGCATCTCGCTTGTCATGGGAAGCAGGACCGCGAGCAGCCTTACTATTCATGTTTCGCCATGAGAGACAAACCTCTGACGCTGCTCGGACATCATGGAGAAAGACATTCCTCACGCTGAAGTTCGCATTCTTGTCAGCGTGTCATACCGCTGTTGGGGATGAGGAGACACCCGACGAAGGTCATCCACCTCGCAGCTGGACTCCAATTTTCGGGGTTCAAGAGCGTCATTGGCACGCTGTGGGTGGTCGACGACGCTGTCGCAAAACATGTTGTCGAAGCTTTCTACAAGAAACATGGTCAAGGGTTTGGAGGATGGTGATATGATGGACTGTACGAAGGCGGCCTGGGCACTCAACCGTGCTACAAATGCCGTGAAGACGAAAGTTCCGCTCGAGCAGAGGATGGTTTTCATTCATATTGGTGTGTAGTTCTATGTCGCATCTCTTTGATATCGTACATTTCTACAAGTTATTCTCTTTCGTCCATGTTGTACTTAAAGTTGTAGGAATTACTGGATTACCCTCTGTGTCGCACTCCGAGTCCCGTGCTTCAGCTATCTTGTTTTCACTTCTGCAGTAATGTTGTCTGTTCTAGAGTCTTCAACAAAGTCATTCGTTTCTCGATGACAACGTGTGTATTCGAATGTTCGTGACATCATTGCCCGCTGACTCTGCTCGGCGACAAGTTGACCTTCTAATAATCGTTTAGGTGCTTCTGGAATCTAGGTACCTTATTCTCGATTAAGCTCCCCTGTTTTGCTTTCCTTCATATAACATCAGGTCGCAAGTTCCGTCGAGTTGTCGCTATCACACGCGGTAACTATGTCTGTAGGTGCCCATGACCCCAAAAACATCGCATAGATTGAATATTGGGTGACGCTGGCGACAAAAACGTGTATTAACTACAAGATCCTTGTGATGAGTTGCTCATTGTGAAGAGATACACCAAAACATCGAATGGATACTGTCCACAGCAAAGCGGTACGACTACCAGTTAGAGGGTTCGTCATCGGGATCGTGCTGAATCACAGTTAAGTGCGCTCGAGGAGCAAGAAGTACACATATGCTTCAATGGATGGGTGAGCCAAAGCCTCTTCGACTGTTATGCGTTTCTTGGGATCAAATGTCTAAGAGAAGCTTGAGATACCACTTGAATAGATGAGAAGATCGTGGCTTACGAGAGTCTTCGCCAGGAAGTCTACAGCCAAAGGATTGGCTTGGGGAAGATTTGCGCAAATGGCCTGCGGTTGTGGAAAGGAAGAGCTCGAATATGATCTCGCGATCTGCGTGTGGTAATGGCGTAAAACTCGTCCAGCGTTGGTGTCCCGAGAACATCTAAGATGAAAGTGAGTTGGTGGTGGTAATCTCTACCGGGGAACAGAGGCTTTCCAGAAAGCATCTCGGCCAAGATGCAGCCCCACAGACCAGACGTCGATAACTTTAGTATATTGCTTGAACGTCAGCATGATCTCAGGGCTCGGTACCACCGTGTAGCGACATATTCGGTCATAAACCCGGTTTCCGTCCCTGATGCGTTCGGCGGTTTTCACAGATCGTGCTAGAAGTCGCAGACCTTGAGATCACAGTTTGCGTTCAGAAGGGGATTTGAGGATTTGAGATCACGGTGGATGACATCAGTAGAATGTAGAGCCTTGAGTGTGCTGCAGGATCTGATAAATGAAATATTGGGCGTGGTCATCTGAGAGGTCTTGCGTTCGGATAACACGGTGCATATCTGTTTCCATCAGCTCCTGGATCACTGTGTGAAAGTTTGAATGACATATTCTGTACACACGGTGCACTTCTTTGAAAATATCTAGAGAGGGAGGCTTGATAATGTCCGAAATTGAAATGATCTTCAAAGTTCTGACTGAGCACGTAAATATGACGCATGGGACATGGGCTCACACTCTCGCTTACGCCAGCTTCACTGAGGAATTTGAGGAGTTGTAGTCCGCAAGCAGAAGATGGAATGATCGAAGGGTGCGATCTTCTTGATGGCAACCTTGCGGCCACTGGGCCGGTGAACAGCTGAACAGCTGAACAGACTCGGACGATACCATATGCGCCCTCGCCTACGACACGAGAACCTGATACTGAGTACCTACTGAGAGACATATTTTGTTAAATCGGATATATAAAGAACATGAATCACCTATAGTCGCCTCCAGTTTGTGGGCGGAAGAGATGCAACAACTTGATACGGCGGTGTCTTAAGAAGTGATAATCCTGCTCGAATGTGAAAACTGACGTTCAGACACAAAGCTCTAGGACAGAGAGATGCGATCTTACAAACATGATCCTAGTCCAGGAAGACTGCACATCCGAATATTGCAGAGATGAAAGAGTTGGCGGTCTAATTGATTCAAATCGACGATCACGTTAACAGCTACTGATACAAAGTGAGAAGACCTACGTTCATGATCTTCCAAGGACTGACGCATATTCTGACACGGACGGTGACCAATGACCCACAACGATGTTGATGTAACTGTCGAGCCCCGCTACTGAATAGAAATCCGAGAAGAAGTACGTGAGGCCTACCGGACACGCATTCAACAACCTGCACAATCGACCATAAGTTTTCAGGCGAAAGTATATGCTAGGTTTGTCTGAAACGTACCGTTATGCTCAGCTGCGATAAGAAAAATGCGAAGGCCGCAAAGAAACACTGCAGGAACATGCGGCAGGAGCTTCGTTGTATTGAGCTCAGGGTAGAGCAAGTCACGAAATTTCCTGCGCTGTGTGTTATCAGCTGTTATACGGTGACAATGTCAAGAATAGAAAGGAGAGCTGGACTTACAATGCCCACGATGCACGATTTAGAACTGCCTACTGAAAGTTAAGAGGTTGAGAACGGCAGAGTATCACCTACAAAAGGAACATGTCATCAGCCTCCTCCATAGGTGATAGTAAAACAGACGGATATTGTAATGATCTCAGAGAGCTATGCATCAACTTACATCGTGCTCATCAGGTTTTACTGCAAGATGACGCTTAAATTAGTTAACTCGGCCTGCACGCGTCAAGAGTGTCGCCAATGATCTCTTGCAGAGCTGTAGGGCTCAGAGTACTAAACGTCGAAGTCAAATTGTAGAAAAATGTGAATTTGCATTCAGCTCATGAAATACGGATGTGCCTGACCACTCCACGATGTTTATCACTGAAGTTGACGTTAGGCTCGAAGCGTTCCTCCACGAAGGTACTAGTCGAAAACCAAAAGAACACAAACACTTTGACCATGTTCGGCGAGAAAGTGGAGGAGGGATTATGTCGCCGTTGACGGGGGGCGCAGCATGACCGGGCACTTGTATTGTAAGTCCGAATCGGAGAACTGCTAACTCTCGGAACAAGATCAAATCACACCTCGAGAAAATGGATCGTATTTTTGCCGGCATATCATCACAATCCCTGATGACGGAAGTAAAACTGTTGATCTACCTATGAAACAAGAGGGACCACAAGCACTGCGGTTTAATTGAGTGAGCTGAAAGGTCGAACGAGGTCATCGCTTTGTACACATTCAAAAAGTCACTGCCCACGGTTGAAAGGACTCATGATCGATCAGCAATAATCGATCAATTGGGGAGGAAAACTGAAGTCGAATCAATAGAAGCAACCTCAGCAAACAACAAAAGGCATGCAACATCACTCACCATGTCCGTCTCGCACAATAGAATGTTAGTCCCACTGGTCGCACAAGCTACATGCGAAGTATCAACACACGCATCACGGGACGCAGTGGCAGACACAGCCCCTTACCGGTAGTATACCCACATACGCGAATGCAGGATGTGAAGTGACGGGTGTAGTAGGTTGGGAAGACACCATGTTGGAGCTAACATTCCGTCAAGGATTTCGGTCCGGCCTATTATGAGATTGGTTAGTGGGTATTTTTGATGGGTCTTTCTCTTGGAGGGTGGGTGGCAGATGAGTGAAGGGAATAGAGGAGGGGATGGAAGGGATGTACGTGATAATACCTGAAGACCACCGAGTTTGGGAAAGGCGTGTGGACGAAAAGATGATACTATGTGGAGTGTATTAGTACTCTTGCCCTCGTTCATCCATCAAAAACGAGAAAGGAAAACGTGGGAGGGCAAAAGAGCAAGTTGAAAGTTGAACGAAAGGACAGACTGTTCCTGAGCATGCAAGGGTCTGGCTACAGTGCCTAAAATAATAAGGTTGAATTACCTTATTTGTACATTGTGAAACTCAGGTTCTGGTCTTTCCAACGTCATCTCAAAGCCCGACCTCAAGTGTTTTTGGCCATGCATTCGACCCCCAAACTGTTGCCTTTCTTAATGTTTCCTCCACCTGCCATAACACCCTCGATAATACCCCCGTGGCAATCAGACTCGTATAGCATCGTTCGGCTGTTCTGTGCAGCGCACTATGTAATACATTGGATCCTACATTTTGCCTTAGCCTTGTGCTATGAGATTGAGTACTACGTCTCGAACAACCTATGATGAGAGTAACATGTTCGATCTGCATCATGGTACACTTTGAGACTCACAACACGTCACCCAACTGACATTAGCCTGTCGCTTTCACTTTTGACTGACCTTGACATTGCTCTCCCGCTAATCCTAGTTTAGCCGCCTCAGCGCTTAGTGCAAACCACACAAGCGCCCCATACTACCCTCAACAACACATGGAAACACACGTGTAGCATTACCTGAACCCTCGACCCTTTCCTCTCCCTCTCACCCGAACTTCATCCACAATTCCCATATCCCCACCACCTTCTTCTTCTACCACTCATTCTGTCTACCACCCAGCCCATCCTCAATCTTCGTCGTTTTGCTTTATTGCACTATCATGCCCGGTAGCTTAGAAGGCCGATATATTAGACTTGAAGGCGAGTCACTCCATACCACCTTCGTATCTGTTTGGTTATCCTCGCTCTCTATTTCCAGTCATCAGTGGAAAAAATCTCAAAGTCCCTTCCGAGCGCATTCTCGCAGGAATCTACGTATCTGTCGATCTCAAGTCGGGCAGGCGCTGGAAATCAGCCATCGGTGTCTTATCATCCGATGAATCTATAACGTGGCGCGATACTGCGAACTTGTACGCGTTCATCGAGACTTTCCGACGCAAGTCAAGGACTGATCTTTTGTTTGTAGATCGTTAGATGCGTCGCCTATGTTATCAGTGGAGATCATGGCTTCCTTCGAGCTCGATCGCATGCTGGGTAATGGAGAGGTTGTTGGAAAGGTTGAAATATCATGGGATGCGCTGCTCGATCATGGAAATGAGCCTTTCGGTGAGTAACCTTCTTCTCACTCATGCACATATACTCACATCTCATAGACATCACCTTCCCGTCTGTTCGTGGCGTTCACCCTTCCCTCACACTGAAGGCCACGGTTCTACGTAATTGCGACAATCAGGACAGCGTCCTGTTTGACGTGAGTGACATCAGCTTCTGCGATGTTGGCTTTTGTTGACGGAATACTGCTGTAGTCCATCGTTGAATGTCAGATTGCTCAAAACACGGATGCGGGCCATGAACGATTTGCCACATACGTGACAAGCAAGACGGTCTCTCACCTGAACGATGCTGTAAAGCATTTTCAGTTGGTCCTGGACCAATGTCCGGTCGGCCATCCTCACCAGGGCAGCGGCTCTCACCAACCTCGCGTGGGCCCGCCTTGAAGGCTACATTCGAAAGGATTTTCAAGACATCGACTCTATCATTTCTCTCTTCCGCGAAGCCCTTGCATTGCGTCCGCAGGGCCACCCCGATCATCCATTATCCATATATCACCTTCTTAAAGCGTTGATCTGGCGCTACAGCAAGGAGCGCACCGCCGTCTATATCCAGGAATGCGCGCAACTGTCCTGCAAGCTATTGCCCTCCTGTCCGGAGGGCACCTACCTTCGTAGCATTGCGGCAGGGGCAAATGGCGTCGATTATGTGATCCGCGCATGCAACAATCTTCCAATAGACGTATCTGATGAAGGCATCCACCTTTGTCGAGTCGTACTCGAGCTCTGCCCTCTGGGCAACAAACATCGTCCGAAAGCACTCAACAAGCTTGCGCAGGCAGTTGAAGCACGCTTTCACCAGCGTGGCACCATTGATGATCTAGCAGAGAGCATACAACATCGTCGTGAAGCTGTTTCTCTGTGCCCCGAGGGACATCCTGAACGCGACACCTACCTGAATAACTTGGCCCACTCACTCTATTACCGTTTCAATCACCAAGGCAATTTAAATGACGTCAATGAGGCCATCTCTTTGTATGAAGAAACACTGCGCCTGCGCCCTGTTGGGCATAAATCTCGTGATAACTCATTGATCAGCCTAGGAGACGCCCTCCGCGTCCGTTTCAACCAATGCGATGATGTTAACGACATCATCAGATCCATCAGCGTCCAGCGCGAGGCACTGACGTTGTGCCCGCCTGGGAATTCATATCATGATATCATGCTTAATAACCTTGCCCTCGCGCTCAAAACCAGATATATGAAATTGGATGCCAGCGAGGATCTCGACGAGGCCATCAACATCTACCGGGATTCACTTCAGTTAACGCCGCATGGCCATCCACGTCGCCATACAGCTCTTAACAATTTGAGCTCGGCGCTCTGTTCTCGTTTCACGCAAACTCGGAAGAATGAAGATATCGAGGAGGCCATTGGACTCTGCCAAGAGTCGTTGGAGGCTTTGCCTTCACTGCACCCGGGTAGATATTTCAGCTACATGCGGCTGAAGAATGCCTATGTGTTTCGTTACCGAGTGCAACACAACCCCGCCGATTTGTCGCTCGCTGTAGAGAACTTCAGACTGGCGTCGAGGCATCCTACTCAAGGCTTTCCGCGTCGAATTGAAACAGCTCTGCGCTGGGTTCACACGGCTGAAAATTATCAACACGACTCTTCCCTCGAAGCATACCAAACATGTTTGGAGCTTTTGGACAACCATGTGATGACGCGGTCGTCGGTTACCTCACGGCGCGAGGCTGCAACCGCTTTTCGCAGCTCCCAATCATTGCCAGTAGATGCAGCCTCCTGTACCATTCGTCGTGATGATCTGCGACGAGCAGTTGAACTTGTGGAGCAGGGTCGTGGTCAGCAGTGGTCGCTGGCCTCTCAACTCAGGACTCCGCTGGAAGACCTGAACTCTGCAAATGCGGAACTAGCTCACAAACTTGCAGAGATCAGCAAGCGCCTGTCCGATGCTCAGGGTTCGGTCGGCAGTGCTGACCGAGCTGCTGCTGATCTAGCAGTGATACATTACAGGAGACTTCAAGAGCAGTGGGGAGCAGTGGTAGCTGAGATCCGTAATCTTAAAGGTTTCTCGCGGTTCCTGCTCCCGCCTTCATATGAAGACTTGCAAGCGGCAGCACGCCACGGCCCAGTCATCATCCTCAGTTGCGAGTCAATACTTGTGCAGCGCCATCGTTGTCCCGACGTCAGGAGAGCCACATCACGTTCAATTCCCGCGCGTCACTCTCACACATCTGGAGAAGCTCAAGAGTGACTTTGCCAGGGAGATACGACTTGCATCTTTTATGCGTCCAGAGGAGACGAGGAAGGAATTGCAAGTCCTCTTGCGGACAGTGTGGGACGAGATCATGCTCCCCATCGTCATCGCCCTCCAGCGTGATCTCAGAGTAACCAGCGGCTCTCGAATCTGGCTGTGTCCAACTGCAACATTCACTTCCATTCCTCTCCATGCAGCTCACCCCTTTCGAACGAAAGCAGACGGACGGCGTGAACTATGCCTGGAGGACGTCTACATCTGTTCTTACACGCCGACACTTTCAGCTCTGATAAGATCTAGGCAGATGATGAAGAAACGTGCGACTCCGTCATTCGTTGTAATCGGACAAAGTTCACCGGGTGCGGGGCAAGGCAAGGCTCTCTTGACTGTTGACAGCGAGCTTGAGCTCGTCCGCAAGCTCGTCCCTGCGACGGCCAACACCACCACTCTCTCCGGTGATGATGCCACTCGAGCAGGTGCACTCAATGCTTTGCAACGCAACGCCTGGGTGCACCTCGCGTGTCATGGAAAGCAGGACCGCGAGCAGCCTTACTATTCATGTTTTGCCATGAGAGACAAACCTCTGACGCTGCTGGACATCATGGAGAAGGACATTCCTCACGCTGAGTTCGCATTCTTGTCAGCGTGCCATACCGCTGTTGGGGATGAGAAGACACCCGACGAAGTCATCCACCTCGCAGCTGGACTCCAATTTTCGGGGTTCAAGAGCGTCATTGGCACACTGTGGGTGGTCGACGACGCTGTCGCGAAACATGTTGTCGAAGCTTTCTACAAGAACATGGTCAAGGGTTTGGAGGATGGTGATATGATGGACTGTACGAAGGCGGCCTGGGCACTCAACCGGGCCACGTGCGCCGTGAAGACGAAAGTACCGCTCGAGCAGAGGATGGTTTTCATACATATCGGTGTGTAGTTCTATGTCGCATTGCTTTGATATGGTACAGTTCTTCAAGTTATTCTCTTTCGTCTATGCTGTACTTAAAGTTGTAGGAATTACCAGTTTACCCTTTGTATTGCACTCCCGTGCTCCAGCCATCTTGTTTTCGCTTTCGTAGTAATGCGGTATCTTCTAGAGTCTTCAACAAAGTCATTCGTTGCTCGATGACAATTTGTGTATTGGAATGTTGGCGACATCGTTTTCTGCTGACTCTGGGACGAGTTGACCTTCTAAGCATCGTCCAAGTCGTTCTGGAATCTGGGCACCTTATTCTCAATTACGCGCCCCGGATCTCTTCATATGTCATGAATGCGGTATACCATGCATCCATTCATACTCACACAGGCTTCAAGTTCCGTCGAGTTGTCGCTATCGCCATGACTGTGTGTAGGCACCCATAGTCCCAAATATGATCACATAGATTGATATTGGGTGACGCGGCGACAAAAACGTGTAATAAATACAAGATCCGTGTGATGAACTGCTGATTGTGAAGAGATGCACCAAAACATCGAATGACTGGACAGTAAAGCGGTACGACTACCGGTTAGAAGGCACCAAAGAACATATTTTGCACATTTTCTATCCCCCAATTCAATTTGACGCTCAACACAGTATCACATGTGGATCCTCTGGTTTATGGACAACGAGTGTTGGCGATCGCGTGTTTGTGTTTAGGTGATTGGGACAGGGCAGAAGAACATGATCTCTTCGTAGAGGAGCTCTTTGAGTTGTTCCCGGCTGATACCGTCCTTGTGTACTGCCGAATACGATTAATATACATGCGCGCTTGTCAAGCCCAGTACTTACGGTCAAATTCGAAGAACTCCGGGTCGAGCGGTGGTGCAACTGGTTCGTCATCGATATCGTGCTGGATCATATGTAAGCTTGTGCACTCGAGGAACAGGAAGTACACATACATGTGCTTCAAGATATGGGTGAGCCAAAGCCTTTTCGATTGTTATGTATCTCTTAGGGTCAAAAGTCTAGAGAGGGTTGAGCTACCACTCAAAAAGATGAGAAGATCGTGACTTACGAGAGTCTTCGTCAGGAAGTCTACAGCGAAGGATTCGCGTTGGGGAAGATTTGCGCAAATGGCCGGCGTTGGCGGAAAGGAAGAGTTCGAATATAATCTCGCGATTTGTACATGGTCATATTAATGGCGTAAAACTCGTCCAGCGCTGGTGTGCCGAGAACATCCAAGATTCAAGTGAGCTGGTGGTAATCTTGCGCGTGACAGTTTCAGATCACCTGACTTATCATGTGTCCTGTCACACCGTGTCCTCTTGCCCTTGTGAAAACACTCATGGATGATGGAACCAACTGTATTGTTTCACCTGTGGATCAAGTACCTCTTGACTTTCGAGGATGAACCTGTTGGTGATCACCTTTCCGGCGTCATCTCAAAACCAGGTCGAGTGTGTGGGTTTTGTTTTCGACCCCAGTCTCACAAACTGTTGCCTATGATGTTAAATGTTTCCACGACACTCTCACGATCATCCTTCCACCTGCCACAACACCCTCAATAATCCTTCCCCCATGGCATCAGACTCGTATAGCATGGTTCAGTTTTGCAAATCGCTTTTACCGGACTATTATGAAATACGTTGGATCCTACATTTTGCCTTAGCCTTGTGCTACTAGATCGAGTACTACGTCTACATTGAGAGCAACATGTTCGATCTGCATCACATCACACTCTGAGACTCGCAACATGTCCTTCAACTGACATTGTCGTGTCTTTCATGTTTGACTGACAACTATTGACATTGCTCTCCCGCTAATGCTAGCCGCCTCAGCGCTTAATGCAACCATATAAGCGCCCCAGACTAGACAATAACATGGAAATACACGTGCAGCGCGACTTCAACCCTTCCTCTCCCTCTCACCTGAACTTCATCCACAGTTCCCATATCCCCACCACCGTCTTCTTCTACCACACATTCCGTCCACTGGCCACCCAGCCCATCCTCAATTCTTGTCTTTTTCTTTCATCACACTATCATGCCCGGTACATTAGAAGGCCGATATATCAGGCTTGAAGGTCAGTCACTCCATACCACTTTCGCATATGTTTGTTGTTCCTCACGCTCTATCAATAGTTATCAGTGGAAAAAATGTTAAAGTCCCTTCCGAGCGCATTCCCGCAGGCATCTACGTATCCGTCAATCTCGAGTCGGGCAGGCGCTGGAAATCAGCCATCGGAGTCTTATCATCTGACGAATCTATAACGTGGCGCGATACTGCGAACTTGTACATGTTCATGGAGACTTTCCGACGCAACTCGAGGACTGATCTTTTGTTTCTAGATCGTTAGATGCTTCGCCTACGTTATCAGTGGAGATCAGGGCTTCCTTCGAGCTCGATCAGATGCTGGGCAATGGAGAACTTGTTGGAGAACTTGAAATGTCATGGGATGCACTGCTCGATCATGGAAATGAGCCTTTCGGTGAGTAACCTGTTTCCCACTCATGCGCGTATACTCACATCTCGTAGACATATCCTTCCCGTCCGTTCGTGGTGTTCACCCTTCCCTCATACTAAAGGCTACGGTTCTACATAATTGCGACAATCAGGACAGCGCACTGCTTGACGTGAGTGATGTCAGACTGTTGTTCGCTTTTGTTGACGGAACACCTGTTGTAGTTCATCGTTGAATGTCAGATTACTCAAGACACGGATGCGGGTCATGAACGATTTGCCGCATACGTCACAAGCGAGACGGTCTCTCACCTGAACGATGCTGTAAAGCATTTTCAGTTGGTCCTGGACCAATGTCCGGTCGGCCATCCTCACCAGGCAGCGGCTCTCACCAACCTCGCGTGGGTCCGCCTTCAAGGCTACATTCGAAAGGACCTTCAAGACATCGACTGTATCACTTCTCTCTTCCGCAAGACCCTTGCATTGCGTCCGCAGGGCCACCCCGATCATCCATTATCCATCTATCACCTTCTTAAAGCGTTGATCTGGCGCTACCGCAAGGAGAACTTCACCGCCGCCTATATTCAGGAATCGGCACAACTGTCGTGCAAGCTATTGCCCCTCTGTCCAGAGGACACCTACCTTCATAACATTGCAACAGGGGCAAATGGCGTCGATTATGTGATCCACGCATGCAACAATCTTCCAATAGACGCATCCGATGAAGGTATCTACCTTTGTCGAGTCGTACTCGAGCTCTGCCCTCTGGTAAATGAACACCGTTCAAAAGCACTCTACAAGCTTTCACGGGCTCTCAGCGCACATTTTGAACAACGCGGCACCATCGATGATCTGGCAGAGAGCATACGGCATAGTCGTGAAGCCGTTTCTCTGTGCCCCGAGGGACATTCTGAACGCGAGACCTACCTGAATGACTTGGCCTACTCACTCCAGTCCCGCTTTGATCACCAGGGCAGCTCAGATGACCTCAATGAGGCTATCTCTTTGTATGAAGAAGCGTTGCGCCCGCGCCCTGTTGAGCACAAATTTTGTGATTTCTCACTGGACAACCTAGGAGATGCCCTACACACCCGTTTCAACCAATGCGGTGATGTTAACGACATCATCAGATCCATCAGCCTCCGGCGCGAGGTACTGACATTGCGCCCGCCTGGGAATCTATATCGTGATTACACACTTAACAACCTTGCCGGCACGCTCCAAACCAGATATGAGAAATCGGATGCCAGCGAAGATCTCGACGAGGCCATCGAGCTCTACCGGGATTCACTTCAGTTAAGGCCGCATGGCCATCCACGTCGCCATACAGCTCTTTACAATTTGAGCTCGGCGCTCTGTTCTCGATTCACGCAAACTCGGAAGAATGAAGATATCGAGGAGGCCATTCGACTCTGCCAAGAGTCATTGGAGGCTTTGCCTTCACTGCACCCAAGTAGATATTTCAGCTACGGGTGGCTGCAACAAGCCTATTTGTCTCGTTACCGAGTGCAACACAACTCTACTGACTTGTCACTTGCTGTAGAGAACTTCAGACTGGCATCACAGCATCCCACTCAAGGACTCCCGGCACGCATTGGAGGGGCTATAGAATGGGCTCGCCAAGCAGAAGTTTATCAACACGACTCTGCCCTCGAGGCATACCAAACGTGCTTGGAGCTTTTGGACAACCATCTAATGATGCGGTCAACGATTATCTCACGGCGCGAAGCTGCAGCCGCTTTTCGCAGTGCACAATCACTGCCCGTAGATGCAGCCTCATGTGCCGTACGTCGGGACGATCTGAGACATGCAGTTGAACTCGTGGAGCAGGGTCGTGGCCAGCAGTGGTCACTGGCCTCCCGACTTAGGACACCACTTGAAGACCTCCAGTCCACGAGTCTCCAGCTAGCTCGCAAGCTCTCAGAGCTTAGCAAGAGTCTTTCCGATGCTCAAGGTTCCGCAATCAATGCAGATCGAGTTGCTGCTGATCAGGCAGCAATCCAATACAGGAGACTTACGGAGCAATGGAGAGCTGCGGTAGCTGAGATCCGTAATCTTCAAGGTTTCTCGCGGTTCTTGCTCCCGCCTTCATACGAAGACTTGCAAGCGGCAGCGCGTCATGGTCCAGTCATCATCCTCCTTGCCAGCCAATACTCGTGCAGCGCCATCGTTGTCCCCACGTCAGGAGAGTCCACACAACGTTCAATTCCCGCGCATCACTCTCACACATCTGGAGAAGCTCAAGAATGACTTTGCCAGGGAGATACGACTTGCATCTTTTATGCGACCAAAGGAAACGAGGAAGGAATTGCAAGTCCTCTTGCGGACAGTATGGAATGAGATCATACTGCCCATTGTCATCGTCCTCCAGCGCGATCTCAGAGTGACAAGTGGCTCTCGAATCTGGTTGTGTCCAACTGCAACCTTTACTTCCATCCCACTCCATGCAGCTCACCCCTTTCAAACGAAAGCAGACGGACGGCGTGAACTATGTCTGGAGGACGTCTATATCTGTTCTTACACGCCGACACTTTCAGCTCTGATAAGATCTAGGCAGATGATGAAGAAACGTGCGACTCCGTCATTTGTTGTAATTGGGCAAAGTTCCCCGGGTGCGGGGCAAGGCAAGGCTCTCTTGACTGTTGACAGTGAGCTTGAGCTCGTCCGCAAACTCGTCCCCACGACTGCCAACCCCACCACTCTTTCCGGCGACGACGCCACGCGAGCAGGTGCACTCGACGCTTTGCAATGCAACACCTGGGTGCATCTCGCTTGTCATGGGAAGCAGGACCGTGAGCAGCCTTACTATTCACGTTTCGCCATGAAAGACAAACCTCTGACGCTGCTCGACATTATGGAGAAAGACATTCCTCACGCTGAGTTTGCATTCTTGTCGGCGTGTCATACCGCTGTTGGCGATGTGAAGACACCCGACGAAGTCATCCACCTCGCAGCTGGACTCCAGTTTTCAGGGTTCAAGAGCGTCATTGGCACGTTGTGGGTGGTCGACGACGCTGTCGCGAAACATGTTGTCGAAGCTTTCTACAAGAACATGGTCAAGGATTTGGAGGATGGTGAGATGATGGACTGTACGAAGGCGGCCTGGGCACTCAACCGTGCTACAAATGCCGTGAAGACGAAAGTTCCGCTTGAGCAGCGGATGGTTTTCATACATATTGGTGTGTAGTTCTATATCGCATTGCTTCGATATCGTACATTTCTACAAGTTATTCTCTTTCGTCCATGCTGTACTTAAAGTTGTAGGAATTACCGCATTAGCCTCTGTGTCTCACCCGTGCTTTAGCCGTCTTGTTTTCGCTTTCGCAGTAATGCTGTCTATTCTAGAGTCTTCAACAAAGTCATTCGTTTCTCGATGACAACGTGTGTAGTCGAACGTTCGTGACATCATTGTCCGCTGACTCTGCTCGGCCACGAGTTGACCTTCTAATCACCGTTTGAGTGCTTCTGGGATCTGTGTACCTTATTCTCAATCAAGCGCCCCGTTTGCTATCTTCATATAACATCAGGCCCCAAGTTCCGTCGAGTTGTCGCTATCACACGCGGTAACTATGTCTGTAGGCGCCTATAGCCCCCAAAAATTGCATAGATCGAATATTGGGTGACGCGGCGACAAAAACGTGTAATAACTACAAGATCCGTGTGATGAACTGCTGATTGTGAAAAGATACACCAAAACATCGAATGAGTACTGTCCACAGCAAAGCGGTACGACTACCAGTCAGAAGGTACCAAAGAACATTTTTCGTACATTTTTCTATCCCCTAATTCAATTTGACGCTCAGCACAATATTACATGTGGATCCCCTGGTTCATGGACAACAAGTGTTGGCGATCATTTGTTTAGGTGATTGGGGCGGGACAGAAGGACATGATCTCTTCGTAGAGGAGCTCTTTGAGCTGTTCCCGGCTGATATCGTCCTTGTGTACTGCCGAATACGATGAATATATATGCGCGCTTCTTAAGCCCGAGTACTTACGGTCAAATTCGAAGAACTCCGGGTCGAGCGGTGGTGCAACTGGTTCGTCATCGGGATCGTGCTGAATCACAGGTAAGCTTGTGCGCTCGAGGAGCAAGAAGTAAACATACATATGCTTCAAGATATGGGTGAGCCAAAGCCTCTTCAACTGTTATGCGTTTCTTGGGATCAAATGTCTAAGAGAAGCTTAAGCTACCACACAAATAGATGAGAAGATCGTGACTTACGAGAGTCTTCGTCAGGAAATCTACAGCCAAAGGATTGGCGTTGGGGAAGATTTGCGCAAATGGCCGGCGTTTGCGGAACGGAAGAGCTCGGATATAATCTCGCGATCTGCGTGTGGTAATGGCGTAAAACTCGTCCAGCGTTGGTGTGCCGAGAACATCCAAGATTAAAGTGAGTTGGTGGTGGTAATCTCTACCAGGGAACAGAGGCTTTCCGGAAAGCATCTCGGCCAAGATGCACCCGACAGACCAGACGTCGATAGCTTTAGTATATTGTTTGAACGTCAGCATGATCTCAGGGGCTCGGTACCACCGTGTAGCGACATATTCGGTCATAAACCCGGTTTCCGTCCCTGATGGTTCGGCAGTCTTTACTGATCTTGCCAGCCCAAAGTCGCAGACCTTGAGATCACAGTTTGCGTTAAGAAGGAGATTTGAGGGTTTGAGATCACGGTGGATGACATCAGCAGAATGTAGAGCCTTGAGTGCGCGCAGGGTCTGATAAATGAAATATTGAGCGTGGTCATCTGAGAGGTCTTGCGTTCGGATAACACGGTGCATATCTGTTTCCATCAGCTCCTGGATCACTGTGTGAAAGTTTGAATGACATGTGTGTTATATGACGTATTTCGTACGCACGATAGACTTCTTTGAAAGCGTCTAGAGAGGGAGGCTTGATGATGTCCAAAATTGAAATGATCTTCAAGGTTCTGAGTGAGCACGTAAATATGATGAATGGGAGACGTGCTCACATTCTCGCTTACGCCAGCTTCACTGAGGAATTTGAGAAGTTTTAGTTCTCGGAGTGTCCGTAAGCAGAACATGGAATGATCGAAGGGTGCGATCTTCTTGATGGCAACCTTGCGGCCACTGGGCCGGTGAACAGCTGAACAGACGATACCATATGCGCCCTCGCCTACGACATCGAGAACCTGATACTGAGTACCTATTGAGACATATTTTGTTAAATTAGATAAATGAAGAGCAAGGGTCTGGACACACCGACGTTAAATCTAACTTTCCTGGGTGCAGGTGGTGCTTGGGATGTCGCACCGTGTTTTGATTTTGAGGGTGCTGGAGCCACAGCTGGAGCCTGTTGAGCGTTTTCAGGCATCTAGATGGGTAAATGGGAGAAGGAGGGAACGTAGAGGAGTGGGGAACAAGAGAAAGACCTATAAGCGAGGCACAAAGTATAATCTTGTGTCGTGTAGAAGGTGTGTCCAAGTTTAGCGGTGAATAATAGGAAATAACAATGATTCGTGCAAAATGAATACAATAAGTTCTTGGGTTCCGATTGCCACCAAGACAACCAAGTTTGTTGTCAACTGCTACTTACGACATTTGCTATAGCGATAGCAGCAACCTCGTGCTCGACGGCCTGAGGCAGTCTGATAACAGTCTGCTCCTTCAAAGTGGGTTCGGCTTTCAAACAGGCTACGACGCTCAGTCCGACTACAAATCACTTTCAAAGGCCTCTTCCAGGTTTTTTTCGCCAAAATGAATTAGCTTCTGGTGTTCAATTGTCTATGATGGGTGCTGCGGATGCGAGGACACGCAATGTCTTGACTCGGATAACCACAAATGGGCCGCTGCGGATACGATGATTGATGTGGATTCAAGGTCACCTAGGTTTCGAGGCAGATTAGACTAAGCTCGTGACTATTCTAGGGTCCCAAGTGCGCTGTTTAAGCTATCGAGGTTGCCACTCGTGGGCTAATTGGTCTCGAGCCTAAGAGTATCGACAGTAAGTACTCCGAGTCGTTGTCCTGATCAACACGTGTTCACTGTTAACAGGATCGAGGCCTGGATATTGCCAATCTGTCTAGTTCTTCGTCCTTATATGAGCTTCCTGCGGAGATTATCCTTTTAATTAACTGGTAAATCGTTCAAGGACGGGGGCGGCGATGTGCGATCATAGCATAAATATGTATTCAAGCGACGTCATGCATATAACATGTCGACAGTTCATGATGAAATGTAGTCCACCCTAAATCCGACAACTGCACATATCCTACCGCCGTGAGCGCTTGAGCGTTGACAGTGGGCTGGCCTTACAAACCATTCACCACACACCAATGCGTGCCCAGAATATGTCTTCTTTCAAACGTTTACTCCACATACGATCCTCTCAAGTAGCATCATCAGCGTAACCTTCTTTGTCGGTAGCAGAAGAGTCCTTCGTACTCGAACTTAGCCAATAGGCCTGCTCCTCAGGCTCTTCATTCATGTTTTCATCAATCTCACTCTCATCTCTCTTCAGATGACCCTCATCTGTTCAGCACAATTTTCTCAAAAGGATACGTCATGGCATGGGCATCCAGTGGTGTGACTGGTGTCGGCCAATCCCCTCCAGCTCTCGCAAGGTTCACTTGTCCGCTACCACTGAACTTCATTGTCCCTCGTGGTATTGGCGTAAGGAACATCTCGTTTGTAAATCTCATTGTTGAGAAACAACTTGCCAAATCCTCTTCCGGTGCACAATCAAGCACAATCAAGCATCGTGATCCCCAGCTTAATCTGATACAGCAAGTTAACGCAATGATTTCCAGCGGGCTTGTGTTCTAATTCAAAAATAATTCACGTGGGCTTGGACCACCCCGCTATGAATAACGCGGCCTATCTAGATACTGACAAGATTTCTACACCGTCAAGAATTTGCCAATGCTACTTCGGTATGTCTGCTGCACCACTCCCCTTTAAGCGAACATTCATTGATGAGAATCTGTAGCCTCCATTCATTCCCAGTTCCGAACAAGTTTCTGAAGAGGCTAGGTTCTTGATTGAACACTTGTGGGACTTGCTGAAAGGTTGGTTCACCGATGCCCTAGTGAAGACACACAAGCTCATTGACTCGCTCAGGAACAAAGGTACACAATCATTCATCGAGTATCCAATCGGATTACCTGATCCCGGGCTTAATTTGAACAAGGTCATTGAACTCCGTCGTCGGGCCGCTCTTGTGTTCTATCCCCTGACCATCCTGATCGATCCTCGTCCCTGAACGACCTCAGCATTAGCCTTCAAGACAGATTCAAGTAGCTGGGTATTTTGGCTGACCTAGATGAGGTCATTCAATTCCATCGAGCTGCATTGGCGCTCTGTCTCCCAGGCCATTCTGGTAGATTCTTGTCTCAACGACCTTGCCGTCAGCCCTTGAGTCAGAGTTGAGTAGCATGGCGTCCTAGTTCACCTGGATGAGGCCAGCAAGCTCCGTTGAGCTGCGTTGGCACTTTGTTCTCCCATCCAATCTCATCGATCCTTGCCCCTGAACAACCTTGCCATCGCCCTTCAGGTCAGGTTCGAGTAGCGGGGCGTCCAAGCTGACCTGGATGATGCCATCGAGCTCCATCGAGATGCACTGGCGTTCCGCTCTCTTGGCTATCTTAATCGATTCTCGTCTCTGCATGGCCTTGCCATCAGCCTTCGAGCAGCGAAGTATCCAGGCTAGATAAGGCCGTGGAGCCCTGGAGGACGAGAACGGAGAGCCCTGCGTAGGGGAGCTGGTGAGCCGGCTCTCGATCGACTCGGAGCATTGGGTGCACTAGCACGATGAGATATCGGCGAAGAGACGCGTGAAGGCAAGGGAGCTGGAGAGACCACACGAGAACGTGGGCGCGGAGGTGGCGATGTGGCACGGAACGCGGATGACTCTCTTACTGTAACTGATGCTTCCGACTTCTTTCAGAACAATGATAATGCTACGGCTATCGGGGAAAAGCCCTACCAGGGTGAACTTTTATAGCTCGAGGGCTATCAATGTGAAATTGCGGCACGCTTGGTCGAAATCGCCAAGAACAAGTTGAAGCATCACAAACTTGAAAATCCTATACCCTTCCTGGCGCTGGGTGAAACTTGCGCCTTCGACTTTCGAGCTGTCTTTGGTCAACACGCACTGGCAGTTGACAGCTTGCCACTTCAAGCTTTGAATAACGCCGTAGATGGACATGATGATTGAGATTAGTTATTGGGGAGGCAAGAGGAGAATACGAGAAGTAAGTTGGTCTAATCTGATTGTAATATCATCTATATGCGCGTTCCTCAGGGTAATACGGGCTTGGCATTCTGCTGTCCCGGGCACCACACGCGCTCCTATTGTAACCCTGTCTCGCCAACTCGTAACCAGTCATGTGACTACCACTCTGGAACTTTCATCGCAAAAGGAGATGTTCCGCTCGTTTCCGCCCACCAAGAACAGCACCAAAGTGGCGACGCGCGTGCAGTAAATACTTAAAGACAAAAAGTAAATCACATTATGCAGTACATAGATGAATGCGAAGCAAATCACGAACCTAATCACGTGTATTAGACGCCTTGATCCGACAGCAAATGAGAACGAGCCAAATCATCGAAATGCGCACGTCATCATGGGAAAATTGTCAATCGAGTGATGAAGACTGGGTGCAGACACCGACAAAAAGACTCCAACTGGATGATGCTGAGCAGCGGTAAACCAAGCCCTAGATAATCCGCGATACTCAAACAACCTCCGAAACAGAAAGGAGGAGACGACAGACACACCATTGGCATCATCAGCTAAGACTCTAAGTATTTGCTGATCGGTTACAACAAGAGAAACGGGGAGGAACGAGTGCGAGAGGAGAGCTCACAGCGGACGACGAAGACCCAGCCATTGCAACAGATCGAAAGTAAGCAACAAGTCCCTCAAAGCAAGAGTCACAGAGGTTAACTTCAAGGACTGCAATACGAGCCCCTCAAAACAGGACTGAGCGTGAGAAGTCGTATACATATAAACCAAAATGAGCGGGAGATCGTGAGGCGGAGGAAAAAAATCCACATACCTGTACCCTGAGACGGGTCCAGGAGGGTCCGGAACCCTTTATTACTTGTTGACCCCATCACTCCATCACCTCGCTTTCAACGTTCGGAGTCAAGCAGACTTCATCGGTGTTGATAACTTGGTCGGAACACTCAGCAGTCGATTAAGATACAGATCACAACTGCCGATCATCATCTATCTTGCTGCGGTCGATCCTAGTCGATCACTTAAACATATCACTTGCCCTCTTGGAACGTTCACCCTCTATTTGCTTTATGACAAACTCTACCAATGTTGGAAAACAGAAGAAGGCCTTGCTCATCGCAGTCCAATCTGTGCATAAAAAAGGCTTCCTTCCTTTGCAGCATGCTCACGAGGGACGCTGAATCGCTCAAACGCCTCCTTAACGGTGAGGTCGTACCGTCTCTTGGACCTGGATTATTCTTCTGAATCTGGATCTTCATTACGATGTTCACAGATAAATTCAATTACCCTAAAGCGAATGTTGTCTTGATGAAGAATGATGTGAAGGTCCCAAAAGATCTCTGGCCCTCACGGGACAACATAGTAAGGACACTCAATGACTAAAGCTCGCCGAAGTGACTAAATTACCGTTTGGCAGCTCAAGGAAATCACTCAATTAGTTACAAGTGCATCCGCAAATGACTATTGTTTCTTTTATTGTAAGTGAGAAGTGTCTCGTCAGTTCGCAAGTAATCAGAATGGAATGGACAAGATACCGGTCACGGAGACCAAGTAACTTGCAAGCACAACACGGAAACAGATGGAATGGACGAAGGCTCTCGTATGTTGACATTAGGACGAGATTTCGTGTCGAGACCAAGGATACTTCGTAAGCACTCCGCCCTTTCATTCCTTGAAATGTCTGACTCATTTTTGTATGATCATCAATCAGCAGTCGTCAAACCAACAACCTCTACCGTGTGACCGTGCGGGGAATCCTTCGCTGATGTTAAATAGCATTCTTACAACTGATCCCCAGTTTGATGTGAACGAGGTCATTGAACACCGTCAGGCTGCCCTTACGTTCTATCCCCCCTGACCATCCTGGTCGATCCTCAGCCCTGAACGATCTTGGCATTAGCCTTCGAGACAGATTCAGGCAGCTGGGTCTTTTTAGCTGACCTGGATGAAGCTATTCAGTTCCATCGAGATGCATTGGTGCTCTGTCCTCCAGGCCATTCTGGTAGATTCTCGTCTCTCAACAACCTTGCCGTCAGCCTCCGAGTCAGAGTCGAGCAGCGTGGCGTCCTAGCTGACCTGGACGAGGCCATCGACCTCCATCGAGCTGCATTGGCACTTCGTTCTCCTGTCCATTCTCATCGGTCCCTTGCCTCTGAATAACCTTGCTATCACCCTTCGGGTCAGATTCGAGCAGCAGGGCGTCCTAGCTGACCTGGATGAGGCACATTGAGCTCCATCGAGATGCACTGGCGCTCCGCGCTCTTGGCCATCTTAATCGATTCTCGTCTCTGAACAGCCTTGCCATCAGCCTTCGAGTCAGAGATTCGAACAGCGGGGTGTCCAGGCTGACCTGGATAAGGCCATCGAGCTCCATCGAGCTGCGTTGGCACTCTGTCCCCCCTGGCCATTCTCGGCGACCATCATCTCTCCAAGACTTTGCTATCAGGCCTTCGAATCAGGATTCGAGTGCAGGGCGTCTTGGCTGACCTTTCGAGGCGATTGAGCTCCAATGAGCTGCGTTGGCACTGTACCTACCCCCCCCCCCCCCCTCACCATTTGTGATCGGTTCCTCATCTCTGAATGGGGGGACCTTGCCCATCAAGCCTTTCGTCCACAGATCCAAGGGAGTGGGAAGAGCCGCACGCGAACTGGACCTAGATCAAGGCATTGAGCATCACACGAGGGCTGCACTGCTGCAACTGCCCCCACGCATTCTCATCGAATCCCTTGTTTCTCAACAGCTTTTCCATCAGCCTTCAAACTCAGATTCGGGAGCAGCGGAGTGTCCAGGGCTGGAGCCTGGATTGAGGGCCATCGGAGCTGCCCAGCGGAGGCTGCACTAGCGCTGCTATCCCGGCTGTTCATTGTGATCCACTCGTCCTGGTCTGAAATGGAGCTTGCCATCTGCCTTCGAGACAGGATTTTAAGCAGCAGGGCATCTTGGATGGACTTGAATGAGGCCATCGAACTCCAGCGAGCTGCACTGGCGCTCTATCCTCCTGCCATCGTGATCCCTCATGGCTGAGTGACCTTGCCATCAGCCTTCGAGATAGATTCAAGCAGCGGGTCATCTTGGATGACCTGGACGAGGCCATCGAGCTCCAGCGAGCTGCATTGGCGCTCTCCTCCCAGACATTCTGATTCCATGTCTCTCAACAACCTTGCCAATAGTTCAGGATAGATTCCAGCAGCGGGGCATCCCGTCTGACCTAGAGGAGGCCATTGAGCTTCACCGAGTTGCACTGGAGCTCCGTCCCACGGGCCACTCCGAGCGTTCTTCGTCTTTCAACAACCTTGCCAACAGCCTTCGAGACAGATTCCAGCAGTGGGGTACCCTTCCTGACCTGGAGGAGGCTATTCAGTTCCATCGAGCTGCACTGGCGCTCTGTCCCCCGAGCCATTCTGATCGATCCATGTTTCTCAACAACCTTGCCATCAGCCTTCGCGTCAGATTAGAGCAACGGGGCATCCTGTCTGACCTAGAGGAGGTCATTGAACATCACAGAACTGCGCTGGCGCTCCGTCCCATAGGTCATCCAGACCGGGCCACATCTCTCAACAACCTTGCCAACAGCCTTCGGGACAGATTTCGAGAATTGGGGTGTCCTGGCTGATTTGGATGAGGCCATTAAGCTCTATCGAGCTGCACTGGCACTCTTGTCCTCCTAGCCATTTCGGCCGAGCCCTCGTCTCTCAACAACCTTGCTATCAGCATTCGAGATCGATTCGAACAGCGAGGTGCCTTTTCTGATTTGAATGAATCCATTGAGCTCCATCGTGCTGCCCTGGCGCTCTTCCCCCCCTGACCATCTTGATCGACCCATGTCCCTAAACAATCTGGCCAACAGCCTTCAAATAAGTTTCAGTGGAGAGGGCGTCGTGTCTGCCTTGGATGAGGCCATTGAGCTCCATCGAGCTGCACTGGCTCTCCGTCCGTGGGTCATCCAGACCGACCCTCTTCCCTCAACAACCTCGGTCTCAGCCTTCAAGATAGATTCAAGCAGCGGGGTGTCCTGTCTGACGTGGACGAGGCTATTGAGTTCCATCGGGCTGCATTGGAGCTTTGTTCTCCCGATCATGCTGACCGATCCGGGTATCTTAGCAACCTTGCCATTAGCCTGCGAGACAGGTTCGACCAGCAGGGTCTATCATCAGACTTAGACGAGGCCTTTAGTTGTTATTTGCAACTCCCTCAAGTATCTCATGAGTCTCTCGTGGCGATCTTCATGCTGCGAAGACATGGGCCGCTTTCGCAGAGGAGCTACAGCATGGCTCTGCATTGGTCGCATATCAGACCGTACTGAAATTCCTGGATCAGCATCTCGCTATCTTGTCGTCTTCTTCACGCCTTTTCGATGTCGTCAGGGAGGCAACTTCGTCCCTTGCTATAGATGCTTTCTCGTGCAGTATACGTCATGGTGCTTTGATGACTGCTGTCGAATTGGTGAGCAAGGCCGTGCAGTTTTCTGGACCCATTTGGCACAGTTTCGCATACCGCTCGATGAAATTTCTGCCTCAGGTGCTGCTGGCGAAGCTTTAGCGGACGAGTTCAAGCAAATCAGCTTTCGTCTTCGTAAACATTAGACACATCTACCGAAGACCAGTTCCCACAAGTCCAACAACTGACTATGCAATGGGATGATGTCGTCTCACGCATTCGCACAGTGCTGTCTGACTTCTCCCAATTTCTCCTCCCCCCTCTGTTCTCTGACCTTCGGAGGGCGGCAGAAAATGGCCCAGTCATATTGTTAATGCAAGCAAATACAGTTGTGATGCTCTAATTGTCATCAGTAGCCAAGATCCCGTCCATGTTCCACTCGATATCGGACGAACCGAAGTCTCCGAGTTGTCATCAGAGTTCCAGTCCCTCGCAGAGCGTGTTGGTTCTTCCCATCATCAACTTGAATTACCCAAGATTGTCGGCATCCTACGGAAGCTTTGGTTTCGTATCGTTAGTCCCATAGTTTCAAGCTCTTAGGGGTCTTATTCAGCCCGGCTCACGCATCTGGTGGTGCCCCCACCGCTGAATTCACGCTACGTCCTCTACACGCTGCAGGACCCTACAAGAGGAAAAGTCATAATTTGTCTCATTCTTCTATATATCCTCCTACACCCCAACCTTGTCGGCACTCATCCGCGCAAGACCGCGGGTGTTTCTCGAGATGTGTCCCCGCAACATTTTGTTGCCATTGGCCAGGCCAACCCGGACAAGGGAAGGGACTCCGATGTGTCGCTCCCGAGTTAGCTGTTGTCGCTGAGCGTGTCGCGCCCATCGCGTCCTTTACACCGCTCGCGGACAGCGATGCAACAGTCCAGGGAGCACTTGATGCATTAGACCGAAATCAATGGCTTCACTTGGCCTGTCATGGGGTGCCAAATCGACAGCAACCATTTGAGTCTTCATTTGCGATGCGTGACGGACCTTTGATGATCAAAGACATCATCCGGTCTCACTGGCGGGATCCAGAATTTGCATTCTTATCAGCCTGCCACACTACCGTGGGGTGATAAGTCGAGCCTCGATGAGGCGATCCATCTCGCTGCAGCAATGCAGTTCTCCGGATTCGCAGTGTGATAGGCTCCATGTGGTCTGTCGACGACGAGGTTGCACGCCAGGTTGTGTCTGCTTTCTATGACAACCTGGTTGATGGTTCGGGGAGGTTGGATTGCACACGTGCTGCGGTATCATTGCACAAGGCTATGAAGACGTTGCGCAATAAGATTCCCCTGGAACAGCAGATCGTGTTCATTCACATCGGTGCCTAGCTTCTTGAGACTTGTTCGCCATATTTTGGGTGTATTCTCTGTAAGTAATATCATACCCTATCGGCATACTACACGCTCATACTGCATCTAGATATCGTTCGCTCTCTGAATCATTCATGCAGATGAATGACTTTTACGGATACTTGGACATTGGCGTTTACAGTACACACTCACAATTCGTTAGTAGTCGTTCTCGACTGCATTCCAAGCCAAACGCTACCGAAGTCGAAGTCGATGGTCCCAGCACATAACTTTCCTGCGTCACATCTCATTCATCTGCTTTCGCTCGCATTGTCCTGTTGCTCTCAGTATTCATTCATCTGCTTTCGTTTGCATTGGCCTGTTGCTTTTATTCGCTGGTTATTCCACCGCTTAGTTAATATTGATTGTGGAAGTTGATTCCCGACTTCACGCGCGCACGAAGTGGGGAAGGTTACTATCACCTGATTCGGAATGCACAATCGATGGGTAATGCACAATGCACTTCAGAGCTCACAACTCAACACCTATTTCATTCGGAACAGCTGTAGAACAAGTATTAGCATATTCTCAATAAACCTACCAATTCAAAATTTTAAAATCGACGTTGTGGAGCCTTCCCAAGATGAAACATTGCACAAGTGTACCTACAATGAGTGATTTTTGGACACTAAAATGAAGATCCACCCAGATCCCATTAACCTATCAACATAGAAACTTCAACATATATAAAATACACCCATTCTGAATCTACCCCAGGTGTTTCTATGTCAATAGACCGACAGCGCAGCGTGCTATTCACGATTCATGAGTGCAGCGTGACAGTCAGGCTAAATCAGGAAATCACACTGTCGGCTTGGTTGAGTCTCCGCTTTGTTGCATTTGGCAGAATCGGTGGCGTTGTCAAACGGTGTGGCTTTGAGCGCTGTCGGACTTTAGATACTCTTGTGTATTGGCGTGTATTGGCCGTGGTGCCGCGCGTGACATAGCGTGACGAAATTGTGCATTTCTATTGTGTTTTCGACATCTCAACTTCCGCTGCTGCCGCTGCAACAAGCTCGCAACAAAATAAAAAAATTCTTGTTGGGCCTAATGCGCAGAGACCTAAGGTATACACTACAGTAGATCCGATACGAATATGTGTTGTTTTTGTGTTGCTATTCAGCAATGAGTGTAAATTGTGCATTTCCCGTCGAATGATAGTATGTCATATGCACGAAAGGTCCAGGCACCTGTATGCAAATGCGCCCCTGAAAAAATTCCTTTTTATAACAACTTGGGTTGAATTCAGGCCTCTTCCTTTGGTTTGGTTGCATTTAGTATGTAAGCCATGTCTTGTCGCTCTCTCCCCCGTCCTCCTTGCTGTCTCTGTCCTTCCCTGTTGCAAGTCATCTCCTGTGGTTGTCGCTTGTTTGCTCATTATTTGCTCAGATCTCTCACAATCACGTCGCCGTTTTTGCGCAAGAGTCCTTGCACAATGCACCCGCGCACACGTGCTTAATCTTGGCAGCTTGATGACTGTGGGCCACCCCATGATGTTGCACACGAAATACCCTCATACTCAGTTTTTTATGATCCCTTGTATTACCCAATGTATCATTGCGATGTTCTTGCCATGCATAACAATCACTTTCTGTGCATGATAACAGCGGACCCTTGTAATTCATGCCTTGAGCTGCCAAATCTACCTTCCGCCGACATTAATATTGCTGGCGGTGAATTGCAAAAGGATTTACAAGCCTTCCTCGATTTCGTTCGCGGGGAATGTTTGTCCATTGCGGCGCAGGATCATTACTCTATTTCTCAACACTGACTGCATACTACGCCTCCATTGCAAAATAAGTTACAAAACATTCCTCCGAATCTCGCTTGTGGGGAATATTTGTCAATCGTGGTACATTATTTCTCGCATTAACGGTAAGTACAGTACTAGTGTCAGGTCATCGGTTCGAGGGTCCTTGGTTGTATGGTTATGTTATTCTAGCACCTGCCTTGAACGCAGCGCGGCTCATATACCCCTTTGTCCGACATTTCAGCTCCAACGAGCCTCTCTGCAGTGGCTATTTACTCTGGCGATATACTCGAGCCGAAGGCAATGAGACCTTGTCAACAGTGGAAGCGGATTTCATGAATATTGTGGGCTGAAGGCCGCAGCCTGTAGAACAAGCCACGGTGATCAGGACATCGCTTTACTCTGGTACTCTCTAGGTACTATCATGAACGGAGCCGATGATCAATCATTCCTTTTACGAAATTCTCGGCAGTGACTACTACGCTCTGACTCGTAGCGGCACTTACGGAGAGTCGTACAATGGCGTAATAGGACCTTTCGAGACTCAGATCGAAGGATGAATTATCTTATCAATCTAATAATACACCCATGGTAAAAAAGAGTTACATCTTTTTCCTTGCATTAAACGTGTCAGATGAATGCACAAACCCATTTAGGCAACTTTCTCAGATCAGAGGGTGTCACAGGCCCAGTACTAGTCACTGCCGAGAAACCTCGTCCTATAGACAAACATTCCTCGCGAGCGAACGCGAGGAATGATGATGGCTCCTTTTGGATGGGAGTGCCAGAGTGGATCAGACTTGTATTAACTCTGTATGGTTGGCCAATATTGAATTACCTAACACGATTCAGGGGCGTGTATGATGCTCGGGACAGCAGAATGCTAAGCCTGCCTGAGAACACATAAATGATGTTACGACGTCAGGACTGAAGCCCAACTCACTCTCGCCTTTTCCTACTACTTATCTTCCAAACAACGAATTCAACCATGTCGATGCACGGTCGTGTGATAAACGTCAAGTATGACGAGCCTTTGACGTACGACGACGGCGGTGACGAGGTCAGTGGGTAGCTAGGGATGAAGTTCCGGCCCTGGCGCTGACGAGTGATATCAATAGTGGACCGGGAAGTATAAATGGGACGAAGCGACAAAAACGTATCTGGTGGTGATCAAGTTCCCTGGCGAGGACGCTTACTTGGGATGGGACGTAAGTCTCTGCGAGAAGCGGTTCCGATGCGAATCTCACCTCTTTGCACAAATTTGCAGGAGAACATGGAGATCGTCTCGACCGACAGTGAGTACTGGTGGAACCTGTTCATAACACAAGGCAAATTAGCGTGCGTATCAGGGTGTTAATCAAACCTATTTGCTGATGTAGACATGAGTGATGTAGGTTCCGGGTCCCCAACAAGTCCGGGTCCAGTGAGGGTTTCTACACCTTGCACACGGAAGCTGATCTTTCGGTGATACTATTCACTGATTGTTGTACCTGAATACTGTCACTGCTGACACTTGTTATGCACTTGCAGATGATCCTCAAGTACCACGTGGGGGACCCCACTGATGCGCAGCTGTGGACGTTGTCAGATCCTGTCAATGAATGAAGGAATGAATACTTAAGTTGAAACCGAGAATTTGCTTAGCTGTGTCGAGTATATTAGTGGAATGAAACCTTCCATTGTTGCCGAGATTACTGTTTTGTACGATTTATCTGCACGCCAAAGACTCAGGCTATACTACCTCCCTTACAAAAGTCCAACGTTGAGTGTAAGTGCACGTATGGCAAATGAGTCTACCGGGCTGTGAGGCCTAGGGGCGGGCCATCCTGCTGGTCTAAAAGTCAGTGATTATTATATAGTGGAGGATGAGCGCACAGTAGATTTTTTACAGTATATAACGTTAACCTGAGGTTTCCGAGGTCTTATCACGGGCCGCATGCTGCTGCCAGTGGTACTACCTTGAAGCACTTACATAACTGTAATACCCCCAAGTTGGAACAGGTAACACATCACCGCCCGCGAGCGAACACGAGGGGTGTCAGTGATCATCGGCTCCTTTCGCAATGGAGGTGCCAGCATTGAATTACTTAACACGATTCAGGGGCCCGTATGGTGCTCGGGACCGCAGAATGCTAAACCTGCCTGAGAACACATAAATGATGCTACGACGTCAGGACTGAAGCCCAACTCACTCTCGCCTTTTCCTACTACTTATCTTCCAAACAACGAATTCAACCATGTCGATGCACGGCCGTGTGATAAACTTCAAGTATAACCAGGCTTTAACAGACGACGACAGCGGTGAGGAGGTCAGTAGGTAGCTAGGGATGAAGTTCCAGCCCTGGCTGACGAGCGACATCAATAGTGGACTGGGAAGTATAAATGGGACGAAGCGACAAAAACGTATCTGGTGACTATCAAGAATGATGACTATGGCACTTACTTGGGATGGGACGCAAGTCTCTGCGAGAAGCTGTTCCGATGCGAATCTCACCTCTTTGCACACATTTGCAGGACGACATGAAAGCCAGCATGACCAACAAAGTGTACTGGTGGAACTTGTTCACCACACAAGGCAAAATGGCGTGCGTATCAGGGCGTTAATCAAACCTATCTGCTGATGTAGACACGAGTAATGTAGATTCCGGGTCCCCAACAAGTCCGGGTCCACTGAGGGGTTCTACACCTTGCACATGGAAGCTAATCTTTCGGTGACATAGTTCATTGACTGTTGTACCATACTGTTGCTGACACTTGCTATGCACTTGCAGATCATCGTCAAGTACCAAGTGGGGAGCCCCACTGATGCGCAGCTGTGGACGTTGGCAGACAATGAATGAATATTCAAGTTGAAGCTGAGGATTTTGCTTAGCTGTGTGACATGTCCATTGTCGAGTATATTAGTGGAATGCAACTTTCAATTGTTGCCGAGATTGCTGTTTTGTACAAGCGATGGTTTGTCTGCACGCCACCGTGACTGGGAGGAGACGCTACCTTCCCTGCCAAGGCCATATCACAGGTTAATTTCTGACGCGCGCTGTTTCAAGAGATGTTGAGGCTGCCATTCGATTGGTCTCGAGCCAAGATTATCAAGAGTTCCCTACCGAAATTGAGTGATAGACCATGAATATTATGAATGTTCTGATGAAGGACGAGATACCAGGTGTTACGATACCTGGGAGTATCTCCCGTATATTCCATGGCACCATGACAGATTATGATGAGGTGTAGTCCAAGCCAGTCCACCCTAAATTCGACAACAAGTCCAGATAACTGCACATGTAGGTATACAAAATCTAGTCTACCATGAAATAGATGAGTAGCGGGAGTATGTAGGTACACTATCCTACTTACAAACGATTCGAGCTCTACCGCACGCCCCCAACGCGCGCCCAGAACATGTCTTCTTTCAAACGTACGATTTCTTTCCACGTACGATCCTCCCATGTCGCGTCACCGGCATAACCTTCCTCGTCGGTAGTAGAAGAGCGCTTTGTACTACTTGTGTCGATAGATTTCCCATGTGTGCTGGAATCCTCAGATGCACGCCTGGTTTGGCTAGCTTCGGAGGATGGGTTGACAACAACGGCTTGCGTGGTGGGGGGAGAAACATCTGCGGACGCTCGCTTTTCGGGATACGGATGTCTGTTCATATTCGCATCAGGTAAGGGGTTGGAGGTTTCGGTGATGTCATGCTTGGTTGTGGAGGGCTCTACAGCGTCCTCGCCCGCCACAGCTTTCTGTTCACGGGGAGAAGACGCTTTGTGTTCTTCTTCCTTCTCAGAAGCAGGCGCATCAATTTTCGATGGGACCTCATCTTTGCTAACTTCAGCCGAAGGCATTGGAATTCCTTCCTTTGCTTCGACCTGTGAAGCAGTGGGAGGTATAGGAACTGCCCTTCGTGCGGGAGCTCGCCTGGGGACGGGCGGAGCACTATTTGGTACAGGTGAAGTGGCCCTAGAGGATGAGAACGGAGAGCCCGTGCGTGGGGGAGCTGGTGAGCCGGCTCTCGATCGACTCAGAGCAATAGGTGTACTGGCACGATGAGGTATCGGCGAAGAGACGCGTGAAGGCAAGGGAGCTGGAGAGGCCACACGAGAACGTGGGCGCGGAGGTGGCGATACGGCACGGAACACAGGTGACGTAGGTGTCTCTGGCAGGGGGATGGTGTGTGGGGAGGGTGGGCGTTCTGGCTGTAAAGCCGGGGCCTGGGGCTGTGTTATTGTTTGCGGAGAAGACAGATCCGCGGAAAATGGGCGAGCAAAGGACATTTCATCAACGGGAGTGGTGAATGATTCCTGAGAACCGGACGTCCCAGGTTCAGAACCAGCGTTTCTGTCAGTATCATTTGAAACGGCAGCGGGTGTGTCGATTGAATGGCCACGCCCTTCACTCCTTCTGGGCAGGGGAGGAGGTGATTGAGCAGGTGGATGGGGAACAGAAGGGTGGGCAGGTGGTGGCGGCGGCGGCGGAGGTTTCCTCGCAAGTTTCTTATCCTTTTCCTCGTCCTTCTCCTTCTCCTTGTCTTTTTCCTTCTCCTTCTCCTTATCTTTTTCTTTTTCTTTCTCCTTCTCCTTGGAATTTTCAGTCCAGCTAACAGCCCTCTCCCCAAGCGCGCTCGCCATCTCCCAAAGCCGCCTGCGCCGGGGAGGTACAGGAGGCTTCTCACTAGCAGGGATCGCAGATTCGCTCGCAACCGGAGAAGAGTTCTTTTTACTTGACTCTTGGGTATTTTCTGTCCCATTCGCAACCGAAATCACAGGCTTCTTATCGGGTATAACAGGCTCCTCCTCCCATATACGCTCGATGACGCATGTGCGGACGAAAGCCCACAGGGAACACGTACTTCGGAGGCGCAGGAGACAGTAATTGGATGTGCACAACGGATAGGGTTGTTGTGTTTGAGCAGAGTTTGTACGGGTTGCCCCCATGGGGTTCGCTGACGGCCTGGATATGGGCAGCGTCGAGGTGGAAGGCGTCGAGGTGTGAAGTGGTAAAGAGACAGGCGCGATAGCTGGGGCAGGGGTGGCAGGTGCCAGACGGAATACGTATACTTGCTCGGGCTGCTCGATATCTGCGTCATGTCCCACATGACTTGATGAGGAGTTGGAAAGTGCATTCTTGAACCAAAGGTTGCCATTCGTGAGGCGGCTATTGTTGCGGCTGCGCGTGAAGGACGCAAGCGGAGAGATTGGGGGTATTTCGTGCGATTGGGCACGTACGATTGCAGCACCGCAAAGGGCACATGAAATGGAAACGGGTGTGTTCGTTGGGGAATGGGGGTACAGCTCCTGTACAAGCGATGAAAATGGCACCGGCTCAACAATGAGCATCCCCGTGTGGATCGCTGCTAGAACGGACCGCCGGGAGAGCCAGTTTAATGAAGGAGCCAGGTCTAGCCGGACGGTCGGTTCTCTAAATCAGGATGAACAGATGCATCGGAGAACAGGACGCGTAGGTCACTTACGAATCCTCCGTGAGCAACCGTGCAAGGAAGGGTAGACCAAGAAGTGTGGAGATAACAGGTGAAGTAACCTGTGAGACCCGTAGGCCCCGAAGGTGCGTCACAAACGCAATGAACTCTGCGTAAGGGACATGCACTGTCACCAAGCGCATTTTCCGTACATCTCCCGGATACTGATGAACCGCGTCCCGCTCAACCCACTTGCCCTTGGTCATACTGAGTCGCGCCTCCTCCGCCTGACGTTCAGCATCCTCTTTATCAGCCTGCAGAGCCTGCATCTGGGTCTGCATCACTTTGACAGCTTCCTCAGCTCCCTTTAGCGCCTCCTCCGCCTCGCGCCCCTTGCGTTCGCTGTTGGCCCGCGCCAATCGCGCTTCTGCGACCATCGTGTTCGCCTGGTGAAATAGCGATGCACTAAGATCATCGAGTTCCTTCTCAATATCACTCCTAGCCGTCTCTGCTTGCCCACGCTGGGCAGCTTCTTCCGTCGCACGTTCCATAAGCCTGTTCAACTCAGCAGTGACATGCTCTTTCTCGACGAGCAGCCCTGTATCGAGCGCAGCGAGATGGTGGGTGCGCTCGAGCTCAAGCGATGAGACTGCGACAGTCGCATTTCGCAGAGAGCTCTCAGAATCGTGTAGCTGATCTTCGAGGTCGGAGACGCGGTCGTAGGACTTGACGAGCTTGCTGTTGAGCTGGGTGACTTGCGAGAAGAGATCGGTGACTTGGGAACGGAGGGATACGATTATTTGGGCTTGGGCATCTGAGGCATCTTGGTCTTTTTGGTGTTCTTGGTCGATGGGCTCGGCATTGATGACTGTTTCGTGCGTTGGCTCTGTCGATGCCATTGACGATATGCTCAAGACGTGGCGGCGATCGTCAAACTTGACCAAACAAGAATTTTGCTGGTGTCGCCTAGGAACACGATCAAGTACTACATACTAAGGGTTAAACTTGCTTTCATAGGAGCCGCTAGCTAAGACTTCACATCAGCAAACACAATGAAAGCCCCTGAATTCATTAACCAAATCACTACCAAAACACGACAGCAAGTAAAACAAACGAGTACGAGGGTGGTTTTCATATTATATTACGTCCACCACGCACGTCTACATGGACAAAAGCAAATGAAATAAGCTTAGGACAACAAGTATACCACGCAGATGAGCACCCCTCACCCCTCCGAACCACCATGCACATATGTTCTTACTGTTTGGGGGGTGGAGGGCCGCCACGACCCCGAGGTCCACCACGGCCCCGGAACGAACCCCTGGACTCGCCGTTAGGCGCGCCACCCCGTGGCCGACTGACAGGCCGGTCGCCACGCTCCTTCCTGGTCTCAACGATGATCCGGACACTGCCCTCGGGACTATCGAAGCGCAATCCACCCTCGCCACCAGAGTTGGTGGGAAGCGAGGCAATGATTGCTTTCTTAGCAGCATCAAGGCTGTTGAACTCGAGGAAGGCACAAGCTTTGCTGCGCACGATCTCGACATCCTTGACAGTACCAAAGCGGGCCAAAAGGGTTATCAGTTGCTGTTGCGACACGACCTCAGTGACACCCTAATGACAAAATGTTTTGGTGAGCGACATGTATGAATGGTTAGGGGGAGGCATACCTTGACGAAGCACTGGGAGGTTGTGAGTGCATTGGCAGAAGCGATGAGCGAGTGAGGGTGCGAATGTGAGTGCTCTCTCCGTGGAGTAGGAGAAGGGGCACTGCCAACCGGTGGTGCTGGAGATGCTGCAGAAGCAGGGACCTCGGACATCCCTTTTGACTCAGTAGCTACCTGTGCGCCCCAGCGCTTAGAGTCGGCGGCAGCAAGGCTGGCCCACGTTTTTGGTACTGCAGGTTTTGGCGCAGGGGCTGGTGGCTGAGGAGCGGGTGCCTGTTCAGGAGCTAGTGGTGGGGGTAACCAGAGCGGGAGGTGCAGGCACTGGTGGCGGCGCAACAAGCGGTGGAGGAGCAGGCGCTTGTGGCGGCGCAATCAGAGCGGGGGGTTCAGGCTCTGGCTCAGCTTCAGGAATGGATGGCTCAGGAGTGGGCTCCCGTTTGATCTCAGGCTCGTGATGGATACCGTTGACCTCAACTGGAGCACGTTCGGGCTCAGGGGGTGGGGAGATGGGTTCAGGTACCATAGTGGTTGGCTCTTCGACTTCGGGTTCAGGAGCAGGGGGCGGGGGAGTTGGCTCGCGAGCTGATTCAGGTGCAGGTTCAGAAGGTGCAGTAGAGGAAGCCTCAGGTTCGCTGGCATCATCTTCGACGGTCTCCTCCTTCAGGAAGCGGAAGATGTCATTGAGGACGAAATAACCGTTTGGCTGCTCTGCAAGGAAGAAGGTCTGCACGAACTTGCGCCAAGGGTCACCATGATTTGACATTTCACCGATGACCTGAATGATGATACCACCATTGGCACTAGACTGGGCGTCGACTGAGTGGATGTAGACCTTGCAGTCATCGAAGCCAAGAGAGGTAATCTTATTATGGATTTCCTACGCGACTTGTAAGATTTTAAGAGGATGAATAGAGAGAATTAGTACACACCTGCTGGCCAAAACATGCCTTGACATCCTCGCCCTCTGTACCATGGATGAAGGTTGAGGTTTTTGTGTAGAAGCAATGCAAACGATTGGGCTGCTTGTTAACAAAAGTGTAATACTGAGGAACAAATTGCCATCCGACTTCAGAAGGAACGACGTTCTGATGAATCTGAGAAGGAGATGAAGTAGCGGATGAGCTGGTCATTATGAGGGAATGATGCTAAAACTTTTTTTTATAAATAAAAGGACTGAAAATCAATGATTTTGATACTGACCTGAAGGGAATCAAAAGTGCGTGATGATGAGGAGTCTAAAGATTACAACGAACAGACGCAAGCCACGTTAAATCACTGGCGGGAGATGCGAGAGACAGCGTAGAACACAAAAACCACAACAGTTCAATTTTACACCGGTATTTGCCGATTGCTGACAAATCACGTGGCGTTCCGTTCCCGCACATTGTCAGTTTCAGATTGCGGGGCACTGTGAAATATTTCAGCCCGGCTAATATTCAGAGTGAATGACCTGACCCGGTGGGTCACGCTTCTAGATGCTTTTCTATTACTAGGCATTTCGCATCAACAACTCGAGATTTAGCGTTGATCGAGCAATACACGGTGCAGCCTAATCGACGGTAAATTTGGAATTGAACGCAATGAGCATCATGTGAGCCTTGCGGTGGGTAGCGAATATTATTGCCAAGCAGAGCTTGGAGCCAAGTGGAGAACAGGTCTGACAAATAGATTCACTTGTCCCAGTGGGGCAACCGCTCCAGGGGTCTTATCCACTTCGATATAGGTTGGTCGAATCCATCACCTACTTAGCGCAGCAACGATGCAAGCCAGTATTTCTCCAACGCTTCCTCTCCTGCTGTTCTTCATATTTTCTTTCTGTTTGTCCAATAATGGCGTGCACGCCTTCGGAGCAGGCAACATTCCTTCGTAAAGCAAAGTTCATTCCCTTTCTTCTTTCATTGACGATTTGGCAGATATGCATTTGTCGAAGGCAAGGCATTTAGGCACGGGGATATCGTAGGCGATCTCCAACTTGATCGAGTTCTGGCGTACTGATCATCGCGCTGTCTAGGAGGATACACTTGCAGATCTCATAAAGAAGGGGGTTGGTGGATTCGCGCTCTCCAGTCTCATCGGAAAGGGTCCAAAGTTTGGTGGCCTCGACATTAAGCGCGTATACTTTGGGTGCATATTTGCAGATGCCAACTTGTATTTCTTCGTGATCTAACCCATCAGCATATAGCAATTGGTTGAGAGATTACAGTCAGGTAATTCAACTCTTCTAATGTTTGAAAGTGCGGCAAGTTCATGACGTTTGATAGGCTGTTGACATCAGTACACTGAAGAAAGTGAACTTGCAAGTATGTTGTGACAACTGCCCACCGATGTTCATAACATCATTCTACGAATCTCCAGACGATCCTGAATTTAGTTATGGTGCTCGGGTTTATGGTATGTGCGATTGCCGCCCCTAAAACTTGCTCTCACTCTATTTTAGGCCAACGGGTATGCTACTGGCGAATTTGAAGTCACGCCAGAGAGACTCGGTGCCTATTTGCCAGTATGTGCCCCCTGGCATATCTACCACACGACGTATTAACGCGCACCACACACAGACAGAACATATTGATAACCCGAAAGGTTATGGAGAGGGAGAAGACCCTCGGCAGTACGACCCCAGACTACGCGGCCCTGTCCACGTACATATTATTTTTTTACCTATCACTTACCCTACTCACCTGTATCATTCTTGCCAGCCTGATGAACTCGCCATCGATCCGCAGACGGGAATGAAAAACTATATCGCAAATGGTTCGTCTCTTCACCAGGATTTCCTTTTGACTTCGAGTGGCTCACAGATGTGATAGAAAATGGTCATTGGGATACATCCAAGGCCCTCGTGCGCAGAGTACTCCAGCAGTGCATTTACCTCGGCAGGAAATACAAGAGTTCTGGAGATAACGCGGATCAATACGAGGCGTTTAGGCTCCTTGGACAAGCTGTAAGTTGAACATTCATCTAAAAATCTCTACCTGTGACGCATATATGCACCGAATATGTGGGATTACTGTGCAATATACATTGCGGCATACAGTCCTGCCCGTCGCTCATCATCGTTGGTGTCTTCCGTTTTGCTATGAACAACTCACATTGGTTTCATTGCAATACTAATTAATCTCATCGAATAGCTTCACACCCTTGAAGACTTCTCTGCACACTCCAATTTCTGCGAGCTTGCTCTTGTTTCCATGGGACATACCAATGTATTCGTGCATGTTGGTGATGCTGTACGAGTGCGCGCACACAATGGAAAAATGGTCGCGCCAATCGTTACAGGTGAGTATTTTCACGCTATGGCATCGTTAAGAAATAACCCCGCTCACTGGGCTGCTATCTAGGGACCTTCGGATCGAGTGACTTTATTTACAGCTTGCTTGGAGGTAAGCACAGATGATCTTTCATCGTAATAGCAATTAATTGAACTCGCATTCGTGCAGAGGCTACCGATCACATCGTGAGATACATGACTTTGGTATATTAACACATCAAAACTTCTCACTTTCGTTCTCTAGAGTGAGGCTTCCGTCACGGAGCTTAATAAAGAATTTGATCGTGCACGCTCCAAGCCTAATTCATCGAGTGACATGCTCCGCGATGCTTTCCTCAAACTCCCTGGTGGAAGCGGCGATAAGATGGGTCGCGACATGGAAGGCATCCAGCGCATGCGCGCTGGGATAGAACGTGGTAATAAGCGCCCTGGGGATATGAGCCCACAAGAACTGCATAGCGTGTTGTGGCAGGTGTTGAGCTTCAGAGATTCCGGTACGCCCTTGATTTGACGCTCCTCACACGGTATCTCACTCTTTCAAAGTTATGAAAAGTATATCGGGGACGTTAGGTGAATTTCGTTTTTTATGACAAGTTCCCCTGGTGCTGATGGATGCTACAGAGAAGATCCCTGGGCTCAACTCGGTTATCGAGAAAATTCAGGATTCAATTTCTGGTCGGTTCATCATCGATTCGTTGATGGATAGGCTGTACTGATGGCTTCTCAACAGTGTTCGTTTTCACTACTTTGGAGGTAAGGAATTCACCGAAAATGTGTCCTCTCCGCTGCAGTCGCTGATTACCCGGAATGTAGCCCTTTTTGAGGCCGATAATGCAGACCGCGACGGCCGGACTATCATCGGCCTCATCAGAGGTGATCGATAACCATGATCAATATGAGGTGAGTCAGAGTGTTTGATTCGCGAATACTTCCGTATCCCTCCGTGTTTCGATCTCGAGTGGCCCCGTTTTTGGCCTCGAAGCTCGGCTGTTGTCGCATTATTCTTAACCTTCATTCGGAATATCGCTTATCGATCTCTCCCTTCTTTCTGATTTTGATGTCAACATCAGCTGACGTTTCTTCCTCTGACAGGTGTTCAACGATCCGTATGCTGTGAGTTCGAACAACATCGACACGTGCCGCAATAATCTCTTATCACCCCTTTACCCCACAGAGCGACCCCACACATTCTTTCCTTAGCAAAGATCACTTCGTACGTAAACCCCGTTCATCCTCATCTCGAGGAGCTACGCAATATTACTTATTCACCAAATGTAATGCTTCTAGAATTTGATCCTAAATGAACCTGCCGGTAATATCGCAAAACTCATTCTTGTGAGTTACTTTCCCAACATGAAACAGAGCTGTGTTCAGTATTGTTTGCGGATAGAAACATACCGTCAATTTGGTTACGAAGGCCTGGGATGACAGTTCATTGAACGTGAATCAGGTCACAGATGAGGCTTTGCAGTGCCTGTATGTCCCTTTCCTTTCATATTCTTGGCACAGATCGATCATATCCGCAGCTTCCATCCCGACTTCCAACAGTCTTCTTCCGTAATCCAGCGTGATATGTTGGAATACATGAGATCGTGGGTTCAGAATCTCGGGCATAATCAGCACGCCATACTTGCACGTCTTACGAAGGAATCAGTGAGAGCGCAGGACAACACTCGGTTAGCTGCCGATGGGAGTGCTCCCGCTTCTCATGCGCAGGCGCAGCAGGGCATTCAGGGTCTCGTGCATGGAATTCCCGGTGCTACGCAGATGCAGGGTCTGATGAACATGGTGGGTGGATCTGCAGGGACGGGACGAGAGGGCGGCCAATCCAGTGGGCAGCCGGGTTCTTACTACTCAAGGCCAGAGACAATCGCCTCGTATGGGACTGTGCAAAGCACCAGCTCGAGCTACGCGCCTCCTTCGGCCCCGCTAGCACCGTCAGCGGCGTATGCCCCTAGTTCGTATGCACAGCATTCACAGAGCGGGTCATCATTCCATCCGCCTCCTGCCCAGAGCCAGTACGCACCGTCCTACGTGCAGCCGTCCCCTCCCACGTCGTCGTTTGTCAGCGCGAACAGCGCATACATGCAGAACGTGCAGGGTGCTCCTGGTGGGTACCCAATCGCTACTTCCGGCGGATATCCACCCCTGTCGCCAAATGTTCCATTTGCAGGCGGGTACCCGAGCGCTAGACCTACAAGCGGCTATCCGCCGCCAAGCACTTTTCCACCTGCAGGTGATTACTCTATGTCACACCGTTCGCGCATAGGCGATTACTCGCAACCATGCGGCCCACCTCCAGATGGGTTCGGTCCGGGTGGGTTCCCTGACGAACACCGTGGCACCCACGGTCATGAGTTCCCCGAAGCACCGGTGTATGGTGGCCGTCATGGACAACATGCGTTCGATGACGATTATCGGCGTGGGGATGGAGACCAACAACAGGCTTCCTTCCCGTCGCCAGGAGGCCACCCACCGCGAAATGATCCGTATGATAATAGGTGGTGAAATACTCGAAGGGGCGAGCAAATGAATGCATGTTGAATGGTGTTTCTTGTGTTGTATAACACACGGATTTGGTGTCTGAATCGCACAACATGCCGATTGTATCACTGTATATTGTAGATGAGTAAATTGAATGTGCCACCATAAATTTCTCGAGATAAGTTAAGGGGTATGTGAAAGTCGCAGTGTCTTTTGAGAAAACATGATGAAAGAGCGTGGAATGGAGATAAATGAGATGAATACAATACCAGACTGTGATTGCTAGAGTACAATGTATGTGATTATGGTGATGTTGCTATAGTAACAAAAATGCCTGCAGGAGAAAGGAGCGCAGAGGCAAGTATCATCAGACACTGCTTTTACAGTGACAATTCTTCGCGGTCCACGATTGTCATCAGCCCAGACACATTCTGTACTCGGTCCAAGGCAACTGGTTTTTGAGGATCTGAAAGGGACGATCGCGAAGCCGAGGCGTGATAGCGGACCTAGACAAATGGGATGATTCAGGATCTCAGAAATCCAAATCAGACAAAGAACCCATGACGAACCTGAACTTTAAAAGATCCATGTCGTCTGTCCCTGGGGACACGTATTGAACACTCCCAGCTGATTCAAAGCATAAGCAATAGAAACGCAGCAGAGCGCCACAAGCTCCACACACCGTTCGTCTACCAATACATTTGCACCTATGTTCTCTGCTCTCTCGAACAAGCTTGCTCTCGACCCCCTCAACAGCTTGGGAACATCCACTGCATCTCTACAAAAGAACAGGTCGTTCTGCACCAGCGGTATTTTGCGTTTTGACGTAGCACCCTCTCCTCGCAGTAAGGGGTGAGTCTGTGGCTCGCCGGAAGTGGAGTCAATGGATTCAGTCTTTGACGTGCTCCGTCGTAGTTTTACGAATGCATTGGTGACGGTCATCGTGACTCTGATGGGGGATGGCGGAGACGATAACATGTTGGGTATAATGGTATTATCAACATCGTACAGAGTTTTAGGTGTGCTATAAGTATACTGCCAGCTACGGCTAGCGTCGGAGTTTATATATGACTCCAAGGCAACCTCGGAAAAGTGCCTTTCTCTTTCACAATCCAGATAGCAAATTGTGTTTCACCCGAATCGAACAAAGATGTGAAACCCTCATTCTAGTCGCAACCGCCGAGTGCTACGAAGCCCTTACAACAACTACAGTGTCAAAGAATAGTTCATGATGATTGGGGAGTTTCTTTCAATCGGTATCTTCCTTGGGCGGCAATCACCCCTCGTGTTTGGGGCTGACAAGCGTGGCATTCACACCATAGGCCACAGCGTAAATGCCACGCTTGTCGCAGTCCCGATGAGTCAGGCCGAGACCTGCAACTGCATGGCCAATAGTCTCAAAATCAGTTAATACGCATCGTGCCATCATCATTAAAACCTTGTAGGTTGATGGTTCAAACATTCATCTGTCACCATGATCGAGCTTAGGCTAAAATGAAATCCAACACGTCCTTCGACACTTTTATGGAAATGATAAGACGTAGCTTCTCATGCGTAAGCGATGTCGCAGCTGCTCACGCACTGCCAGTGAGCGCTGCAAACCTACCAAGTACCGCCCATGATTGGCCCATGATAAGGAAAATACGTAGTAAATCCTCGTGCATCAAGGCATGTATCATGAACCGAAGCCGTTCCATTCCTCTGGTTCTTCATGTACTTTTTTGTGCACCAGCTTTCGCTTGGCGGCGGCAACTAAGTCGTCCCCGGCTTCCGATTTCTTGAGGCCCAACATGGTTTCATGAACTATACAACGCAGTAAGAAAAGGGGAAAGACTTTGATCCCAAGGACTTACCATCTCCCGATATAATGTCGTCAGCGATCGGTCGGCTTCCAGAGGTGATGTACCTCGTCGAGACACCTCGGCTAAGGAGCGGCTGGGACATGAGTTCTTTCAATTTGGCTTTCAAGAGCGCCATCTTTGCGTCATTGTTCTTTTTCCGGTGCTTTGATGGGTTGCTTTCATCATCGGATTCGCTAGACCGACTTGTCAGCATCATCATTTTTATTACAGCGGGATGATCGTTCACCTCAAAATATCAGAATCAAGCTCTATCTCCATCGCTTCCGCCGTTTCCTTCAACCAGTTTCGTTCATGATGCTGTTTCTTTATTTTGTGTTGCTGAGAATCGAATTGTCGAGCGAGCAAGATACGGTTCTTGAGCTTATCAAGAAGGGTGAGCTCTACTGTTATCTCAGGGATATCTGTGTCTTCTAATGGTGCGTGTGTTGAATGTACGACAAGTGAGAAAAATTGCCGTTACTTACTACGACCCAGGCTTGCTAACAGTGCCCTTACCACTCGACGCTCGTCGGGGGCACACATCAACAAGCTAAAACCTTTTTGCATCGCACGAGCAGTACGCCCGTTGCGGTGAACGAACACATCAGTAGAACGTGGTATCTGATAGTGAATGACATGGTCAACGGCAGGTATGTCAAGACCCCTGGCAGCAATATCCGTAGCCAGGAGAACAGCATTTGTGGTTGCTTTGAACCTGCGGCATTTGTATTAGCACGGGTGTATTCAATGTCTACGGTGGACATGAAAACTACCGATCAAGATTTTTGAGGCGCTGGCGTTGTTCCATTTGAGAATGGAGAGGAAAGGCCTTAAGGTTCAGGAGCTCCATCAATGGACTGAGGCGCCTGATACCATCAATAGACGATAAGAACACGAGGGAACGGCCAGGGTACCGTAACAGGAAGTAGTACAGGTATGCATCCTGTGGAGTATGAAACGCTATCCACGCACGTATGTTTGCGCACGCACCTTATCTGTGGAAAGGCACTCAATTTTGCTCTCCTTGAGTGTAGAAACCATGCCTCCCTCGGGGCTGATGTCGATGACAGCGGGATCTGGGTCACGAAAGTCAAGGCGCAGAAGAAGGTCGTCTGTCGGTCGTTTTGTTTAGCAACGATTGATAGCGCTCGGAAATGAGCATACCGAGTGTGCTAGCTGGTTTGGACGATTTTTTATAGCCCTTCTGGCGACAACTTCGTTTCAGGTTCTTCTGGAGATCCTTGCTGAGAGTAGCAGAGAACACGAAGGTTTGCAGTGCATCCACAGGGGTAACCTCAGTGTTCTCTGCACCTTGATGAGCATCGAGAGAATCCCCCGGGGCTTCAGGGGGTTCAATTTCATCTTCTCTGGAGTGGAACATGTCAACATCTCAATGACTACAAGAATATCACAACGCATACTGGGATTTTCGAATCGTGAGTCGCAGGATGTTGTCCATTTCAGCAAAATGTCCCGCTTCGACCATACGATCGGCTTCATCCAGTACTAAGAATTTCAGCTGGCTGATTTGTCTTGCTAGTCCCTCATCCTGGACGAGAATGTGTTTAATCTGACAAGGAAAATTGTAACGCATGTCACAAACCTCTTCTAGAATGTCCCACAGCCGACCTGGCGTCGCTACTAACACGTCAACACCCCTGTCGAGTATACGCCGCTGTTTTTGCGCCGACATTCCGCCGACTATGGCAGCAATGCTGACGAGGGGCGGAGTAATATTTTTGTGCTGTTTTTCCTTAGCCTCGGTGTTTCTAAGATTGACATCTTGTTCGGCCTTTGTTTCGATAACTCGTGCGAACACATTGAGGTGATCAGAGACCTGTAGGGCGAGTTCACGGGTGGGAGCTAAGATAAGCGCCTGGAGTTTCCGCTTAGTCCTTGGCGGGCGGGGATGTGATAAGATACGGTGGAGAATGGGAAGCCCATATGCAAGCGTCTTTCCTGATCCCTGGAAAGTATACCGTAAGAGTAGCGAAGACAGTGATGACAATTAAACGAACGGTTTCTGCCACTCCAACGATGTCCCGCCCATTCAAAGCTATCGGCAGTGACTTGGCTTGTATTGGGGTGGGTGTAACAAACCCGCGCGAATTAATAACCTGTAAAAGATGAGAATGCATACAAAAAGCATGCCAATTGGGCAGCAAAGACTCGGCTGAAGGGAATCGAAAGGTCAGAAAACCAGTAAGATCACTTGCATAATAGACAACGCACAGTCAAACGACACTGAAGGATTCAGTAGTTCCGAGCTGGCAGAAGATGACACGTCTGCCTCGGGCCCGGTGGCTTTTTGTTTTTGTTCAATGGTTCAAGGACCTAGAGTAGCGCTCATCAATGTCCATCTGATGCTCTGCGTCCTGCCGCTCACATTGAACTTCATGACTCTCCCTCCTTCTGTATCCTCGTACACCACTTCCACATTTTCCACTTCTTCCAGTTCCAGTATTCCATCGTCACCATCAAGGCCAGTCTCACTGGGTCGACGGACAGCCTTTCCAAGGCAATCCGTCCAAAGACGTTGGCTGCATTTTGAGTCGTTTTCTAGATGCTGAAGGGCCTGCCTTAGCCTTCCGTTTCACAAAAGCAGGTTTTGATTTGGAGTCTCCAGACATCTAACTGCTTTGCACGTATTACGTGTACGCGGCGTATGTTCTGCTCGAAAATTGCTAGAAAACATTGGATATCGGCAAACTATCATAGGACGTACGTTGTTTGGCAAAAGCTTTAGAAATAAACAACCGCTTTCAGCCGGTCAGCCTAATCAGTTATCATTGTGGGTCCCTTTCCTTTTTACCAAAACTTTCGAAGCACTTCTGAGTTGCACGACAGGTATGACGATAATTAGGTTTCGCGCATATCTCAAAAATATCTGCAGTTAGTTTATAATCTACAAACGAGTCGGCAGAACAGTCGGAAGTGTTACTATTGTTACTCGCTTCGTTGCATTGGGTGTGTGGTGTGTATGTCGCGTTTTCCCTGCCGAAGCTGAATGTTCACCTCTGACATAGCGCATTTATCGGTGTGATGGGTACGCTGCGTGATTTGCCCGTAGAATTGTGGCGTCCGATACTAGCATCGCTCGTCCAATCGCCTGGGGTTCTCTCGTCCGACCGACAAGATCCATTCTCGGAAGTTCGGGACATTGTCATATTCTTGAACCGCGATGTGAAGACTCACTCAGCACTCCTTTTGGTTTGCAAAGTGTGGCATAACGTTGTCACAGAGCTTACCCATGAGCACCTTCACTTGACATCGGCAGAGCAAGTAGTTGTCATCGCCAACCGCTTGGAAGAAAGTCGCAGGCATTCGCTAACAAACCCTTTGGGAGCGTGCACTCGACGGATTGACTTGCAACTGTCGAACCCGTCCGATCAATGCTTAAACGCACTTGTGCGAATCCTGCGGTGTACGCCAAACATTGAAGTTCTAATCAATAGCAACTACTACATGGCGATGAATCCAACTTTCACTTTCCATATCACACCACCTCAGGCTCAGACGCGAACGGAAATTATAGATGCCCTCATAGAAACATGCTCAAGATCACTACGACGAATGGAGTGGACGTCTAACGAATATCCCTCTTGGAGTGACCTGATGCGCGTGCTTCGAACGGCTACTGGCATAACAAGCCTGACGCTCGCGAATATATATGGCAACCTCACAGAGAGACCATCCGCATCACCTTACTTTACCCAACTTAAAAACGCTTGTTCTCGGAGATAGTCCTTCGTTCTCGCACGCGTCGCTGGGCAATGTTCCCTTGAATGCCTTCCTTACGATGCTCTCCAAGTCTCCGGAGCAACTTCCGTCTTTGCAAAGGCTGGAGGGGTTTTCCCCCTTCAGTCCAGACTTCCTGCGAACCCACGGATCAAAAGTGCGCATTGTCCGCACCGTCGCATTCACGCCATTACTACATGAAATCATCGCAACTTGTCCGAACTTGGACACTTTTGTCACTATCTTTCCTCATCACATTCTGGATCTGCTATCGCATCCTTCACTGAAGCGGATTGGCATTTTCCCCATCAGTGAGGATCCTGTTGGCGTCCCTCAAGCGATATTCAGCGCGTATATCATGAAGCCGCTCGAAGATCTCTTGTGTCAGATCGATGAGTCCCAACTTCCGAAACTGACCCAGGTCCGGATTCGTAACGTTGGGACTCTAGCGAATATTACGGAACACCCCTTGTTTCTTCAGAGGTGGTGGAAACGCTGGGATTCAAGGGGTGTACGTTTTGACGACAAGGATGGACAACCGTTTCGCTCTAGTATCTTCAGGTACAGGACTACACATTCCGTCGTTGCATTACACTCAAAATCCCTACAGGGAACCACAGCGTACTCAATAACGTGCGTCGACCATGATGCATATCCTAATCTAGAGCCTCGAAGTGTTTGAACCAACTTTCCCGCATTAAGTTGGCATATTTCTTTCATTGGCATGATACCACAGCCATTATATCTTGATTTGCTGTACATATATAATTTGGTGACATTTGTCGTGGAACATTTTAGGGTACAGATAATATGGCGTTTTCACTCTCGTTCGACATCAGGAGACAGGAATGAGCGTGTGGCTAGTTGGTAGTAGTTGTGAAAAGAGTCCATCAATGTCCAAGAATCTAAAGGAATGTGAAACGATAGGTGAGTCCAGAAACTCGAGTACCAGACTACTATGAGTGTTTCCCGTCCTGAAAAGAGTGTGGGGCAGACTAGCTGCGACAAGGGATACTCTGAATGTCCAAGAAAAGAATCTAAAGGAGTGTGAAGAGACAGGTCCCGATGACCAAATCTACGAGTGTTTTCGGTCTTCAAGAGAGTGTGGGGAGCTGACCGGCTGTGACAGTGGATATTCAGTGATAATTAGTAATGAGCTGTATGCGACGCTTACCAGCAGCGCTGAAACATTGCTTTGGGAATCAGTTGCTTCGAGGAAAGAGATTGACGACCCTGGTCCGTTTAACTTCACGACCGGAGTTCTGAAAGTACCGCGTAGTGTCGAACGACCAATGCAAACTTCCGACAATCCAGTCTGCAAGACCGCCAACGTAGATTGCCACGTCCTTGTCAATCTTGGGACCCCAGGAAGGAATAAGCTCGCGATTCTCATTGAAGCGGTCGATAGACTGCTTGCAGAGCTCGCCAACGAAGTCGACGGCACACTGGAGGTCGAGGCACTCCTCGTGCATGACAACAGATATCATATTATGGGTATCTCCTTTGGACTGTTCCACGTTATAGGAGAAGATGTCCTAAACTGGGAGTTAGCGCGAGAAAAGCAATAGGCTGAAATGCTTGCATTTGACCAAGTGACTAGGTCGTTGGCGGCCTCGCCGAGACTCTGGATGATCGGGTGCTCCATGACTTCGTCGGGTATGTCGAGATTGTTAGCGTATTCGATAAGTGCCCAGCAGGGCTTGCATCCGCTGGTATCGCGACGTAGGGAGATATAGGACTCGAGGTCAGGAATGACGCCTTTAGCCCGGTCGATGGCTTGCACGTGCACAGCTTGGAAGAAGAAGTTCATTGTCTCTATAAAGCGTCTGCTCGTTCCACGCGAGGCGGTAGGAAGCATACGTTTGTAGAAGCTGTAGTACACTTAATTAGCCTGCTCGTGGTCAAGAAATGAATTCATACTCCTTGGTCATTCTATTCAATCGGGCGGACGAATAGTAGTCGTACGGGTGATGAAGTGAGTTCAGCACAACATTTGCAATGCTTTTGGTCCCAGCCTTGTCCATGTCAAGTCTGAGAGGTTGTCGAGGTGGAAGAGATAGTTCATGAAGTCGCAGCAGACACGAAGCTGAGGGAATCCCGCGTCTGGGTAGCACATAGATGTGAGTTGACCAGCCTTGAGTCCGTGAATCGCCTTGCGCGACCTCTGGCTGAGGTTGTCTCCACGAAAAAGCCACCGCTTTGATTCAGCAGTAGCCTGTTTGTGGTGGCGGTTCATGCGTAGCTTGAAATCGCAGTGGGGAAACGAGGTCAGGGAGGATGAACTTGGTGGGGAGAGCGGCGACGATCGACATCTTGAGTGAATGAAGGTTTCTAAGGAAAACAAAGCTAAAGGAGCGACGAGAACGTTCTATGAGAGCAAGATCAGGAGGAACGGGAGTGAGATGAGGTCCGTGGTAGGCTGTGGGTTTTGATGCTGAGTAGGAACCCAGTTAGATTTGAAATCAGACCCGTGGACTGAATGAAATAAGCTTTTGTTTGCTGGTTTGAGAACATTAGACTTGTCCTAGCATAGAACGAGCATCATAGCGTTATATCTGGCGCATCATGAATCGAGGCAGTCACACTACGACATAGGGGGAAGGGAAATGACGCTGAGCGTGCAGTAGGATTGCTAATCGAGAACAGTCGCAGAACTTCACGTCAGGTGCACCGCAGCACTGATATGGGCGCCCTAGAGGGCTTGAAGTGCTCGAATATGGAAATTTTGCAGCCCTTACTCTTTCAGCTAGATGATACAAGCTGTGAACTGTTGGAAACCCCTTTACAAGAGGCTAGACCCAATTCAGGAGAAGGAGATGGGGTAGAAGGTGGTATAGTCCACGATGAGACATGTTCTATCTAGTGTATCATTTGCATTCCTCGTTTCAATAGATGCGGATAGAAAATGTAGCGACTCACCAAGTCACTCGAAAAACACGGAATGCCGCGTCCGACACAGGACGTAGCATATGCTCAATTCACAACCGGTGAAGCAGGAAGTGTTGCCCTGGGCTACATGTAAAGTTGTACTGAGTATGACTTGCACTGTATGGGGGCTACCTCTTTGAAATTTATATTAAAAACCATGTATACGTACGGTCCGTGTGGACAACTTGGGAGAATGTTCCTTGTCACCCGATTACGGACACACACAGCGAGTCGTACAAAATACATACCATGCTGCTCCTGATGTTCCTGCTTTCCTTTAGCCCCAGTAGCCTAGCCCAGTAGCCTAGTTCAGAACAGAAGCAATAGTTGCAAGCTAGATTCAAAATAATTTCAAACACTGTGAAGAGTGGTTTTTGCCAGTCGATAGCACTCGCCAGATGATTAAACATTTTTCAACTTTTGGAAACGACTGGAAGTAAAAAAGGCTCGTCCCTGGAACTTCGAAGAGCGGCAGAATTTGCAAGCGGACACTGCGCGGCGCGCACAGCAAAGCAATTTCCTTTTTTGTCAAGTCATTACGTTACGCAGATTGGCACTTTGGACAGAAACTTGTAAGACACTCAAAGGCACATATATATATATTCATCATGACCACCCGTATTCCCCTCCAACCGCCAAACGTCAGCACCCGACGATCTTTAAACGCACCCCCAAGAAGGTTTTTTGGCATGCGGAACGACACTGAAGAGCACGACGACCCTTCTGGGCTAGAGCGTAGCACAAGACGGGCGTCGGGCGGTCAGGACCATCGAAGGCAGAGTTTTCTCTCCCGCTGGAGGACGAGCACTGACGTGGAGAGTGCTATTAAGTCTCCAATGCTTGAAAGACCTCCAATACCCAACGCTCTTCGCGGCAGCGAGTCCGACTCCACTCCGTTACCGGCATTATCTATGATTGTGCTATCCATCGTAAGTCTCTGCACGCACCTTCGTGATATGACTGATAAAGCGCCAAGACTATGCTTGGAGAGTTTCTCTCTGCAAATGTCGCCATGCCGTTTCTCCTTTTCATGGTCAAAGGTGCGCCATCATATGCGGCATCGTAGCTGTCCGACTAACGAACTTGAATTCAGGGTTTGGCGAGATCAGCGACGAAGCACAAATCGCCTTTTGGACTGGGATACTTGGTATTCTTGCTAACCATCTTTAGTATTTGACTTTCTCTAACAGATTACCACAGTGTCTGCGTTCTTCTTGACGCAGTTCCTGACCTCATTATTATGGGTATGTCCGGTTTCCTTCTTCTGCACTAACGTTATTTACTTAACTCTGATTCGGAGCAATAGGCAACTGCAGCAGATAGACATGGTCGTAGATTGGTGCTGACATTGTCCTTGTTTGGGAGTGCAGTAACGGTGTTGCTTTTTGGGACGTGCACATCCCTGCGGCAAGCGATCGCAGTGAGATTGTTGCAAGGAATTTTCGCTGGGGCTGTCGGAGTTGCACGCGGATGCGTTGCTACAGTCACGGACATGACGAACGAGGGGAGAGCATACGCTATCATGGGGCGAGTACCAATCGCCTGATTGAGATCCTTTTGCTGATATTATGACCAGATTTTGCTGGGGACTTGGTGGTGTGGCGGGCGCCATCATTGGAGGGTCATGTGAGCGCCTTCTGCAAAGGCATACTAGTCTTACTGACGATCGATTAGTTGAGAAGCCCGCAGACAAGTGGCCGAGCGTGTTTGGCCAAGTGCCGCTACTAGTGGAGTACCCGTACCTACTCCCGTGCGCAGTGGCTGCCAGCATCACATTCACAGGTGCGTTTTCGGAAAGCTAATATCACGCAATCACTCACTTATTCCACAGGGTCATTCCTGTCCCTGTTTCTGGGCCGTGACGGCGGACCGCGGGATGGCGCAATCCGTCTACCGCTAGAAAAGCCTGAAGATCGACACCCGACCATTCAAGAGGAGGATATCACCATCCCCAGCACCCGCGACAATGCTCCACAGTCTGGCTTGGTGCACTCCATTACGCGGAAAGTATCCAGCCAATTGTCTGGTTATTTCGGATCTCGAGATTCAGTTACCGCACAGGAAACGCCGTCATTACCAGTACCACTAACGACATCCACATCACCACCAATGGACAACCCGCGCAACTTCTCGAGGATCACCCGCACCAATGGATCCGCATATGGTTATGGGGGAGGCAACAGGGCGACAAGCACAGTCAGCACGACGACGCTTGGTGCGAGGCGTGTGAGCACTGCCAGCACTATACGAAGGAGGCACGGAAGTGCATTCGAGGGACCGGCGTCACTCACGGATCCCGGCGACCTCAACTTTGCTCAGAGACTATTAATGGCAAACGAGAACGCCGTAACAAACATTGCTGATCTTTGGGTGGCAGCGGCAATGAATGTGGATAACGACGAAACATTCGAACCTGAGCAAGACCTAGATATGAACGTCGACTCCGAGTATATTGAACATGATGGCATTCCAAGTTCCATCACATCATCTCCTGTGCATCGAGGGCGTTCCGTTGGTCGTAACCTCGCAAGCGCAATCGGCAGTCCAGGCCAGCGCTCATCTGTGATAACATTTGGGCAATCTTCACGCATACACTCAGCAACGTTGGGTTCTCCCGCACTGGACGGGGTACCGTTCACACTGCGTTCCCCTTCGATTTTCTCGCACCCTGGAGTGCGTACGCCATCCATCGTCCTCGATGCCCAGGCCCGTGTTCAAGAGTCCGCTGGTGACAATTCACTACTGCCAATTATGGAACATGGCCAATCTGTCACAGAGTCAGAGGTTCCCCCAGCGAAGCCTCCATCGTTGACCTCGCAGCTGCCTCTGGTTGTCATCTTCCAGTATGGTTTGCTAGCGCTTCACAGCACGACACACGATCAAGTGTTCTTGTCATATCTTGTTACGTGCGTAGTCTGGGTAATACTGTGTGCATCTTACTGACCTCTAATCAGCGACTACGAGTCGGGGGGTCTGAACCTCAATCCTGGGCACTTCTCTCAGCTTAGTATGGATTGAGTTACTGGACCTGAAAGCTATTTGCTGATAGTGTCCTGCAGTTGCTCTCATGTGCCTAGCACAGATTGTATACCAGTTTTATCTCTATCCGTATGGCCACTTCATCTTTTGATTATCGCTCTGCTGACTTAGTGCTTTCAGAAACATTGGGCAAGTCTTTTCTGGCTCTTTTGTAGATCGCCCCCCTGATAGCACTTACTCATAGACCCCCTCGAGGGCGTTTCTCCCACCTTGCAATGTTTCGTCTCGGGTCCCTGCTATTTATACCGGCATACCTTACTGTTACTATGTATCGGGGTTTCGCAAGTTCTAAGGACGAAGGAAGTTTCGTTCTTATGGCAGGTATGATGTGATTTTTTTTATCCCTCCTTTTCCATGGCTGACTCCTTTATGTCAGCGCTGGCTCTGAGCACGTGAGTGACGTCTGGACAGTCTACCTGAGCATTGCTGACACGTATGCAGAGCTGTACGTTATTGTGGAAATACGTTTGGTTACACCGCCATATCCATCCTCCTTAATTATAGTGCGTTTATTGAGCTTGTGTGAGAATGAAGTTCTCATTGACGGTGTCTATAGTGACACCCCCACATGCCGTTGGTTTTGCAAACGGTGTCGCGCAAAGTATAGTCAGTCTCGCACGTTGCTTTGGACCTGTTCTTGGCGGATACGTGAGTACTAGTTCTACGCTCTGGTGGTACAATGACATCCTCACACGCACAATGTAGCTTTGGGCGACTGGCATCAGAGACGATCCGTCAGGATATCCTCTTGGATTCGTGGCATGTTCGGTCGTATGTGCGCTCGCCGTTGCACACAGCTTTTTCATTCGTTGATTCGCCGCCGACTTCGTTGTCTTGAAATCCCTGCCAGATAGAGTAAACATTATACTGTTTGTATGCATATGATGATCCATGGCGATCACTTTAATGGACGATACGTGGGTTGTTGATCTGTGTGGCTTGGTCGGCGTATTCATGAGCAAACAATGGAACCATACAGTATAGGACTGGCATTTGAGCCAGCACCATCATCTGAGCCACCACACGCTCGATACTAATACTCATTGATCCACCACTTTTGACTTTTGTAGCCTAGAATTGTTACAAATACCTTTACGATTTGTTTTGAGACTCGATTGCGCACCATGCATGAAGATACGCTGCCAGTGAATCGGAGTTGTCCAGCATGGCACGCAGCCACCTAACGTAATCGGAAGGTGCACTTGGTGAGCAAAATGCACAACGGCAAAGCGAAGTCACGATGCAAGACTGCCAACGTACGCCGATGCGATGCGTTCAAAATTGTTTTTTCACTGACTGCCCTGACTCATCATATCGACAATGGCGGCACACCCAGAAGTTTATAGTAGAGTCTCACCAGGCCTGGCCATTCATAACCGAGACGGCCGCTTTTCACTGGCTGGGTCAAGACCCATGATTGGTATATACAGCACACCTGATACCAGTCCACTACATGATGAGTCCTGGGTTGAGGGACCTGGCACATATTTTAGAACTGACCGATCATGAAGCAGACCAGTCTCGATTAAACATGTCTGTTGAGTCTCCACATCTCTCGAGTCCGTCACGGTTTCCTCGCAAATTTTTGCAGAAAGTTCTATCCCTAAGTTCCATCAGCATGGCTGTTGATCCTCTCCAGTTCCTTTCCCTTATTGCCTTCCTCTCCGCCCTTGAGGCTCGCGGACTCGTGTCTCTAGCCACTGGTCTGACCGATATGACCATCTATTTTCCGCTCAACAGACTGTTGGACAGCACTTCATGCGGACCGTCAAACACTCGCACCTCCGCTTCCAATATTGGCTTCTTTGATCATGCTAGTGAAGGTTCCATACAGGATCATTCCACTCCAGACTCTGGCTCTCCTTTGGGTTTTTCGGACACGACATCTTCCACTGCATCTTTTCCTCTGCTCTACCAGTTTCTCCTTATCTTCTCAGGTCAACTGGCTTCTATCTCACAAGACATCTTGTCTCTGCGTCGTTCTGTTGCCTCGCTCGAGTCATCGCTGTCTGCAGTTGAGGATCAAATCACTTTGCTTACCAACGCTCATGAATCGATTTTGGCACAGTCCAAGGATGAATCATGCCAGACCCATACCATTGCCAAGGCGTCGTCCGATAGTGAGGAACTAGGTCAACAATTACACCACCCGTCTAGCATTATGACCACCCAGCAGGTTCAAATGAGCGCGCTGCGTGACACGGTCTGCGCGACCCACGTTAGTCCAGACCACCAACCACTTGCTGAATGCACGCGGAGTTATAAAGATTTCGACGCTCCCCAGCAATGTCTTCGTGCTCAATTTACTACTCAGATTCAGGATCACATTGAGTGCAAGAAAGACTACGCTGCCTTGCGTCAGGACCTACAAAAACTCTCGGACTTGGCCTCGATCAATTATACCAAGACCAATGTATCGTTGGATCACCTTCGTAGTCAGATCGTTGACCAGGTCAAAGACCAAAATCGGACCGAGAAAGAAGTGGCACTCTTGCGTGAACAGATGACAAGGAAATTTGGGGCGTTTCAGTCCAGAGTATCTTCTCTTACATTAGACGCGATGAAGGTACATCATAGCGTTCAATTATCGGACCAGGCTGCCAAAGAAGCTCGTCGGACAAAAGCGATGGCGGGGGTGAGCCGTCGTATCATGCAGCTTCAAGGTATGTGAGCTCCACTGATGAATTTCATTCTGACGCTCACATGCTCTTACGACATCTGGACTCAACCCGCGGCGTGTTCTTGGCTAATGTAGATACCGTCCCACAGAATAACGAAAATGGTGCGGTAGTTCCGCCCCCATGTTCTTCACCAATTTCGGTTGGGCACTTCCAGGTGGATTTCTTCGATATGTCGACGTCACCGTTCTTTCATGATTGTTGACAAGTGCTCGTTTTTTTGACCAAAAGGACTCTGACGTATTCAAGGCTTTGCCACCCTGTGTCCAACGGATTGGGACTACCGCTCCTTCCGACACCAAGGTACTACATTCACCACCCCCATCTCGGCAATACATAAATTGCAAGGGTAAGAATTGATCTACTTCTCATTCACGGAGTTGACGCAACACCATAGAAAATGTGGATGGTATTCATTCTCCTTCCACCAAAATGGCTTTCCGTCAAGAGGATGCCGTTGAGGTTGGCATCCTGAGGAGGAAACAGAAAGGATCCACAATCACTGCCTTCCAACCTAAGGGTGCGTTTCCCCTCTTGCTAGACCTTCAGATTAAGCAATAGAAAGTGCCTTGTTTCAATTAATCACAGTTGTCAACTGGATGCCGATGCCTTCGCCGTCGTCACCAGCACTCTCAGCAATACAGCGTGGTCATGTCTCTGCGTCACGAATCTTTAAGCGTACGTACCTGAATTCTGTTGATTGTCAAAGCAGTGATTTAATGCACACGCAGCCGGTGACTCAGACTCGGAATACCGTAATAAGAGCCTCTATGCTTCTCCTCTGAACAGCACCCGCGCCCGCACCCGAGGATGGATATAAGAGCCGATTTGCCATTTGCCCATCCTTCTTTGAAACCTGGCGATAAAAAAAGTGTTTTTCATGTTGTCCTGCGTTGTAATATTGTTTATGGTCAATGACGCATATATAGGTAATCATTGGACTCGTTTTTGTGCGCTGCTGGCACCATTGCCAATAATGTCTTTGTACAGAACCTTGACGGAACCTCGGGCTGCTACAATTGAATCTGCCCGACATGATTCTGACATCTGGCAGTGCCCTGCCACGTGGTAGAACGAAAGTTTTTTGCCCAAGACACTAACCTAGTTCAAAGTTCTTTGAACGGAAAGATCTGCTGGCGAGCGTACTAAGGTGCATGGCTACAGGTGAACAAGGTTGCAGCAACACTGAGTAAGGCGGAATATAACACATAACGAGCACGAACAAGTGCAAAAGTACTGGTGAAATGAAGGGAAAGAAACCTGTAGTTCTCAGCCAACCTTCTGGACATATTGTGCCAAAGAAAGAAGGCGAAATCGACGAAAGCTTCGCCGACCCGAGAGCTCGGCGGATGCCTTGCCACAAGCATGACCCACTTTCCTCCAATTAATACGTTGCCCTTGCAGATCGCTTCTCGAGCTGTGGTGGGTAGGTGTCCATCGAAGATTGGATATGCGCAGTCAGACGTTTTATAACTCTGTGCGGGTCAATTCCACGCGGAGACGCCTGTTAATAAAATGCTTTGAACGCCCATTTCTACAGTAGTAATGCCGCAAAGAAGCCGTTCGACATCCTGTTCTTCGGTCGCGACGAATTCTCTTGCAACGTCTTCAAGCAATTGCACGACGCCCGAGGTAAGTGTAGCTCATAATATGGGCAATTCAAGGTTCATGTTGACCAGTAATGTAGATGTTTGGCAGTCCATCTCAATTGCTACTAATCCAGACGTGAAAACTGGTCGACGGGGTTCTCATTTATCGATTTGTGCGTATGCAATGTTTTTCATGGCGGCAACATACCTACGGCTGCTTCAACAGCTCCACTCAAACTACTTGGAGAATCTCTCGAGGTTCCGGTTCACACTATACCACGACGAAAGGTTGACTTCAGGGGTTGGATGGTGCGCGTTACTTTCTTTCTTGCTGAACCGGCCTCATGTTCTACACAGCCTCCCCCACCATTTACGAGTACCGACGAAGCTCACGTCTCCGTCCCTGCCAGTGAAACTCATCTTCTTGTTACTGCTTCCTTCGGGCGTATTCTCCGCCCTTCACTCCTACGTCTCTTTCTGCCGGGTCAGCGACTTAATGTTCATCCAAGCTTACTGCCTGCATATCGAGGTCCGGCGCCCATCCAGAGAGCTTTGATGCGAGGAGAAAATGTGACAGGTGTGTGCGTCATTGATATGATGGAGAAGAAGGAAGGAATCGATGCTGGAAGCGTGTGGGGCTGCGAGAGAATGGCGAGTAACACGGCGAGCAAATAATCATGCATAACTCATTGTACTGTAGGTTGTTCCAGAAAGCGCGACATTTCCTTCAATGTCCGTGGAGCTGGCCCGGACCGGAGGAGATTTACTTGTCACGGTGCTTCGGGATATGTTACTAGGAAGGGTGCGTCTTCGGAAACTTGGCTGATTCTAGATGTTTACGCTTCTACCAGGCCCGTAGCATCCCGCAACCTCCCGTCTTATCTACCACCCCTCATGCTTCTGCAATATCCGCTTCCGATGCACAGGTTGATTTTACATCCCAAACTGCATTGGACATAGTCCGACTTTCTCGCGCCATCTCACACCAGCGTCCTATCACGACTACAATGCCCGATGGACGCACTCTTCAGTTGCACCATCTCAGTGTCTCCAGGAGCCATGATGATTTAGGCCCTGTTGAGCCTGGTTGGGCAGTGTATTCGCCACGTACACACACGGTACTCATAAATTGTGCTGACAGAGAGTGGCTGAGTGTTTTAAAGTTAAAGACCCAAGATCGTGCGCTTCTGGCTGCGAAGGAATGGTGGAATGGAGTAAAGGGGCTAGGCCTGCTACACGAGGGTATGCTGAAACTTCTCTAGAGAGTTCTTTCATATCGGTGTATCACTTAGTCTTAGAGAAGCACTTCTCGAGCGCTTGTTACGGGGCCAGGCTTGATTCATATTCAAGGAAGCACGCTGCGCAGTCCGGCAAAGGTCCGCCACAGTCCCGGGTCTATGGATAATGATTGTCACTGAAGTGCCTCGTGGGGATGCATGTGGTTCAGGATCGATTTAGGATTGTATCGGCTACAACCCTTGAAGAAGTGTGCAGTAGGTTTGTTCAAGTGGGTCTAATCATGTATTGAAAGCCCTGCAACCCTTGAAGAAGTGTGTAGTGGGTTTGTCCGATAAGTGTGAGCTTGGTCCGATCAGTACGCAAACATGAATAATTTACATGTAATGCATCACCTGCAGTAAACCTGCAGGGGTTTGTGATATCTATTAGGAACCGCCGATAAGCTCCCTTTCAGTATGGCCCATAAACGATCTCGACAGTATGTCAGAGTAGTACTTATCTTTGCGCACATTAAAATAGCCCAACAGCGGCAGATCGAGTTGAGCACATCGATGCAAACCGACTTCGGATACCACTTGCAACTTGAACGAAGTAGGCTATGTCCCTGGATCTGTCAAAGGATACAAATTCAAACAATCTGATCACCAGCGCTTGAGGAAGACTTGATGATGATGATCGATGACTCGTCTTGACGACGACGACATAGTGTCACGGTCATGAGATGCGTTTGTCAAGTTTCGTTTGACGCGACGCGTCTCTTTGTTCTTGTTTGTTCATAATGGTCCTGGTCCACTGGTCACAGTAATAGTCCAAGGTAGTCCAGACAAAGAACTCGTCTACCAACTTAAATTCCCAATACTCTGCACCTCATCCCTCATCTTGTAGGGCTGTCTGAGCCACAAACACTCAATTATGGGAATATCTGGGCTTTTACCGTTACTGAAATCAATCCAGCTTCACCGACACCTCTCAGACTTCGCTGGTCAAACACTTGCGGTAGATGCTTATGTCTGGCTTCACCGAGGCGTATACGCCTGCGCCACTGAGATAGCCACTGGAAAACCCACCACAAAGTTAGTGTTTCTCTGCTTGTCCGGGGGCTGTTCGCGGTTGCTTGTATGCTCACCTTCTCACCTAGGTATGTTGATTATGCTATGCAGCGTGTTCGCTTACTGCGTCATCACAAAATTTGCCCGTACATTGTGTTCGACGGTGGGCCACTCCCGGCCAAGATGGGCACAGAGACTGAGCGCAAGCAGCGGAGGGAAGAAAACCTTGCAAAGGGAAAGACGCTGGCATCCCAGGGAAGACACAAAGAAGCCCGGGAATACTTCGTTAAATGTGTCGACGTAACCCCTCAGATGGCGTACCAACTCATAAAAGTCTGTTGCCAATCCTTAGGCTAGACATTCGTCTGATATATTCTTTACTTTAGGCCCTGCGCGCAGAAAATGTGTCATACGTGGTCGCGCCGTATGAGGCTGACGCTCAAATGGCATATTTGGAGCGCATTGGTCTTGTGGATGGTATCATCACCGAAGACTCAGATCTGCTTGTCTTCGGATGTCGAAAGGTGCTCTTCAAGCTGGACTCTGTTTCAAGTACTATTGTCTCAATTTCGAGGGACGACTTTGGATCCGTGACTGCTGCTGAAGGGGGCATATCACTTCTTGGATGGTCGGACGCTCAATTCAGGGCTATGGCCATCCTTAGCGGATGTGATTATCTGCCGAGCATTCCGGGAGTTGGGCTAAAGACTGCCTGGTCATTGCTACGGAAGTATAGGAGTGTAGAGCAGGTCGTGCGGGCTATAAGGCTTGAAGGGAAAAAGTCTGTGCCAAAAGGGTACCTAGAAGCATATAGTCTGGCGGAGAAGGTGTTTTTGCATCAGCGTGTTTATTGCCCCCTGGATGAGAGGCTGGTTAACTTGACGGACATCCCCCCAGGAGTTGAGTGGGGCGATAAAGAGGAATCGTATATCGGAGGGTCAGTCTCTGAACAATCACTCGATGAAGACTCTAGCACTGATTGATTTCTCTCAAAGTGACATGGAACCTGCCTTGGCGAGAAAGCTGGCTCAAGGGGACGTTGATCCAGTAACACTTCTACCGATGATCGATATCAATTCGAGTTTCGTACCTCGCACAGTGAAGCCCCTCCCCTTTCAGGCCAACATTGTTAATCGGCCTAGCTCAGTCAAAGGAAAGGGCAAAGCAAAAGCCGAGCCTGAGAGTGGTGGATTGCTTACCTTCTTCGGTATTTTCCTCCTCAGTGCCGATGATATCCGCATGTTTGACAGTATTCCCACAGCTCCAATGCCAAAAGCTACCCTTACTCGTAGTAACTCCACTCCAACAAAGAGAACAGCAGTGTCTGGTAAAGGTAGCGGAAAGAGGACACTTGTCGATATACTTGATGAAGACCTCGCTGCAAAACGCATAAAACCAAATCAGGCTTCGTCTTCCACAGACCTTTCTCTTCTCACACATTCAAGGTTTTTTTCCTCTCCATTAACGTCAAAACAACAGGTGGAACAAGCCGCAGACGATTTGATGCCCAGTTCACGTATCCCATATCCCCTATCTGACAAAGAAAACCTCCCCGATCGTGCCGATAACGTTATTGTGGTCGAAGAATTGGACGAAATTCTTGATGAGCCCCCGGATCCCGTCACACAAGAAGACGGGTACCTGTCACCTTCCCCATCCTACTTCCGATCGGCCACACCTGATCTCTCTTCACCTGTACGGCCGTATAACCCCGCACGGCATGATTATGGCGACGGAGACGACTTCGGCGCGGATATCATCCCCAGCCCCACGGCAGTGAGAACAGTCACGCGTGCCTTGCATCAATGTTTACCGCCCAAGAGAGACAAAGTTAGTATCCTCGTTCGGGAAACGCCGCCGCCGATGAATGGTATGGATGAAATTGAAGGACCTGACTTGCGTGATATTCTCAACATTGAAGCACCTGGAGATATCGATGGCATCGATGATGACATAATTACTCTAGCATCATCATCTTCTGGACCTATTACTCCGGAAGACAGCGGTACGAATGACGAATTTGACATAGATGGATCAGCTGAAGAATATACAGTGACCGAGGCAAGTGCACGTGCAAAACGCACAGAGATAGTCGCCAACGGGTGGTGGAATAAGTGGGCCCTGAACAAGGACCTACGCCCTTCAGTTCGTATTAACTTTCCGTGACGATTGTTATCGTATTTGACATGTCTAATCGTCCACAGAAGACTACCGTGCTCAGAAGGTGCGAGACCACGATCACTCCAGATGGCCGGCAGCCTGGCCGCCGCACTCGGCTAGGATCTGCACCGCCTAAGGTTAGGTTTCCATTGTCTACCGAAGTAGCATCCAGGGCTGGAAGAACCCTGAAGGCTGTGGGAGGTACGGGGATCAGTAATAGTCCACAATTTGTGATCGGTAAGTCGTCTAGTCTCGGCCAAGAAGAGCGGCAAAAGACGATAGTAGGAGATCGGCTTGAACAATTTAGGTGTGTTCAAGTACTACTATCGTAAGGTACATTAATTTACTTACTACATGAACCATTCATTCGACAGGTGCAAAGCGCCTTAAGGTTGAATCCACTACATTCTACATTCACGCTCGTTATTTCCGATATCTACTTCACGTTCATCACTGTATATAATTTTTAGTCGGAATGAGGAAGGTCCGAGATGTCGGATTAGAAATACATGAGGTCGCCGAGCATCCAGTTAGGTACTAGTTTGCCTCCTGGTTTAATTTCTTCTAGTATTTAATGTGTTTATGTTTGTGCGTGTAGGCGGCCTGTAGCTTAGTACCTTCACATTAATCCGTTAATTAAAGCGGAATCTAATCAATGCGTGGTATTGGAGTTTGCCCGAGCGATTGAAAGGACTTTTTTCATCAGTAACCGTCAATCCGTCGGCGGTACCAAGTCAGTATTACGCGATTCCGTTCGTGAACTTCTAACTAGTGCAATCGGAATACCGTTTGTTGGGCTATTTGCGTTTGATAATCTCAATCGTGTTCCGGATTTATGTGCCATCATCAGCTAATCAGCATCTCTACAGGTCTTCGAAAAGCAAAGTCGGAATGTTATTGCAATCGTCAAGACTCACAGCGAACGTTGGGCCTCTGCCACGCAAGTGTCGCGGAGTGTAAATTCCTAGTCACGAAAACACTACATCAACGACAATGAGTCGCTGAGACTTAGATCGGGCGAAAGCCCGTGTAGCCGTCCCCCCGGTTCCAGAATGATGGGGTATAATTACCCACCAATAATTCTGGTTCTGGAGCCTTACGACGCTGATTTTTTTTGCAGCCGTTGGAAGATGTTATGCAATGTTATTGCCTCGTTGAATATGGCCGAATGGTGTCAATGATTGCTTCAGTTGATTGCAATTGGTATCCAGGGCTGTTTCCGGAACGATGGTATCAATATGATGAATCTCGACAAGATTTTCTCTTTGGGTTGGATCACTGAGGTTTCATTCATAACTAATAAAGGACATGGAGCGTCAAATAGGGCTAGTTCTCAAAACGAAGGGGGGGTGGACTTTTTCTGATTCTGAGTACCCAAAGGGTGCAAGCCACGTCTCTCAATTCGTTCATATCACCCCCGCAAGATCCAGACGCGAGCCCTCATGTTTACTGATGGACACGCACGCAGAGCACACGCCTTTCGGCTTTTATCTGACTACAGGCGAAACAAAAAGCGGCACTCTTCCTCACATAGATTCCTAACACTTCCCTGGACGCCCCAGGGTTAGAAGAGCTTATTTCTCTGAATTTATCTTTCGCGCTTTCCCTCCCACGGTACAAAAAGGTAGTCGACTACTCTTAGAGTTTGTGCGTTCGTTTGTCCTTGTTCCACTTCCTAAGCTCATGCCATCAACTACTTAGTTCTATGGGAGGCCAAGGGCTCGTGCCCCAGCTTCTTGGTCCGATAGTCATGCCGTTCGACGGCACCGAAGAACATCTATTACCGGACATCCAGTCATCCCATGCTCGCTCCTACAGGCAATATTCCTACCTTGGTGACGGCGACATTTCTCCCCAAGGCCTAAGTGTACACTTCATGGCTTCTTGTACCACCAACGAGCCTGAAGTGAATGATCACCAACAGCAATTGTCGTCTTCTTCACAGTCCGTTGGATATCCAGAGTCCTCCCAGAGGACAACCTCTGCATTCCCATCCTCTGCGCAGGTACGGCCCTCAAAACTTCGACTATTTCACTTCTTCCACGTTTCTATCATCTCCGGTCTCTCGTACTAGCCATCATGCCTCCCACATTGTCCCCGGTTGCAGGGGATGGGTCAGTGACCAGGATGACGAGCAACTAAACCCAACAGCTCGTCTCGACATTCAACCACTGGACTATCCAGGCAGCCAAAGTCCCACCGGGCGGGAGCAAGTGTCACCGGACAGCGCATCTACTGAATACACATATCCTGACGACTCCGACATAGAGACGGGTCTCGTCATGTCCCAGATGATGGCCCATTTCCAGATTCATACGCCTCCCCCGAATACGGGCATGACGATGTCCGTAACTGACCAGGAGCTACCCATACCGTCTGTTATGACCTTTCGGTTGGGTCGTCAGTCTCTTAGGCCAGTCGCGGACCCGGACAACGCAAGGATTTTGGAAAGCTTCGACGACCCTGATGAAGACGCATCGGGGGAATCGTGCGAATCGTCGTCGTCGCCTTCACCTCCCATTTTGTCTCCCAGCTCTTTTTATGATGGGCCAGCAGCAGGAAGCTGCGGAAACGTCATAGAGAGGGACACAGTGATTGGGGTGGCTTCTCCCAAGGAAGGGTGTTCGTCATATCTTCCCGATGTGATCACTCCTTACGGGGGTCCCAACGGAGACATTGACTCCCTCGCTCCACTAAATACAACCCCAAGAAGGAGAGGATCGTCTAAAAGGTCGAAAATGCACCAATGTTCCATCTGCCTGAAGATATTCCCGCGCCCAAGCGGTCTGAACACTCACATGAACTCCCACTCGGGAGCCAAACGTGCGTAGTAGTCCAGCAAATCGCTCTTTATTTTTGACTTTGCAGTGTTCAACAGCCTACAAGTGTCCGGTATCATCGTGCGATAGACACTTTGCAGTCCGATCTAATGCCAAGCGTCATCTGAAGACACATGGCATTAACCCCTCTTTGATGGAGAGTCCATCTCAGGGAACCAACTTTATGGTTGGGTTTGAGGAGCCTCTCGTAAATCACCATGTTCACGATGCCGGCCGGCCACCAACAAGACTCAGGTGGGTTCCGCACAGCCTTGCCACGAGGGCGCAACCCGTCACTGGGTGGATCGGCTCCCAATCATCGGGTGGGGACGAATCGAAAAGAACATGCCCTGTACTCTCAGTGGCGTTGCCGGCAGGGGCGCCCTCGTCGTCATTGAGCCAGGGAACAGCTTATCATTATGACGATAATAATGATTATGCTGAGGCGGGTTCTCGTCACTACCACCCCAGTCAGGTCCGTCTTCGCCCCGTTCGGGGGTTAAATCGCGCTGACTTCTAGTGGGGTAGAACGACTTCTCCAACCCACTCAACCGCTCCACAAAATAACCGTTCCCTTTGATTCGCACAAGACCATGTACTTATTTACGGGAGGCTCGATGTCTACCTACTAATGCGAAGACTGACCACACATTGATTAGTTTTGATTAAATATTAGGTGTTCGATGCACGGGTTACGATCCAAGGATCATTAGCTAGCACTTGTATTCTAGAATTCGCTGCAATGTTAAATTACGGGGTTTTATGGGGATGTTTGGACTTTGTCGACCTTGCTTGAGCTTTCGCCTGACGGTCTCTTTTCATTTGGCCAGCGGTGCGGTCCATACACCACACGATTGACGATTCCGATCGGAATGTCGTACAGCTCAGGGACAACATCCGGATCCGCGGGTTTGAAATGCTGATTTGCGTCTAGCGCAGGAAGGTGTATTTTGGTATCTACCTGCTGTTTAGACTCCTAGCGACATATATTATGTTCGGAAATTGCTCACCAATGAACGTGCTGGGGTCAGAGAAGGCTGGAGTACGTGCGATGGTGATGGCAAAATAGACAAAGTACGTCAAAAGTACGACGACAATGGAGTATGCCGGGAGAAGCAGAGTCCATTCCCTCGGTATGATGCGCAGTAAGGGTAGTTTCTCATGCAAGAAGTTGCGTGACTCACCTACTGGGATACCATTCCACGCCCAGCCAGACAATATATTCATCCGGGAGTAGGGCCCATAGCACATAAATGACAAACACAACGGATGTAGAAGTCCAGGCTACAAAACCGTAAAATTCCGGTGCGCGACTGCGGTGCTCATCAGGTGGTTCTGGAGGAAATGGAACTACTGGAGACGTGGTCTCCATGTGCGCTAAACGCAAGTGAGCAGAGCGCTGTCAGAGGTTGGGAATAATATTAATAACCTGGAGTCGGAGAATAGACGCCCGTTAGTAAGCCTTAGTAAGCCCGTTGCGTCTTTGTCTACGATCATCGTTAACTGAGCATTACTCGCGGATCTGCAATTGCGTTTCTTAACGTTAACCGAGCCGGCTTGTTGGACCCACTTCCATTTGCTCGACCAAACATTGATCTTCGCTCATATTTTGGGTCAGGCAGAACTCATGTCGATCGTTCAAAGCACTAATAAAAGAGCGCTCCGCAAAACGATCACCACGACCCTTCGGGAATTATCCCAGTCCGATATTCAGTCGCAATGTGACTCTCAAATACTAAATGCTGAGCTACTGACGACTAACATGCTTTCCGTTGGAAGCACAGGCCATTACCGAAAAAGTCCTGTCGCTGCCAGCATTCCAGCAATGCAAGACTGTCAGTTGTTATCTCAGTATGCCGGCAGCCGAGGTTCAGACGACCTCTTTGATCCTGAACATTCTTGGTGATCTAGGTGGGTGACGGCGGTCCATACCCCAGTTTGATGGCATGTGTTTATACAAATTATCAGGGAAGACTTTGTTCGTTCCTAGCATCACATCCAACAATGGCTATATGGACTTTGTGCGAGTATACACCGAAGAGGACTATCGCAGCTTTCCATCTGGTTTATGGGGCATTCCGGAGCCGACACCTGAGTGGTCAAGTAAAAAACGCCAAAGTAGTGCGTCAAGTTTATGTGCAAAATCGTCATGCAGGCTCACTGTTGCTCAAGTTTTCGATGCAGACTGCAACAATCTGGATCTAATCCTCGTGCCAGGTGGGTATGCATGAAATTGAATCAACGCGATTCGTGGATATCACTCTCTTTCGCTACAGGTGTTGCCTTTGACCGATCATTCTCGAGGCTCGGGCATGGAAAGGGCTACTACGATCGGTTCATAACATCATATTCTTCCTCTAATGGGCGATCGAAACCATTACTAGGTTGGTACATCATGGGCAACGCGGAACTACATTCTAACCGGTAATCTCAAGTCGCTTTAGCTTTAGAGCAGCAACTTTTGGAACGTGGACAAGTGCCGATGTTCGACCATGATTGGAAGATGGACATGATTATCACACCTGACAAAGTTATCACTGCACCTCAAGATTAAGATGGATACCAAGATCCGTGAAGAACAGTGGAGAACGCTTCATGCTCCATGTTGTGCTGGCGACACACCTGTCATCAATTATCGATGTGGCATGCACGGGCTGCACTTACATAGATCATATTGGTGCCGGGCCTGTCCTGAAGGGTGCGTAGGAGATGAAAGAAGCTGTACTACTCTGTCACAGAAAGTTAGCACTGGATACCATCTAAGTAAACCTTGTCTTGTCTTGCCCTGTTGTCCGTGATTCTGGCACAATTGCCAATCGATAGGATCGGCCGTTTGGTAGATAGGTTGAACCTGTGCATGAGTGAGCAATGTGTGACATTGTTGTTTTGGCGAGCTTACCTAGTTGTGGTACCATCACAGCCTTTGCTCCTGTTTCAAAGTTTCCAGGAGAGCCATCAGCATTGAGCAATTTCGTTGACATTTGGGAAGTTGTGATAATCTGTGATTGGAATGAGGCGACTGATTATGGTGAAGCGCTCTTGGCTCTCACTGTCAGATTATTCAATGCACTTGCTTGCAAAAATACCTGATGGATCTTCTCCAGCAGCGCTGTCCGTTTAGAGGACTGAACATCTGGATGAGATAGGAACGGAAATGAAATTGAATTGAGAACGAGAAGCCCCGTCTATCTGACTATTCACGTCTGGTTTTGACGTTATCGATTGGCTGCGTACCTTTGTGTGAATTTCAGATAGTAGGTTGTGTATGAATATCATTAGATCCGGGAGGGTATGGAGGTGCATATAACGAACGAGGTCCTGGTAGTCAGCGGCTGCGGAGGAATCTATTATTATTTTATTATTATTCCTCCGGCGGGAATGCGTGACGTGTTGCGTACTACCAAAGGTTTTCTTGATCGTGGCAAGGCTTGTCATATTCTGGGTATCTACACCCCATTTCTCAGAAAGGTGGAATGACACGTCAAACGTAAAATACATTACCAATAAATATCACCTCCTCGTTTGCCTCGACGAAAAATCGAGTATAATCTAGTGCAAGAGTTTCTTTAAAACTGCCTGGGGGTCCAGATATTTCTAGTATGCGTCCCCTCGGAAGACCGCCACCGAGAGCCGTGTTTACAGCTGGGTAGCTGCACGCAAAAATCTGTGATCTAGATATCAAGGAAGCCAAGGATTGACTCAAAGGCGGTCCTGGAGGCCGCTGTGATGCGGTGATTATGGATTGCGAGTCGGAGATATCAATCCCCAGTTCTGCGGGGTTATATCTTCTTCCAGCCAGATCGGCGGAAATGAACATGCTACGCACCCTTAGAAAGAGCTTCCACGGAAGTGGTGGAGAGATCTTCGAGTGTTTCGTAACCTGCGCGTCTTAGCGCTAGTTGGGTTGAGGACGACAGGTTTGGGTTGAGGAAGATATTCCTGGACATGCTTGGAACCTGGATTCAAATTACGGTATAGGTTCGATGGCCGTCCGCGGCAGCTCTTGTCGTTCGTTATTCAGATGACCGATTACCCCTCAGCACTCAGCTGCAGGAAGGACACGCTTCTTCTTTGTGACATGGTCCTACAAATGTTAAACTCACGTGAGCGGTCGCGTACATAAATACAACCAAACCCCTCGCGGACTTTGCCGTTCTTTCTTGTTCTCTTTCCATCATCGCTGCAGGTTTCGTGTCACTTACGACGACAGCTAGACATCGCACTCTTCCTTTTTATTTCTTGTCGAGCACAATCGTTTGTTTTCTATCACAGTATTAGCCCCATGACTCGCGATACATTTGCCATCAAGGTTGAGAATATCCCCGAAAATGGTTGGTCTAAATAAGCGGGAAAAGCTGGTCTAATTGTAAACGTAGTCAACTTGAAGGACGTCGAATCCATTTTCAGTAGCGCTGTTGGTTCGTATTCTCACCTTCCTGTTTGCACCAGATCGCGTCATATATCCCACATAGGTCCCATCCAACGTGCGGAGATTCATCGCGATGGAATAACTACGCCGCACTGCGTGCTATGTTTTCTTACACACGATGCCTTTAAGCAAGACTTGTATGCTCCCACCTGACTGTACCAATTGACCACATGACAGGAAAGCTCTGCGGATGTCTGGTTACAACATCGGTGGTTCCTCCATGTGAGTGCTTTCAAATACGGGGAAACTGAGCAGTGCATATATGCGCCATTCAAAGTACCGTGACACCCGCCGGTAACAAAACGTCGTCTCCAAGCACTGGCAAGAATTCAGATGCGCGCCGAAATCTCTACGTCCTCGGTCTACCCTTTGATCTCACCAAGTATGCATAATCTTGGTCCCACACCTTGCATGCTCACGAAAAACTAGGCCTGAATTTTCCGCTCTGTTTTCGCGTTTCGGCACTGTCATGCACGCCGTGATTCTCGCTACTGTCGATAACGCATCTCGCCGTCGCGGGTTCGTGGTAATGTCATCTCATGAGGAAGCCAAACGTGCGATGAATATGCTCTCGCGAACGCAACTAAAGTATCAGATCATTTTTTTCGAAATTCAAAGCTCAACTTACTGACACACCTTAGAGGACACACCCTTGATGTATCTTGGGCCGTTGTACAACGATCTCAAGGTGCGAGCTAAATCCAATCGCAAATACGTCTTACTTATCCTTCATGACAGGCTTCTTAGATGGCGCAGACAGGACGATGATGCTGGCATCCTCAAACCCTTTGTCACTTCCGGAAATGGAGTTCGATCGCCAACCCGCACCTCCGACCATTAGCTCGCCCAAAAACTGGAATATCTCGTTGGCACCTTCCTCGAAGTTGCTGGTATCGAACTTGCCGTCCCTTCTTTTTGCTCAGGCCAGTGACTTGCATCCTTTGTTCTATCCTTTCGGTCCCATCAAGGAGGTGAAGCTCATGGATTCTATCACGCTTGGCAATGGAACTACGAGCGCTCTGGTCGAATACGTGAATATCTTCAATGCTCAGGAAGCCAAAGACGCACTTCAACGACAATTCTATGGGACCTCACACCTGGAAGTCCGATTCGTCCAAGACAATATCCATCCGGTTGACTCTGCTGCTGCTGCGTATGCTCAGTCTCCCATGCTACCGAAAACATCTGACGCCGGACTTAATCCCTGTGCTACTCCTTTTGTCCTTGGATCTTGCCACTTACCACCCTTGGCTTCCGGTCTTAGCTGCGTTGCACACGATGCGTTTGTAAACGACTTCTACTCCCCACCTGGTCTTCCCAGCGATACCTTTCAAGCTGCCTCATTCGCACCTCACCCCGTTAGATATCACCTCAGGGCCCATGTTGCCGATACAATTTCCAGATCCAGCTCTGCAACGAGCTCGAGGTAAAACTGTTATCTTCAAATAGACAAAGCTAATCCCTTCGAAGCAGCTGGAGTAACGATATTCGCCCATACAGGCCTTCTCGTGCACCGTTCTCTTCCTTCACACGCGCGAACACACCCGCACAATTCACACCACTTTTCTATGCTTGATCGATCCACTTTTCTTCTGGATGGACTCACTATATCGCCCATCCATGCTCTTCGTAATTTTTATGCTTCAGTACCTTCAAGAAATGGACTCGGACTTCTTCTGGGCAAATAAATAGCACCCGTGCACTAGTCTTTATGCTATCGATTCTTGTTTTAAGTATGTCATTCGTATGTTTTAGTCGTCTTTTCGCTAAACACTTTGCAGTCTCGGAATTCCGTTTGTGTCGAGGAGACGTCATTCCATCCTTGTTGATAATAATTAGTAATAACGTCTGTCTTCCGTCTCCCTGTAGTCGCTGTTTTGTTCGTCCTGTAGGGGCTTGTAATCATGGGTTTTGTCCAGTGTATTGTTGACCTCAAGATAATAATAAGCGCTAGTGTGTGGCCTAATATCTTCAAATTCAATTAGAAGGCCGCTGCTTCAAGTTAGTCTCTAACAACCACCCTTACGGGAGCTCCGCTGAGCGTCCCGCACCATTCCTGCTCACACAAGTACCCAGTGTTCCAGGCAGCTTACCGCACTATAACTGTAGAACTTCAAAGGTGAAAAACATCCTTCCGAATGTCAGGAAACCAGGGCTTGCATTCACATCCGAGTCGTCCAACTGGCTCAAGACTTTTACAGAGACGCCTACTTTCTTCCGATTTACAGAAGGGATTTTTGGTGACTTCCCGATCATCATCAAGCAAGAGCCAGCAGCCCGATTCATTACCCAACACTGTCACGGAAGACATTGACAACTCGCAGGAAATTCATGCTCGTGTTCCATCCAGAACTTCGACCTTCCAACTCACTGGTACTAAGAAAGGCAACGTCAGTAATCCCTTTCTAGATCAACATGACTTAGAATCAGAAATTTGGATGGGAGAACCTCCAGTCGAGTCTCCAAGATCATACACAGTCGAAGACAAAAGGCCGGCGCCGTCAGTGGCAGGTGGCATTTCCAGCCCTCCTTTGAAAAAGAAATTCTCCCCTGTGGTTTCCCATGCTTTCAAGGCATCAAGCTCGTCTTCCAACACTCAGCCGCCTGTCACTGAGCGATCTGACTCAGGGAATTCTCCTACTCGAACACCTTCGAAGGTCCGCTGGGAGCAGCTACGGCAACATGTTTTGGCAGCACCTCGTCCAGCTTCGCCTCCTCCGTCTGCAGGGACATCTCAAAGTTCTTCTCGACCACCGACGCCCAAGCCATCTCGTTTTCCGCGGCTTGGCTTCCGACAGGTTGTAGAGTATGCACGCGAGGCTGCAGTGGACGAGTCCCGCCGATTTGCAGAAGAGCTGCTCCAAATTTGTTGGTCCTTTCGTGTCCCGGATCCGTCACGACAGAGCAAAAATGAGCGAGATGGGCCATTGGGCACACTTAGCTCGTTGCACCTCCCCTTCGTGTCGAGCACGACTCTGAACTCTTTCGCGACTGGGAGTACTATGGTGCAGACTCAGACAACAACTCAGAAAGGACTTTCTATTAAGAGGCCTCCCTCCACAGTGTCAGGAGGACAGAACTCCTCGCTTATCATGACGCTGCACGAGTCCATCCTTCGTTATGCGTCGAAGAACTCGAATTATCTTCCTCACGAAACTCTCGTTCTTTCCGCTCTGTTGATGCCGTTTTTATCGAGCGAGAGCAATCAGAATGTGGACGACGAGCGGTGGACTGCGATCGAAGCTTTCGAGGTTGCTGTCCAAACTTGGCAAGCGACGTCGGATGATGTACGTGGCATGACTGTGCGCCTTGCTTGTTCAGGCTGCTCACAATTTCTGTAGCTTACTATCGAGAGATGTATCTGGTGTTGCAACGCTGCGTCCATACCATCCTTCCTTCGGACTCGCGTTCTCAGTGTTCTTACATCACTCCTGTTTCCCCGCAGTGGCCCCATCGAGCTCCCGAGTGCCCATGCGTTCCTTTCTCTAGTCCAGGCGCTAGCTATAACGTTGCTCCAGATACAGGAAGATCAAGAAGTGGCTATTCTAAGAGACATCATCTCGAAACTTCGCGGCGGGACGTGTGGGAGCATAGCGGGCTTTCTCGCTGCAGCAGAGATCGATGGCTCTCCAGTGATGTTGGTCGGTGTGAGCCAGTCGGAAGTCAGGGAAGCCTTGGTCGCTGAAGCCTTGGTCCGGTGTCTCGACCATGGACCTCTAACCATGAAGCGCAAGGTCTTGCATGAACTCCTCCAGGTATAGCTTCCCTCTTTAGCGTGCCGGCAATAGCTGAGCAACCAATTATACGCAGGAATTTTGGACACCTTTACCTGTCTCAGGATCCTTTTCCCCTATGATTTCAGCTATCCGTTCTCGAGTTGTCATAACATTCGCTCATGCTGCAACTCTCCTGTGTGTGTCCGTAAAGTCGGAGCATCTGGACATGCAGAGCGTCTTGCATGTCCTGAAATCGCGTGTCATTCCTGAGATGACTTGTCTGACTGGGAAACGGGCATCGGATGCCCGCGCCAGCGTGTCTAGGCTCCTGATCGAGTTACTCTGCCTTGAGGGGGTCACTCACGAGATATCTGGCATCACTTACGGTCTCACCGTACAGTTACTGGAAATGTCTGAGTGGAAGACGTCGTTGGAAAAGATGATGCAACACTTTGTATGTGCCTCTTAGTATCACTCTGAAGGGAGATAGCTGACGCTTCCTCCTTAAACGGATTGCTGAGGGCGAATGGCCCACAATAATTAGAATTTTGACCGCACTCTTTCACTTACCGGATGAGCTTCGCGGTCAGCTGTTCACGTTGTCCATACCGTGTTTGCAAGAGGTGGGTGTTCCAACTCATTAACGATAGCAAGGTGTACATTTGATAAAATATCAGAGAATAGTCGCAGATCCACCACCTCTGGACTATCCGGAACTCACGGGTGTCCTAGACAAGGCATCACGCACATATCCCCAAGTGTTCTTCAAACCGCTTTTCACCTGTGCAGCATCTTCCAAGGCGCTTACGATTGGCCATCAACTTGGAGTTATTGCTGCTATCTCGGTATTCCTTCCCGACTTCTGGACAAGAGATACAGAGATGATATTGGTAGCGTTGATGAACGAACCCACTGCCATCTTACAATCTGGGTCCAAGAGGAAGTGGGCGCAAGCAAGGCTTGGGCAGATGATCATACTAGTTGAGCTAATTGCGTGTGTTAAGGCGGTATCACGAATTAGCCAAGACTTTTCGGTGAGTCGATCCTAAGCTGTCATATTTTAGACGGTACCGAACTTAGTTTACAGCACCCTAATAACTCGGTTGTTGCTCCAACCCAGTTTTTCAGTATGCTGGAAGCCCGTTTAGGTGTGTTATTAGAAGCGAAAGTGAGCAGAAAACACTTCGTTTTCGACGGATGGTCCATAGTCTAACTTACATCATACAGGAACGAGCTACTCTGCTACCACTCTCCATGCGCTTGTTCTACTTGATCTTGTTCACAGAGATTAGACTACTCACACGATCCGTAAAGCGGTATGCACTATCTTTTTCCCTGTTATAACTGAGGATTGAAAATTAGGAAGTCCGACTTGGCTACAATCAGCAATTGGTTGGTTGCTACAGTCGCATATCGGAGCTGTGGTGGACGAAGATGGGCCTCTGACTGTAGATGATGACGTCTTCAGTGACATCTCGCAAGCGCTGGACAAAGTCAAAGATATTTACGCCTCAGCACAGGACGGCCTTCGAGCATCTTACCAGGTAGAGTCTGCATCTCGCTTTGTTTTGCTTAATACTGAAAAAATACAGCGCCGAGGCACAGTACTCCTGTTTTCCAGCGCCAACGATGTTTCTGGGGACAATACTGAACGTAGGACTATCCTCATGGATGCGTTACATGAGAGAATGCTCTTGTTGTCGTCCCTTGGACAATCCCTCACCCGCCAAGCCCTCAATTTATTAGTGATGATTTCCGCCTGCCTTACATCAGAAGATTACTTGTTGATGGGACCTTCCTTGTGGGCACGATGTTTTGACTGGGCGGAACCGCAGACAGTGCTTTCGGTGCGTGCCCTACCTAGAATTACGAGCGATGTTTCTCACAGGTATCCTAGGCTTCTTTTCTAACCATGCAGTGTGCAGAGAAGGCCCCACATAGCATACTTGAACTCATCAGGAATGACTTGCGGAAGTGAGTGAGAACCTTACTTGGTAACGCATGGTCTTAATATTCGACTTCACAGTGAAGACAGTGCTGTGAAGATCACTGCAATCCAACGTTTGGACATGCTGGTGAATATGCGCTTCCAGATTCTGTCTCAGCCTTTTTTGTCGGATACGAATCGTCGTCGACCATTCAAGTTAGCCCGCGACCCATTGCCATTTGTTCCAACCGACATCGGTTCAAGCCTGTTCGTTCTAGAGCAGGAGGATGATAGTAATGAAGATATGCCCAAAGAACTGCGTAAACGCTTAGCCGAAGTGGGATGGTTAGATGAAAAACGACCAATGGACCAGAAACGCGAATGGGTGAGGACACCCTTGTCACTATTACCCAGTAATCTTCAAGATCGAAACGTTGGTGCCACGGAGCGCCTTCAGTCTTCACCCATATCATCCCCGACATCCACGCCAACCAAACCTCGTTCTAATAGTAACGTTTCTGATGGCCACCTCAGTAGACGATCGTCAGATCCTACAAGCCGTGGCGTCAAGCGCCGTGCGGTCTTTGTTCCTGCACTCGGGACTGTATTCCCTCAACTGGTCTCTCTGACTCTCGATTCTTGCATTGACGTTTCATGCGCGGCTCGTGACAGTGTTGTGGATTTACTACGGCATGACCCTGCTCTTCTTATTCGGCCCATCCTCGATTTGCTTGCCAGCGATAATGAAGAAGCTGCCACGACAGCTATCCGAGGGTTATTGCATCTAAATCAGCATCTCCCTCCTGCCATGGCTCATTATACATTCAACCATCTTGCTGGGTACCTTAAATACGTTGCTCGCGAAGTCACTTCGACAGATGCACTTCACAACTTCGCTCTCGCTGCTGCTCTATTGTCGAATCTAGTCATGCAAGTCAGCGAGATGTCCATCAGGGAGATTCGGCGAGCGAAGATGGATTTGTTCCTTGTTCCATCCGGGTCCTTGTGGTTTACCGCGTCGTCTCCATCTGGCCCCATGTTTCCGAAAGCTCTGTCTCTCAGTGAAAATCCATTCGAGATTCCCCCATCCTTGATGTCAATTACAATGATCCGCGTGACTCAAAATCGGTTGTTTCTGTCCATGTTGAAGCGAAACCCTCAGGACGTCCAAGTTATTCGGAAGACTATAGAGCAGATCGTTCTGCCTTCAACAGATGCCTTGTCAGCAGCACGCTTTCTGGAATTGCCAAATTTTATACCGCGACAGTTGTCTGCACAACGGGATGGACCAGAGTCAATCCTGACCACGATTTCCTTGGTGCTTTCGCGGAGTCATCTTCTGCTCATAGCCCAGATTTTCAGATCCATGTCCAGGCATCTTAGCGATCGTAGCGAGTTGACCGTCTTCATAGATGGTCTGAACCGGATCTTGCTCAGACATGGAGATGATATTGGGATTGTAAGCCAGTCGCTGATCGGTAAGCCAAGATTCTTTTCTTGTGGCCATGTCTGATCACAGATCTGATCTGCAGCGTTAATGGTGGCGAGTACCCGCTTCAGGCGTCTCTTTACGTCCGGTGGAGGTTATTCCCTCTTTATGTTATCTATCATGAAAGTGTATACGGAGCAAGAGCATCATCAGGGAATTCGGCAGGCTATCGAGTATGCCATCAGTCGCTTCTACGCTGTTCACCCGCAGGCATTCGTCTTCCAAACACTAGACGTTGTGGTACACGCCCTCTTGGAACCAACTTGCAATAGCTCTTGGCTGGTGAAGAACGTCTTTCGGATGCTGTCTTCACTGAATCGTGACAATCCGATGGCAGGTCCAGATGCTTCTGGCATTCGAAATATGAACAGACTGCAGGAGAAGGAAGCATTGATGGTCACCACCGCTGATGAGAAACCTCAAACATTCATGGCTGCCATCCGAAGGGTTGGTAGCCAGGATTCGCAACAGCTGATCATCAACCTTCCCGAGGAGTACGAGACGAGATCATTTGATATGGACAATCTCGTACGGTTGTTGTTAACTGTCATTGGTCATGACCCTTCCATCGCCAGAGCCCAAAATTTCCTATCGCTCCTAAGGTTGTTAACACCTGCACTGTACAATGCTTCCAGATCAGCCAGGAGTGTGCTTCGCGACGGCATTGATGCAGTTGGGACAATCATCCTACGTGCAGTCGCGAAGGCCAAGCTTCCTGAATCATTGACCATGCAATTGGTGGACGATATCACTACGGATGTATCACAGGATGAGGCTGATCTGGTGGACAAGCTTCACAAGAAAGCGAAGGCCCCAAGTGATCTCACCACTATGCGGATAGAATATCTCGGATTGGCGCTCGCTTTCGTTAAAGCTGGCGGCCAGCTGCCCAACACTGCGATGGAGAAGATTTTCGATATCGCGAGGATTCTTTTGCGAGAAGCATCGCACACGGAAGATAAGGTCGTGGATTTCCTATGCCAGTACTCAAAGGCCAGTCTTGTCGAACGTACACCTAGTTCCAAGGAAGCAATTGCACTTCTCGACCACCTTGCTCCTATCATGAACGCCTATGCGTCAACAATCAATTTCGCTGGTATTTACGAGGCCATAATTCATCTCACCTCTGGCAATCAACTCGCCAACGACATCACATTCTCTAATTTGGTGGTAACGCAAATCTGCAGGAGTGGGTTGGAGTCTCAAACAGCTTGGAGCTCTGAGCACAAGGAATCTTCCATGGTCTCGCTCCTTACCACGGCCATTTCCTTTCGAAAGACCGACGTGATTGCTGAGATCGAGAAACAGCTCCCATCACATAGATTCTTGTCCGGCGTCGTTTTCAAGCTTGTTCTTTCGCTCGAAACGTCTGCTTCAGCGTCGCCGGTGGGAGACCACGACGCATGGCTGCGTGCTGCCCGTACCAGTGCATGGTTGCGACTTCTTTCCTACGCGATGGCGGTTTGTGAAAAACCAGGCCGGTCCCGACAATCAACCTCCTCGCTAGAGCGAAGGAAATCTGACGATAAGCGTCGTTCTGGACCATCAAATAAAGAACAGGTCTTGACGCTGGTAGTTGCAATTCAAGTCATCAAGATGATTATCGTGAGAGCTGGAGATGACCTCTCTGCGTCCCTGCCCTCAATATGGACCCGTCTTGCTACTGTCTTTAGATCTCTGGTTTCTGATGGAGATGCGCAGTTTGCCCTTGAATCCTCTGAGCAATCTGCGCCACCTTCCCCCATCCATTCACCTCACCCGAGTTTTAGCATGACTTCAGTTGATCCTTTCAATGCTCAGGAGTCCTTTCTCACACCGTCGGTATCCTTCAACGCCCCCCGCCCGTCTCCTCCCCCGGGTAAACCACGAGTCATCGACTACGCGCTTTGGTCTCTCTTGGAGCTCCTTTCTCGCTACCGCACACCCCTCATACTCCAATTGAAGTTGCTCGCACAAGAAAAAGCCGCTATTCTCGACGAGCAGCTCCGCTGCTCCCAGAATGGTCCACATTACTCTTTCGGACATAGGCCTCCGTCTGTCTTCTCTAAGCCGAGGAAGAGATTATCAAGCATGCAGTCCGCTGTGTCGCCCTTCATCAGCAGTTCGCCGTCAGCTTCTTTTAATGCAGGCCATATGTCGCTACGCCCTCCCATGCTAGAATCCACGCCACGCAAGGCAGGGTTTGAGCGCAGCCCAAGTCCATCACCAGTCAGTGCCCAGCCCCGCATCGTTCACCTCGGTCCTACAACACCAGACTTGCATCGCTCAGCATCGTCTAGCGAGGATGTGCGTATGCTGACGATGTCAACAGTAGTGAAAACTACGTCTCTCGTGCGTGCCACATACCGCCGAATAAGGCTTGTGCAGGCATGTATGGGGTATGATTTGCTGTTACCACTGCCCGCAGCGTTCGAAAGGCATATGCCAGCTACATCTGAGATTACTGGCACGATGGATGGTACGATTGGGCTTGGAGGACATTTAGAAGGAGAAAGGAAGTGGACAATCAAGCAGGCAGTTGATGCCCTTGTGGATGAGATGCATGATCTGGAGCTTGAGTTTTGTGAACGGGAGGCGTGGAGGGAGGTATTGGACGAGAGCTTGGTAGTCTTAGAGCCTGATGTGAACGATAGTAGCGTATTTTGAGACGGACCGATAATCGATGACAAACAGCTTTACAAGAGTCTGCGTACTTTTTGAACTATATATGTTCGGGTATCCTGAAACACATTACATAGTAGCCATACAAGAAAGAGCCTACAAAAACACCACCGGGACAAGCTTTGACATCAGGTGATTTCAGCTTACAATACCAAGCCACCAAGGGCGAGCGCCACCGAAACGCCGAGCCACATGCTCATCGCACTGACACTCACGCCAATCAAGGCAGGCGCGCCGTTAATCGTACTAGCATTCGAGAAGGCGATGCTGGGCGTGTCCAACGAAGAGTTGGTACCGTACACGTAAGACGTATCAGATGCACTGGGCGTGGTGGGGTCGTTGCACTGTACTGAGACAGACTGGAAGAGCGCATAGAAGTGGCCTGCAGAAGAATTTCAGAGCTGTAGGGAGGTGGAGGGCGAGGCTCAGAAAGACGTACCAGCGGAGACATAGTCGGGGTCGTTCCAGTTGATCATGCCTCCGGCCCATTCAATCGTGCCTTGAGGCTCGGTGGAGATACCGCCCGGCCAGATGCTGCAAAGGGAGGTGTCAGATGTTTCTCCGTAATTGTATGAACTGCGTAATATAGAAGAAAGTTGCAACAGTTGGACCACACCAACCCAATACCTATACCCGATACCCCAAAGCAAGAAGCGTAGAATGAATGGATACCCACCTCAATTGAATGCGACTGGGTGTGTTGGGGAACTGGACTACGCCTGTCGCATTGTTCGTAGTCTGAACAGCTGTAATCGTGCGCGTCACGTTTCCGTCGACCAAGAAGGTCAGCGAATCAGGTTGCCAGTCGATCTATCGGAGAGACGAAGTTAGTATGTCCTAAACGCGTGCGCTTTCGTTGCTCATGAACCGAGCTGTAAAAGCGTACGTATCTTGTTCGCCGAAATAGGGAATCATGCATGAAAGCGATTGGCTGGGCAAAACCGAAGACTTACTGTAAGATCATGCCAGTTGGAATAAGTATCCGTGAGACCAGTTTCAACTACACCAGCGGTTTGTGCAGCTTTTGATAGCAATGAAACCGGGTGTGGGCGGAGTATAGATTGCGCATGAAGAGGGACAGTACATCAGCACATTCCGCATGATTGACGCAACTGTAAGAAACTTACGAATGACTCCCTCCCAGAAATAATTGGTCTGTCCGGTGGTCGTCTGATTGCCAGGGAATTCCCAATCGATCTCATCTTTAATGCTAGACATTGTGATGAATGCGGTAACGACGCCTGCCCAGCGGCCAGTTTTTACTGGGTAAAAAAGAGTTGTTAGCGCATTTTGATCCGAGACAAAAGAGAAAGAAAAGCGAAGTCACAAGAAGAGTGAACGAGAAGGGAATGAGAGATTGCACTACACAGCCCCTTGAAAAAACGAACACTCACATCTAGCTGTGACTTGACCGTAATGTACGTATCTGGTTGAAGACAGAAGAGTACCGCCACCGGTTTCAGTGAGGAGGACGGCAATTGCAGCCTCGCCGTCAGATGTAGTATTGATAATCGATCCCTGTTCCACAACCCAGTCTGGAAGTAACAAACAAGAAGCGCACATGAGTGTAACCATTAAAAATAATTTATCCTAAGACTGACCATACTCCGAGGCATTCCCGTTGAAGTAGGTATAGTTACTAAGAATGCGAGAGGTATCTGAAAGCGTGTACTAAATAAAATATTAAATTGGCGTTAGATCTACTCGCGTGCAAGAAGAGTATATGAACAGACGTTGGCATTCTCACACATAGGGCTAGGATTGCATGAGTTGAGAGTGTTAGACGCAAGGGGGTTGCACCCTCCGAGACAGTACTAAAGATTGACAAGATTGAACGGCATGCTGAGACGAATAAAATAAGACGCACATATCCATCACCGCAGAACCCGTATTCACCTAAGGGGAGTTTGAAAAATTGGCCTATAAATTTCATGTGACAGAAGATGTTGATTATACGACGCACTGCAACAAGGATACTGGGATGAACATAGGTTCGTTGAGTTGCTACACAACATTTGGAGCCAAGTCAACCTTGCGCAATAAAATTTGTAACAGTGGGAACCGACCAAGTAGCACCCTGTTGTGCCGCCTGTACCAAGACAGCGGAGGTAAGGAAAGCAAGTGCAGAACTAAACAGGCAAATTTGTTTCATTATTGTGATATTGCACAAGAGAGCGTGATGGGAAACGAATGGAGAGGAGGAGTAATCCGCCTGAAACAGAACTTGAACTTGAAGAAGATGAAACGATGATTCAATGAGCGTACGCCCAACATAAATATTATTATATTGTTGTGTTGCAGCATGCCGTGATGCCGAGTACTAGAGTATACCATAGCAAGACAAAACAAAGTAGCTGATATTTTGGGATATTTTAGATCACCGATTCCCGGGAGGATCAAGACTTGGCAAATGTCCAGTGTTAACAGTGACTTTGTCAATTCCTTACACTACCGCCTCTTACAACCTCAACTTTATCCCTGCTGTATAGTTCTAGTGGATAATACCGTTTGTCCAGTCGCGCCATTCGTCTTAATCCCCACTCATTCAACTTCTTGCCCACTCACAAACTTCTTTTTAACGCTTCTACCCGCTTTCTCTCGTTACGCTCTTTGGCAACCTTTCCTTGCTCCCTGCCGGTCCCTCGCCTCGTCAATGTCGCTTCAGTAATGTTTCCAACTGAATAATTTTCTGTCCCCAGCAGCCAAGACTCTTGTTATTGTGGCTATAACAACGTCCGCCCTGATTCTGTGACTGCGCCCACATCGCATTGCCACCTTGGTCGCCACTCACTGCTAGCGCGAGAACTCCGCACGTGGTCACTAGTGTCAGTCCCACTCCGAGTCGAGACGGCGTGGAGACAGTGACCAAACTCCAAGTGACCCACTGGGTAAATCAGCTTGGATCAAATCTCTTCGTCTCACCTACAAGGCTGTTTCATACAACGTACAATCTCATTACGGACATGCCCATGGGTACACGTTCCTTCGGGAACATCTATTGGTACACACGCCAGTTAATTAGTAAACATTAATTTGTGCATAGCAAGACAAAACAAAGCACCTATGTTACACTGATATTTTTTAGATTATTTTCAATCCTGAAGGCCTGAAGTTTAGGCATATGATGATGCGCACTTTTTCTAAAAAAACAAATGAATATCATCAGGTTCAGTGAAATGGAGCTTTGGAGCCTGAGGCCTGGGCCTGAACAGCCGTAGCCTGTCCACGACGCGTTCTTTCGATTGCCGGAACTGAGCGGGATGGGAACATTTCAACATTCCTTTTTTATGTTGTTTTATTTGCAAGTCCGTAGATCTCGCGACGTGCCCAAGGCTTTCCTTGCGTCTGGGTGTATTTGTGCCCATTTGGTCACGATTGAGTAATAGCACTCCTAGTAAACCCCTATTCTTTGACTGTAAGCTGATCATCAACGTCGTAAGTAAATGGTTTTCATCAAACATAATATGGAAATATTTGATCATAATGTGCCTAGTGCTGAACAATCGTGGATGCCATTTAGATGGCTTCAGTGGATCTCTTCGACGGACATGCAATATGTGGGTCTCAGAATGACATTTCATCTCAGCTGCCCCATCCCCCATCTGTGCGCTTAGTCGAGCGAAGTTTCATTGAACAGCACTTCAATGCCGCAATTGACAAGGTCGGCGACGACAAAATCAAACAGGAAATTTCCACAACTTTTGAATGGGATAGGCAGAGTATGCAGCTTGTACGTGAGACGTGCGATGCAGCGATTCTCTCACATCGGTGGTTGGTGGAAAGGGAAGCAACACTCAAAGGGGTGGCGAATGGTGAAGCCCCAGACAACGAGTTGCAGTTTGTATCATCTGGCGTGTGCTACATTGATAAAAGAAGTAGCGACAAATCAATTCACTCGATGTTTCTGTTGCACAGGTCGCAGGCCAGAAATGACTCTGGCGTCGTTCAAGCCACCCCAGTCAAATGTGACGCATCTCTGATACATCAACTCCAGCACACTGTTTCTTATGCGGTACCTATACATGTCCCTCATCGTCACCTCCGAGTCATTCTTGATGTCATCCCTGTAAAACTTACGCAGCTTAAAAGCTTTCGTCAAGTTGTACAAGTTGCATGTGATGCAGTAATTGGTGAGTGACTTTGAGTTTTCTGGCCGCTAGATTTTTATAATATATTCGAAGCTCACCAAGGCGCATTCACACTCTGTGGAGTTGCACGTCTTTGTATTAGCATATGCAACATTATGTTGCATGGCCAAAAGAACATCCTCATGGACTGGGATTTAGTAACATCAGTCGAGGAACCCGAGTCGGGGCGATCTATCCGAATTGTAAGTACTTTCTTACTCTATCGTCTCATGACTGATCATGAAGTGATGATGGATCAGGGGACAGTGCCTTTCGTGTCTGCTAATCTCCTCACAGACAAAAATTCTCTACGAAATTTCCAGGACGATATGGAGTCCGTGTTATGTCTAATTCTATGGCTCGCCCTCCGAATCTGTACACGATCATGCTTTCCGAACGACATCCTCGGCCATCCATATACATCAGGAAAACCACCGGTTCCTTTTTTAACTTAATTTGTCACTTAATGACGTGAAAAGTGACATTAAGTCATTTGAGTGAAAAAGCGTGAACCACTTAATTAAGCCCACTCCATCTCTGAATTTTCGCTTATTTCACACTTAATTCACTTAAAAAACCAGATAAAGCGGCACAAGCCATTCATAAAAAAGGGGGCATACACGATAAGCGTAAAATTAAGGAGACTCTCTAATACAAAAGTCGAGAGCCAGCTGGGGGTACAGGAAAAATGGCGGACATGTGGGGGCAAAAATGGTGGTGAAAATGATGATAGTATGACAGCGGGATTCCACCGGCAGCGTAGTAGAAGAGACAACATCCTACAATGATGAATGTCAGTTGGATGAAACTGGAATGACAAGTACTTACAAAGCATAGCACGCTCATCGTCCTCTGACTCGTCGTCGTTAAGTGAGTCCTGCGGTGATTCGATGGCGTTGTTTAAGGCAGTACAAGCACGCTGTCTTAATAACCGAGGGTCTTATATAAATACGTGTAAGAATGTAATGACACCACAATTACACTGGATAAGACTTCTTGCCAGTCCTCGATTAACACGGTCTACGACTTTTCTTCTTTCGTGGTAGATAACGTGTGAGTTCTTGGGAGGCTCGCTAAACCAATCAGTCAGATTAACTTAGCCGGAGCTTTATTATCTCTGATTGAAACTATGGGATTGTCTAGGATATACCGTCTAGACACTTGAACTGGTTTCCTGAATATACGGTTAACTGTTGAGAAGCTGGTCTCAAATGTGACTACGTGGACCAAAGCTCATGTTGGTCAATATACAAATACCTGGTGAGAACGCTGGTCTCACAAATAACAACAATGACAAATAAAAAAAACAATGACAAATAACAACAATGACCAAAGCTCGTGTTGGTCAGTATACAAATACCTGGTGAGAACGCTGGTCTCACAAATAACAACGGTGACCAAAGCTCGTGTTGGTCAGTAAACACTACGTGGTGAGAACACTGGTCTCACAAAACTGGGTTTCTATCACAAGAAACTTACGTAATCTCAAGGGAAACACTTTCCCTGCACTTGCCTGGACAGTTCTTACAAAGGAAATGGGCTTTGTAAGCAGCAATTTGTTCAGACTGAAGCTTCTTAGGTGAGAGTTCAATTTGCTCAAGTGGGAGTTCTTGAATGCAACAAGTGGGAGATCTATTTTTTTGGGGGGAGAATGGGCTCTCCTTATATACATTTTGTGTGGGAATATTATGTAAGTAAAAAGGTGATGTAATGACTTCAGAATGTGAGAAGAATATTCCAAAAACTGGAGCAGAATGTTCTAGCAGGTGCAAAAGAACATTCCAGAATATTCATGGTGGGATAATGACATCATTCTGAGTCACTATGAGTCACTATGAGTCATTATGAGTCATTGGAATGTTCTAGCAAATTCCATGGAACATGACATCATTATGACATCACTATGATATCATATCTTTCAACCAAAATACCTGCAGGAGTGTAGGTGAAGTCCTATGACATCATTATGACATCATACCCTGTAGGTACAATTTTATGAAGCATCTGATTAGTCAGAGCATCCTAATAGAAAAGTAAAGTAAAGAAACACTAGAGAAAACAACTCAGAAATAATGGAATAAATAATAGTACACAATACGCGGGCTTTTTAGATAGGTTTTTGTTAGGCTTTGAACTTTTCTCTATGGGTTTCTCTAGCCAAAGTGAATAAGCCAAAGGAAAGGCAATACCTTAACCTTCATTTTGCTTCTCATATCAACTAGGTCATTATGTGATTCCCATCTCACATATGACTTTTCTTCAAAACATGGTGGATTCATGAATCACTGAGGGAAAACTGAAACTATTGGACCAAGGTTTGATACCAAGGTATGGGTTGACTAGTCTGAGGACTAAGCTAACAGACTTTGTCTTTTAGGGGGATACCTAGTAGTCATGTCCATGCATGATTCCCAAATCATGCAGGACAACGTGCCATCTGTACTGTGGTCTCTACATACCCAGCAGGCTTGCTCGAGATAGACTTGATGAAAGATGCAGTGACTTTGCCCCAGCGAGCCGCTGAAAACAAAAACGGGGCATTGGTCATCTTCCCGGTGACCTTGTTGAGGACTTTGGGTAGTTTGATGACGAGTTTACCTCTGCAACTGGTCGCCAATATATCCTTGACTTTCAAATTTTTGTTCGCGAACATTCCCAGGGCACGCTCGATCTAAAACAAGAATAAGTGCGAATTAAATTATTCTCAAATCAAACTTACTGCTGCAGCACAAAGGGCAATAACACCCGACATCCTGATGGCCCTTGTCGCAAGTGCGTGTGTGTCGAGGTCAGGAACGTCAACATACCCACTAATGGCGTTAAGATGCGCTGTACCCAACAGCTGTAATACAAAAGGAGAACGGTACGTCGTGAGGGGGCTTGGCTTGTCAGGGTCCTCGAATAGGAATGCATAGTCTGCGAGAAGGTGGGTGGCAAGTTGAACAGAATCGCAGTCAGAGTTTCGTGACAAAAAGTCCACGATAATGACCAGGCCCGTCGAGACGAAGTTGCTGCGCCATTCAGAAATTCACTGCGCAGTCTAATTACGAGTACAGTCAGTAAAGCTTGATATAAAATAGGAAACTTACAAGGGAATGAATCACGCTGCCATGAACAATAGTGATATTGAGCTCCTTGAATACTGCATTGAAAATTAGCTGCGCATGAAGGAGAAGAATGTCGTCTGGGATAGTCCAGAGGTCTTCATAACTTCCGGCCCATAACATAACGGTAGGAAGATATTTCTTTGCCCAGCGTTGATCTACCTGCAACGTGGCAGGTAAATCAACGTTACGATACACACTACGAGGTTTCATGTTATCTGGCACAGTGTCCACGTTGAGCTGGCGTTTGGTGCCGTGGGCACGTGCAGCGGATGCCTCGACTTTGATTTTTTTGGGAGCAGGTGGTTTGCTGTCACTGGCAGGGACAGCAGTCACAACCGATACTGATGTCTGTACGAGCAGTCAGAGTGAGTGCGATTAAATTAAGTGTCCTTACTAAAAATGTTTTGCGCGGATCTTTCTCCTTCTTCACCTCCACTGGAGGCTCGGGCTCGGGCTCGAACATGTCTTCAAAATCGGGGCCTTCGATATCCATGGACCAGTCAGACACCATAGACTCCTCGTCGTCATTGAAGACGTCATCCACGCTAGCTTTTCGCTTGAGGGTCCCGCGATTTTCGATCTGCGTGAATGGAGCCCGAGGCTCCTGCGAGTACCGTTCCTGTTCTGTGAATGAAGTCACAGAATCATCATCCGACTCATACGCTGGTGGAGCATTAGGCTCGTTGAAGTCCATGTTATCTTCGAATATTGAGGCCACCTACAAAGCAAATAATTAGCGCGCAGATACTACTAATGATCAAACAGTGGCACATCACCTTCGATTTCCCCTTGCATTGTGCAATAGTGGCCTCGCGCTCCAACGTATCATCGATATCATCTGCAAAGTCGCCAATGAGGGCTTCTGCAACAGGAGCTGCAGGCTTGCGAATTGGGACCTGTGCATCCGAAGTTGCCGCAGTGGAGGCAGTGCCTTGTGAGAAAATTGATGATGGAGGCGCTTGAGTTGGAAATGAGGTGCTGGATGCGCGGGACATGGGTTCTGATTTTCCAGGCTTGACTGCCTGAAATCCAATTGGTCACCCGGCCACCCAATGCGAATTTTTGAGTGGTAGCATTGAAACTGGAAGTGAGATTGAGGAAATACAATGTTGATTCAGTGAGGAGTAACATTGGATGGTGAGAGAAGGAAGCCTTACGGTGCTGGTGTATCTTTCCCATCAGATACATGTGCCACGTTATTGGCGTTATCACCTTCCAATTTTGATGATGGTTCATTGATCTTCTTTTGCATGTTACTGATAGCATCCTTTATCAGCACCTTTCCACCTTTCTTTATTACCTTCCTCTTATTCGCGCCTGTGGTTCCATCCTCCATGTTATCGGTGGCCTCCATGGTCTTGACAGCCTCCACGGTCTCGACAGCCTCCCAGAGGTCGTTTGCCTCATCAGCTTCCAACATGTTGTCAGTATGATCACCACCACTCCTTGCTACAGGTTTAGTCGCCTTACGAGCCCTTGGCTTGGGCCGAACGGTGTAGAGACTCGCGTTTCTGCAGGCACATATAGGCACATTTCGCACCTTTTCACAACTCATGACAATTGGCCTTCAATGCACGACTCGCACCATCAGCTATATTCGACTTCTATCATGTCCCTAGTCGTTTTACACATAACGCGCAGTTTTCCCGCGAAACGCGCCATAGGCGCGGTACTTTCCCACACAACGCGCAGCATTCCCACACGCGCACCTTGCGCGCTTTCTCGCGCTTAAGCGCCCTGCATCGCCCTTCATCGCCTATCATCCAGGGACGTCCATCTATGTCCATCCACCTCATTGGTACGTCATATGCCTTGCCTCATGGTTTGTAACAAGCATTGCAGCGCTATTACATGTCATTACGTATTTTTAGCGCTTACTGCTCCTATCCCTTCCGCTTCCGATGCGATTTCCATAGTATAAAGTTTGCTGACTTACTACTCCATCATTATTACTCCCCTTTGCTGTACTTCCCTCGCTATTGGGTTTTACTTTAAAGTAGTAGTCACCACTTGGGCGCACTTTGTGTTTCCAATGGTTATCCTTATCCGCCTATACTAGACCTTTATCCGCGCTCGTCATAACACTCGCTCTGCGTTTGCACTCGCTTTGCACATCCGCTTCCTTATCCGTTTCCTTATCCAGTATTTTCCGCACAACGCGCGCCTTAGCGCTCACGTTCCCACGCTCGCGCTTACCTTAGTGCGCTCTCTCGCGCTTCGCGCTCACTTCGCTTTTCTTCTTCCGCTTTCGCGCATCCATCGCACTACAAGGGTCTTTCTTTCATCTGGTTCTGTGTTCAGTAGCAGTCCCCTTTAGGGTCAAACGTTCTTGCATTCTGCGAGTATAGCAGCTAGGCAGAGCCAAGACTCACTTATACTGGTTGAGCATTTTTAGATATTTCATATCAGCCCAGCCAGGTTGAGATCGCCTCAACGGGGATCGCCTTTTTGTTGAGTAATTCTTCCTGCACTTTCTCCATCTCATTTTGCATACCAGCCAAGCGCTCCAGCCCTTTTTGGACCTGTGCTTCCTGTGCTTCCTGTGCTTCCTTGAGGGCAAGGTCGTCGGCGGCCTTTTGCGCTTTGGTATGCCTCTTGATCTTTGCGTCAAGCACTATCTGGCCAGGCCAAGTGGTTGCATTTGATGTACGGGTGCGACGGGGAGCATTTTGGGTAGACATGACTGAGGGGATGAGTTTGTGACTTAGGAAATAAGATGAAGGGCAAAACTTTTGCTGGAGAGAGACAGGCGGGTTTGGAAGTTGGAAAAACTCGTAAGCTCCCAAACAAGTATGTACACACTAATCAGACTCTGTTACACAGTACATTGAACTTATTAGGGTCATCACGCATTTTCGGCCGGCTCTTCAACTTGACTACCATCGGATGCCCAAGGCTGCTCGCAGGGACCACAGCGCCCTTCAGATTCCATGTGGGTACTTGAAATGCAAACACTACTTTAAGACTCAGGCAGGGCGCAAAAAGCACTGGAATGCTTCGCACCCAACATTCATATCAGCTCCTACCACCGGCGTCTCACATACTGCTACAGTCGAAGACGAGCCCGAAGAACCACACAACGACTTCTTTGCAGGACATGATGACTTCTCCGCAGGCTTATTAGATGCGGGTCAGGCTCTCGATGAGCCTGATCATCTGGACACGCAGTTTGTGGGGCCGGGTGATAGATTATACCGCAACTATCACCCGAAACTAAATGGTACATTTCTTGGTTCTTTTCCAGCTAGTTAGAATTAACACGGGTATTCACACAAGCTTGTCCTTGTGATGCGACAGGTCAATTCCTTGAAGACGGAGCATCCCCAACGCCACCTCCAAGCAAATCACCTGATGACTGGACTCCATACCGGGATCGCGTCGAATTCGAGACTGCCGAATTCCTGTACACGCGCAACCAGATGTCTGCCGGGGACATCAATGTCTTATTGGATCTTTGGGCTGCAACCCTCCTGAAACATAACGACAAGCCGCCGTTTGCAGACTGCCGTGATTTACATAAAACCATTGACAGTACACCGGTGGGTGATGTCAAATGGCAGTCTTTCAGGGTCCAGTACACGGGGGAGAAGCCAGAACACAATGTACCACCGTGGATGGGTCAATCTCACGATGTTTGGTATCGAGATCCCCATGAGGTCATTCAAAACATGTTGGCAAACCCTGACTATGCCACGGAGATGGACTACCAGCCCTACCGTGAGTTCTCAACTGACAATGATGAACGCCAATGGCAGGACTTCATGTCCGGCGACTGGGCCTGGAACCAAGCGGTATGTTCTCTTTTCTTGTTTCATGTCACTATACACGCTGATGATCTTTGATAGGATATCATTGCCAAAGATCAGGATACAACTGGCTCGACCTTTGTTTTGGTTATACTCAGAAGTGACAAGACGACAGTTTCAGTGGCAACTGGCGCTAACGATTACTATCCACTGTATGTATCAATCGGGAATGTTCGTAATAATGTCCGGCGTGCACATCGTGACGCTGTTGCCATCATTGGCTTCCTGGCTATGCCAAAAAGTAATATTCATCCTACTACTATTGTTCTGTGCTAACTACAGCTGAGCAGCTACAAAGGAGCATGCCTCTTGCCCAAAATATCGGAAATATCGCCGGCAACTCTTTCATTCCTCTATCTCGAAGATTCTTGAGAACCTAAGACCCGGCATGACCAAACCAGAGGTTGTGCGCTTTGGTGACGGGCACTATCGGCGTGTAATCTATGGGCTTGGGCCCTACATTGCCAATTATGAAGAGCAAGTTCTATTAGCGTGTATAGTGCGCTCTTGGTGTCCAAGGTAGGTTCCTAGCAGTAATTGTAATGTATCTTCCACCTTACCATTTTTAATATACAGGTGTATGTCACACCGCAAAAATTTGGACTCTGAGTCGTTGTGTTGCAATCGTGACCATACAGAAGCACTCGTTGAAGAAGTAACCTCTACTGATCTATGGGACGAGTATGGGATCATCAATGACCTTGTCGTAAGTCATGAGTCTTCTCGTAGAACTGCAGTTGATAGAATTTAATCCCTGCTAGCCATTTACAAATGACTTCCCTCGAGCTGATATCCATGAACTTATCGCACCGGACCTCCTACATCAATTGATTAAAGGGACCTTCAAGGATCATTTAGTTGAGTGGGTTGGAAAGTATCTGCACCACGTGCATGGAAAGAAAGGAGCGGAAAAAATTCAAGATGATATAGATCGAAGGTATGTCCTTTTGTCTAAGTTCGAAGTTTTAAGGCTCACGTCATGGAAGAATCGCTGTGGTTGCTTCATTCTCAGGTCTTCGACATTTTCCACAAGGTCGAGGATTCAAACAACGGACCGGCGATGATTTGAAAGCGCTTATGAAGGTAAGTTATTTCTAGAATGTCATGACTGCCAGACTAACAACAAGTCCAGGTTTATCTACCTGCCATTGAAGGTCACGTCCCAATGGATGTCGTGCTCACGTTTCGTGCATTTCTTGAATTCTGCTATCTCGTATGGCGTAATATCATCACGGAATCCACGCTGGTTCAAATCCAGAATGCTCTCAACCGATTCCATCATTACAGGAAGATATTTGAGTCCACTGGCGTTGTTCTCACATTCTCCCTCCCTCGACAACACTCTTGTTCCCATTACATCCTCCTAATCCGACTGTTTGGAGCACCCAATGGCCTTTGTTCCTCGATCACTGAGACAAAGCACATCAAAGCCGTAAAGGAACCATGGAGGCGCTCAAGTCGCTACAAAGCCCTTGGTCAAATGCTGGTGACAAACCAGCGCCTTGATAAACTTGCAGCCTCGCGCATTGATTTCAAGAGCTGCGGGATGCTGAATGGCACTTGTCTGCCAGAAACGCTTCGAGCATTAAGTGAGTTTCTTGAGCGCTATCATCTTCATTGTTTACTTGAAATCTATACTAGAGCGGTTGCGGTTAAATACAGAACCTCATGCCAACCAGCCCGATCAACCCAATGAGAGTAGCATTCTGCTACTCCCCGACCCCGATATCACTATACAGGGCAACAATGAAGAGGGTGAAGTTATCGACGGCCCAACATTGGTGCAGGCCCATGTTCAGTTGGCAAAAACACCCCGTAAGCCAGCTTATATTTGATTGTGAATACCTTGTTTTTAATTTTCAACATTGCGCAGAACGCAATCGCGCACGAACTGTACCTGACTTATCTGCGGAATTCACTATCCCCCATCTTTACAACCTCCTCCGCCGATTCCTATTCGAACAAGTTAACCCAGATGACCAGCGGTCTCCCTTTGAAGTCCCGCTTGCAAGTTGTCCTCGATTCAATGGCAAGATTCAAGTCTTCAACTCCGCATCTTTGACATTCTATGCACCTAGCGACCGCAGTGGGATTGGTGGCATGCGCCGTGAGCATATTCGTGCTTGTCCTCTTTGGAGAAACGAGGCACTGCGATATGACTGCGTGTTTGTGAACACAGATGCAGGTGTCAAAGGGATGGGGGGGATGGAAATAGCACGAGTGATGTGTTTTTTCTCTTTGACATTCGAGGCAGTTTCATACCCATGCGCTGTGGTGCGTTGGTTTGACAAAGTTGATGATAGACCCAACGAGGACACTGGGATGTGGATAGTGCGACCTTCGTATGATGCTGACCATTCTCCATCAGTTGGAATCATCCACATTGATTCTATTTATCGCGCTGCACACCTCATCCCAATCTATGGAACACATACCATCCCACAGGACCTCAAACACTACGACTTGTATGATGCTTTCAGAGCATTCTATATAAACAAGTTTGCAGATCATCATGCATTTGAGATCGCATCTTAGGTAGGACTGTTTGACTTGGGACTGAAATAATTACTGAAAGACTAACTACAGACACTCTTTTGATGCGCTCACATGCTCAGAGGAAGTGCGGCCTTGTTATGCTTGCAGATTTGTTCGTACCCCCCTTCGCTTTGGCACACAGCAGTACTCATTCACCACCTCACAGAAGAAAATGATCCGAACTGGTGTGGTCTTATTGCGCCTCCTAGGTTCTATCCATGCGCCCCCTCATCTGCCTATGCATTCCCCATGCAATGGCACCCACCCACCGTCCTGAAGAATATGATCCGAACAGGTGCGGCCTTGTTATGCTTGCAGATTTGTTCGTACCCCCTTCGCTTTGGCACACAGCGGTACTCATTCACCACCTCACAGAAGAAAATGATCCGAACTGGTGTGGTCTTATTGCGCCTCCTAGATTCTATCCATGCGCCCCCTCATCTGCCTATGCATTCCCCATGCAATGGCACCCACCCACCGTCCTGAAGAATATGATCCGAACAGGTGCAGCCTTGTTATGCTTGCAGATTTGTTGGTACCCCTTCGCTTTGGCACACAGTGGTACTCATTCACCACCTCACAGAAGAAAATGATCCGAACTGGTGTGGTCTTATTGCGCCTCCTAGTTCTATCCATGCGCCCCCTCATCTGCCTATGCATTCCCCATGCAATGGCACCAACCCACCGTCCTGAAGAATATGATCCGAACGGGTGTGGCCTTGTTACGCCCCCTAGATCTGTCTGCCCGCCCCTCTATGCATCCCGCCATCCGGAAGAATATGATCGGAACAGGTGCAGCCTTGTTATGCCTGCCAGATCTGCCGCCAATTGAACGTACATATTCTTCACCCATCCGCTCTTCCTCGTTCATGCCAATGCCATATGCCATTCGTGTGCATCTCTTGCTCGTTCAGGCTCTGGAAAACAGATACCTTTGCCACCACAACGTTCTCGCCACCGTCGACCACTCATGACAGTGCCTTGGCTTCTCGGTTTATCAACAACAACGAACGGCGTGCCCCTCCTGAATCATCGACTCGGACTTCTGTTAGTTTTTTTTCATACTATTGAGTTTTTAAATTGAGATTTACAGCGCGAAACTGCTCATCGTCAGGTTGATATGTCAAGGCCACCTCCTAGCGCCCCAACCCCAAAGCCCGGTATGTTTTACATGAGTGTTGTTGTGACTACTGCTCCTTACTTACACCCACAGCCCGATCTCGATGGTGCCCATGACAGAGATCGTTCAACTAAGATCCCTGCTGATTCACATCGGCAAACTGAGCGTGTAGTTTCACCTGTACGCCCTCTATTGTGTGGAGATGAACTAACATGATAAGATGTGGGTCATACCTTCAGCAACCCGACGATTACGCCACGCCATGGATTCAGGCGAGTAGTGCTCGATTCCAGCGGCCCAGAAAGCCTCTCAACCTCCTCCACAACCCCACCCTCGCCCCAACTGCCTCATCCACCACATCCGGTGGCATGTCTAGCCAATCTGCCTCAACCAGCCGCCGTCGCCCTCATCCTTGTCTACGATAGACCTGTGGTGTCGTTTCCACAAGATTCGGCGCTCAGACTAACTCCTGTTGATCACACTCGTCAGTGATCGGCCATCTACATAGCACGCAGGCCACCTACAGGATCGTGAGGGCCCATCGTTCTCACAGTTGAGCGTGTTGTAGGTGAGTGGATGCTCAGCTTGTATTGTTGTCTGTACTTACTGATAGTATTTGCCAAATCGGCCTCTCCCGACACCTTCTTCTTTCAGACAAGCACCGCTTTCTAAAGCGCGGTGCTTCTGTACCACGCACGACCTCTAGTACTACACCAAGGTAAGTAATGTTCATGCTCATTTATACTACATACAAATGACGCAAAACTACTACAAGACAGCTCGATGTGCTTGGCCACCCTTCTGCGAGTGGTGTGCATGTTTGCTACACCTGCATGAGCGCTTGTTACGATGCTTTACCTTCGACGTTTGAACCACGACTCGGATTAACGGCGAGGAGAACGGGTGACTTAGTACTACTAGTACTACTACCATTTATCACTTATTGTGTAAATACAACTTTTCTCGCTTTTTTGGTGGTCTGGACTTGTGAGCCTAAGTGTGTCTTAATGCGCTTTCGCAAAAGTCAATTAAGTGGGAAAAGCAGTGTTTTCAGTTGGATTTATTCCATATTAAGCATAAAAAGTAACATAAGCGGGAAAAAGGGACCGGTGGTTTTCCTGATGTAGTTTGTGGATGCAACAATGCCTCAAATTCCATCACAGTTGCAGTATCATGAAGTTCGACACGTCAACTTTTTAGGGCCATGGCGCTCTTGATTGCTTCGTGCAAGAGTTAGCGGACGTGTTCGCTTCACGGTACACCGTACTAAAGGAGGAAGACTATGAAGTGTATAACGCGCATAAGGATAATGAGAGCTCCATCGCGCACGAACTGCTAAAGGGGAATGCCGCAGCGAAGAAGATGTCTGGCCTTGAATTGCTGAAGTCTCATGCGGGAGTCATCCAGATCCTCGACAAGCATCTTTCTGATGAAGCAAGGTGGCTTCGAGTTTAGAATGATCATTGAGCAGCGGATGCTTCTACAACAAATTCAAGTCGCAGTACGTGTCAAAGGATTGACTCATGGCTCCGTCGGACTTCATGCTGAAGCTGCAGGATTTCCATGGGATGAATACAAGTCTCGCCGTTATCTCCCCTCCAGTGTGAACTTACCATGCTTTTTGCTACACCATTCTCTTGTACGGCCGATTTCTTCATGTCATTACAACATCTATTTCTTCATCTCTTGAATAAATCCTTGTGCGGCAAGGTCGCAGACGCTGGATAGGCTAGTGCAGAGACTTTGAAAACTAACAATGATGATGATGCTTTGTATTTGACTTTCTACCCTCACCTGTGATCATGGCACCACCCATGATTGGTCGTACATAAAGATCTAAGAGTACGGACAATGGAATAAACTTCAACAAAGTAGTCGAACTCCTCGAGTTTCAACTTGAAGATCACGACAAAGCCCCCAGTAGCTTTGTTGACAATTTGCTATTTTATCAGTAAATAGGAATGATACTCTGGTGAGTCTGGTCGACAGATTATTGCACTCGGATCACCTGACTTGACGCGCGCACGTCATGTCGACCATACAACTTTAGTTGTCAATGGTCATGGCTCGTCTGTGATTTCTGCACTATGCTCGGATGGTATATCGGAGATACAGAACACTATATATACTGTACATTTACACCACGATTGCGATTGCCCTGTCGCTGAAATGTTCAGGCGATGTCGACACACGAACCTAATCCAGTCAAGTGTGTCAGTGTCTTCACAGATGCATCGGGGAATCGCGGGACAATGCGGCAGGGAAATTTCTCCGGATGACTGAAAAAAAGAGAGATCAGCAGACTACCCTCGGGAATAAATGAGATTCTACAAACACGATGAGACCCGTAGTGAACTTCGGAACGACTGGGATGTCTATGCCATGTTCATCAAGGGCATTGTGGACTGAGAACATGGCGAGGAAGCTCGTGATCGCGATCCAGAGTGACGCGTCCACGACATACCGTCCCACACTGACCAGCGGTTTTCAACAGAGCGAAGAGACTGCATGAATGTATGCTCACCAGATCCGACGACCCCAGCCAAAGCCTAAAGGCATTGTGTCGCTGGTGAGCGACCCATCATCATGAAGAAATCTTTCCGGCTTGAATTCATCAGGACTGGGGTACTTCGTTTCATCGTGTGTCATTGCCCTAAAGGTTTGGTCATTTCGATACATTCAGTATTAAGGAAGTGAGAACTTGCCATGTATTTGCAAATAAAACAACCCCTGACAAACTGGGTCGTCAGCAGCCATTGGTCGATTAGCATGGTACATTTACAAACCTTCAGGAATGAAGTAGCCTTTGTAGATGTCACTGGTTGTTGTTGTGCGCGGGACGCCTAAGTACGTTATCAGAGGAAGGTAATAAGGGTGACGGTGAAACAGACCAAATGGAACCACGGGGTGCCACCTGAATGTTTCACGCAAAATAGCGTCAACGTAAGGTAACGATGGTCTATCATTGAAATCGGGGAGTCTATCTTTGCCAACGATTCGATCAATCTCTGCTTGCGCTTTGGCTTGTACCTCTGGATTGAGCACCATAGCAAGAATGAACACGAGTAACGTGGAAGTAGTCTGGGCCGAGGGCAAGATGATTACCCCGGAGAATGCAGATCAGGGCGATACATACCGTCTCAAATCCCGCTGAAGACACAGAAACAACAATAAGTATCAAGGGGATAAAGTTCTGTAGCTTGAATACCTGCGAATGTCATACTAGCAGCCTCCTTGACTGCAGTTATAATGACAGCGTCGTCCTCTGCAAAAAGCTTCGTCTTGCTCAAGGTATCAGCCACAAAGCAAGACATCGTGATGCCGGTAGACTATGTGTGGTTCATCAGTTCATTGCACCTCTATGGATGGGATGATTCACCATTCTCTCTTCGACCATTTGAAAAGGTATCTCCTTTATATCATGGCCTGCCTTGAGACACTCTAGTGATGCTCGCTTGAATGTGGCACCAGGGAACCAGCTGGGTAGCTTCAAAACTAAAATGACCGCTGAGGTAATGACAGGCCATTATTGCATGTGCAGACATACGGAATGGGAATGTTTCGAGTATCACAGTAACACCTGGCGTCAAAGCTGTGTTTGTCCGATTCAAGTACCTTTTCATGTTGTAGGCGATGGGATCATCCTTGGCTTTCGGTTCATAATCATATATCATAGGCAGTATAAAGGAAACGCTAAACCTGATGAAAATCAGCCTCAGCAGGAACCAAAATAGACTGTTACAACCAACATCTCAAAATGTCTTGAATAGTCGCTAGGGTCCTGTAGAACACTGAACAACATTTTGTGGGCGGAACGCAGTTGCACAGCATGGTAAGTGGTTATTTCAGTTTGACGAAATGCCTGATGAAAAATTCGTCGGTGAAGGCGCCACCTGCTGGAGTTCAGACACTGATCAACACAACAGAGAACAATCCATTACCTGTCTCCATATGGCATGAGCACTGGGTTGAAGTCCGAAGCGAAGCTGACATCTTCGTCATCGATGTGTAGCAATACTCTAACATGCTGACTCACTGTGGGTAAACGATGGACTGGGGTCTGTCCGAATATATAGTAGAACGTGCTTCAAAGAGGTCTTTTGCAACCTCCTCAGAGTTAATCACAACCACAGGCTTGTTGAGGAGACGAGCATAAATGATGTCGCCTGTAGAAAACATGAGTACCAGTCTATCATGAACAGATCTTCATCATGATGTGCTAACCATATGTGGATTTCCAGGCATTGAAAGTCAGCCAAGGCTGAGCGGTATCGAGACTCAGAACATTCCCCACTATTGGGAGGGGCATAGGACCAGGAGGGAGTGGGGGACCCGACTGCTTGTCCCGATATTTTCGGTAACAACTGAAGATAACCAGCGCCAAAGCTGATGTGGTCAAGTAAAGTCTGGATCCATCGTCGAGCATGGTACGATGTATTTCTCTGGTTTTTAATGGATGGTGGTTGAATTGTGCTAAGATATATAGCACTGAGAGTCTGAGAATGAATTATGATCCATAACGGAGCGATAGGAGCCTGTAAACAAACTTCTAAGTCCGGACACCCTCCGAATCACGGCATTCAAACGACCCTAGACTCCACTTAACGTGTTCGCTATGTTGCGCCCAGCCACTCGCACCCCGCATTGTACATATGGTGGAGTGAGAGAATGAGTAATGGTGAAGTAGGGCCGGCTACGAGTGTGTTGGAGATCTGGTGCTCATGCCGCACAGCCCTGAGACTTGAAGTGCTGGCAGTGGGAAGGAGCAGGAGTGGTGACAACTGTCGAGTGTTCTGGGCAGAGAGAAAAGAGATGGGGCACTCGCGAATACAAGAGTTGAAATTTTTGGCAAAGGATGGTGCACGAACCGACAAAACTGCCACGAGACTTGAGTAGAACAAATATTAATGACGACATGTAATGATGTACGTATATAGTTTGAACAAATGAAGATACAAAAAAGGACTCGTATCTTTCCGACGAAGTCGTTTGCAGCAAAATATTAGTCTTATCTTCAAGTTCGCGTTCGCTATCACTCACATTTCCTTTTTCTTGCTGGCCTTTTTCGCCATTGGTCAAGTTTAGAGTAGGACTCCGAGCCAGAGACGAGTGGTATAGGGCTCAGTGAGAAATGCCAATTATAAGCTGGTTAATAATATGAACACCGGAGAAATTCAAAGTAATAATTGTTAACAATCGTATGTCACAAGCAAGGGCTACTGAAATGTTGCATATTACAGGGGATATCGATGATCGATGATAGTAGTCAACATCACAAAGCTTTCTTAGCTCGCTTAAGCATCAAACAAACAAGTACAAATGCGCTCCGACGCGACCGACCTAATAACTATTAGTTTTAAAAGAAACTGAACACGTCAAGATGGCACCTACGCCTGCAAAGAAAAAATCTAACGATAGCATGACGCAGAAGAGCCTCATGAACTTTTTTGCGAAACCCGGCCTGTCAAGTTCAGTTGCAGTAGCAAAGAACGCGACCAGCGCCACGCCAGCGCGAAAAAGCTCCACTGTACCAGCGATTCAAACTTCCTCCGGGTCGACAAAGACTTCCTCGGCTGCTAAAACAAAACCGAAAATTACTCCCAAGACGCCAGACTCGAGACCATCTTCCGACATCGATATCGATGCAGAGAGCGGCAAGGACACTCCACCGACCTCAGACCCCATTCCCATAGATGTCGACATGTTATCAGACGACGAGAACGCGTCGGTCAAGAAGAGCGCTAATGTGAGCGTTCTAAAATTACTTCAAAGTGCTGTGCGACTTTTTCTGACAGTTCAACTTCCCTTGCCGTACAGACGCGCCTAACGAAACGCAAGATTGTTCTAGCTGACTCGGATGAGGAGGGCGAGGGTCTTTCAGGGAAGGGCACGACACAAGCTACATACCGCACCTCATCCCCCGAATACTATGACAAATCCTCTCCTTCACGTGGACGCGCGAAGAAACCGCGTATCGCGCCTACACCCTCAGTTCCCACTTCTGATGAGGAAGACGACGAGGACGCAGACGTGCGCTCGCACTTCTCATCCCGCTTGAGCAAGTTCCGCAAGTTGCCTGCCAAACGTAAGTAGCTGCATGCTCAACCCCAGTTTTATCTGAACATGAACAGCATCTAAGAAGAAATCGAGAGCTTCTGATGACGATGACGATGACTTTATTGTTCCTGACTCTGACTCAGAGCACGAGCGTTCATCGTCACGCGCATCCTCGCGTTCAAAGTCGTCCAAATCTGTCGCCTCGGACGACCAGTCTGGTGAGGAATCAGGTGCCCCAACAAAGAACTCTACGAAGGCAAAGCGTCCGTCCGCGAAGAAATCTGGGGCAGCTGGCGGTGAAACAGGAAGCGGGACTGGACTGGGAGGAAATACTATGTTCTTGACGAAGGCAGAGCGGCGCACACAAGAGAAGAAGACCGAGAAAAAGGCCGCCGAGGATCCGTTCCTCTTTTTGGTCGATGTACGGGATGTGAGTGATCCTTTTTAATAACTTCATTTCAAAGAGATGTATCGCATTTTTGTTCAATGTCTCACTCATTTATGGAGGGCGGAAGCATTTTCCAACGCACACATGCATATATATGCATAGAAAACTCATCCATGTTATATTCCCCTTCGATTGAATGGGTATATGCCAGTCTTCATCTTCTCTTCTCGAGTACCATCTAGTAGCTTCATATTGCTAATACGGTCTACAGAAAGACGGTGTTCGCCCCGGCGAGCCTGGATACGACCCGCGCACACTGTACATCCCGAAGAAATCATGGACAGAGTTTACGCCTTTTGAAACACAGGTGCGGCTGTTCTTTTTCTTTTATTTTGACGCTTTTGCGATGTTTTTACACAGTTTTGGGAGGTACGTCGGGATGTAATACCTTATAAGGGTGTCCTTGACGCTTGTTATTTCTACAGATCAAACAGGATCACTTCGACACTGTATGTGTTAATTCAGTTACTTTTGAATTGTGTTAACGTGTGTATTTCCTACTAGATTTTGTTTTTCCAGAAAGGGTGTGTTATCTGTTCGTTCCCTTCATGCTGATGCTCATGGCCATTCCGCCTGTAGAAAGTTCCTAGAGGTGAACCAGAGGCATTACTCGGAAATTTTATGTCTGTACTCACCCACACCTAGCTCTATGAAGATGATGCGCGGATCGGGCACCGGGAATTTGACTTGAAACTCACTCAGCGCGTGAAGATGTCCATGGTGGGTTTCACTGCCCCATTTTCCTTTGTATCACTTATGCACGACTTGTTAGGTCGGCGTACCTGAGACAAGCTTCAACTTTTGGGCTGCGTGAGTCCTTCCTCACAATTGTCATTGATTGCTCATTAAGCCCCACAAACTAGCAAATTCCTCGGCAAGGGTACGTGTATGTTGACATTCTCCGCATGAACAAGTTGAGCTCAAAACTTGGATACAGGGTATAAAGTCGGCCGTGTGGATCAAGCCGAGACGGCGCTTGGCGCTGAGATGCGCCTTGCAAAGGACAAGGGTAAGGGTAAGAAGGGCACTGGAGGAAAAGACAAAGAGAAAATTGTTCGTAGGGAGCTCAACAAAGTATACACAAACGGCACGCTTGTGGACGAAGACCTCCTCACAGATGAGCAAGCGGGGCATTGTATTTCCCTGTGCGAATCTGCCGACGGGAAGGATGGCATGAGCAGTTTCGGTGTCTGCGTCCTCGATAGCGCCACGAGCCAGTTCAGCTTAAGTGCATTTGAGGATGATGTATGCACGACAAAGTTGGAGACGATGATGAGACAGCTTCGGCCAAAGGAAGTCATCTTCACCAAGGTCGGTCTGATCGTCCTCATATTACCCAACTTTCCAGAATGATTATATCTGTTGTAACAGGGGAATCTTTCAGTGCAAACGACGCGCCTACTGAAGTCTATCCTCCCCGGGTCTTGTTTGTGGACCAGCCTCCGCGACGTCGAAGGGTTTACTTACCCGCAGACGATTAATGAACTGAACAGTATGTTTTCTGAGGCTAATGCTGGCGGGGAAGATGCGATGGATGGAGATGCCGAGCTATCGAGCGCTGTCCCACAGTGTATTCGTGACATGGCGGGTTACCGTGCCGCGATGGAGGCCCTGGGCGCGCTGATGTGGTGAGTATTTCGGACATCCCAAAGATAATGCAGGACATGAATGCTACGTCTAAAAATAGGTACCTCCGTCAGCTGAACATTGACAAAGACCTTCTTACGATGCGGAATTTTGACGTCTATGATCCAATGAAGAGAGGAACCAGCGTTGTGCTAGATGGGCAGACGCTTGCCCACGTTGAGGTGGGTGTCATTCTGTTATTCAATGTTAGTCTTTCCGGCAGGCAATGATTGATGTGGTGGTGCAGGTTCTGCTCAATAATGAAGGTACAGAAGATGGATCATTGCATAAACTTCTGGGAAGATGCATCACGCCGTTTGGTGGGCTTTGCGTTTCCATTTCTTCTAGAAGGTATTGAAGCACCATGCAGGCAAACGACTGTTTAGGATCTGGCTGTGTGTTCCTTTGCGGGAAGTTAAAGATATTAATGCACGGTACGACATTCCTTAGGGTTAATGACGTTGCGACAGTGTTAATATACTCTTCCGCAGCTTGGATGCTGTGGAGGACCTCATCTCACACGCAACTTTCGAGCAAGAATTTACCGAACTCGCAAAAGGACTCCCCGATCTGGAGCGGATCGTTTCCAGGATTCACGCAAATAACTGCAAGGTCAAAGATTTTGTCAAGGTGCTTGCGGTACGTATCTTCCCGTGCAAAATGAATTTGTATTGTGGGCGCATCAGATCCGTGGATCAAGATTTGGACTGCATTTGAATCTGGCCTTTTGAACCATCCCGCTTGATATACCGCCCTCAAGATCGGTGCAATCTCTGATGTTAACTCCCTTTCGTCTCCTAGGCCTTCAAGAAGCTTAGCCGCGGCCTTGCGAAGCTTGCCGACAGCTCTGAGTCATTCGATTCAAAGACGATCCTCGGACTTTTGAGATCAGCACCAGATCTGACTCCCAATCTGAAGAACGTAGAATCGCGGTTTACTGTGGACAAGGGTATGTATTACCGTGTTTTTCGTGGATCACTCGGATTGTGTCCCTTATTGTTCGTTCCTTGTTACTGATGATAAGATTTTAGAAACAGATGAGCTGCTCCCTGTTGCGGGCAAGGATGAGGTGTATGATGAAGTTATGTGTGAAATTGAAGAGCTTGAGAAGGATTTAGACGCGCAACTCAAGAAGTTTGAGAAAAAGCTTGGGTAGGTCTTTACTTCTCGAGAAGGCAGTTTGCGCTGATAAGTTTGATACAGGCGCAATCTTACGTGGTGGCATAGTGCTCAGGGGAACAAAGTCAGGATTCGCTTTTTCGTAATAACTAATATTCATGGTTGTATCTTCTGGTAGGAGATCTATCTAGTCCAGACCAAGGCGAACGAGAAAGAAGTCCCTAATGACTGGGTCAAAAGCAGCGGTACCAAGGTGGGTAAATCAAGGTACGTCTTGAGAACATAGCTCACCGTTATACGTCAGGCAGCTACCCGTTGGATCGTGCCTTCCCTTCAACCTACAATCCGAAGTCTCAAAGAAGCACGCGAGAACCGCTCAGCGGCGGTAAAGTCCTTCAGAGGACGTCTCTATGCCGAATTCGATACTGACCGGGGCACGTGGCTCCGCGCCGTGCGTGTTCTCGCCGAACTTGACTGCCTCTTCAGCCTTGCGAAGGGATCCATCGCGATGGGCGAGCCAAGCTGTCGGCCTGAGTTCGTGGAAGGCGATGCTGCCTTCATCGAATTTGAAGAGCTGAGACATCCAACACTGGCGAGCTTGCGGGAGGGCTTCGTTGCGAATGATGTGAAATTAGGCGGCGATCTTGGCAGGATTGCGCTGTTGACAGGTCCGAACATGGGGTTAGTCAGAATCATCTTTTTAGCATGGGTTACTTACATTGTATTATGCGCAGTGGAAAATCCACGGTGGGTAGTTACACCACCCCAGAGATTTGTTTTCATTTTTTTTCTTAGGTCATGCGCATGACAGCCACAGGTGTCATCATGGCGCAGTTGGGCATGCTCGTTCCCGCCAAGTCAGCTCGGTAAGTATTTGTTGTTACCCCTTTGACAGGATGCGTTCACTGACACCAATGCAGACTTTGTCCGATAGATGCTATTCTCACGCGGATGGGTGCTTATGATAACATGTTTTCCCATTCAAGCACGTTCAAAGTTGAACTGGATGAGTGGTGAGTGACGTCCCTCAACTTGGTATCTCGGTTATAAACGAGGAGTAGTTGCAAGATCTTGCGGGATGCCACGCCTAAATCGTTGGTAATCCTTGATGGTAAGCTATCATCCCTTTTAAACGGATATCTTGCTGACCCACATTCGAGAACTGGGAAGAGGCACTTCTACTTATGTAAGAGAAGACACCCCTTTCTTCGAGACCCACTATTGACGGCTCTTTATTCAGGATGGTATGGCAATCGCCGGAGTATGTCTCACTTGCATATCATGGGACTTTCTGATTATGACCTTGTACGACATTAGGCTGTCCTCCATGAAATTGCCACCCGCACCCTTCCACTAGCATTCTTTGCAACACATTATGGCTCGCTCACCGATGATTTTGCCTATCATCCAAACATCAGAAACATGCACATGTCTACCATGCTGGACGACGAAAAACACGAGGCAAGTAAGCTCTATACCGTGTATTGCTGGTCGATTAACACTTCCGTAGCTTGTCTTCCTGTACAAGTTGGTTGATGGTGTCGCATCTTCGTCCTTTGGCACACATGTAGCCAAGCTTGCAGGCGTGCCCGAGGAGGTGGTTAAACGCGCTGAAGTTGTGTCTGAGGATTTCGCGAAACAATTCAAAGCCAAGATTGACGACCGGAAGAAGAAGTCGCTGGCATCCAAGCTACCTTTGGTCGTTCAAGCGGACTTTACTTATCTTTTAAGCCTTGCCATGGGTAATTTGAAGCTGCCAGACGATCCGTTCAAGCAGCGAGAACTGCTCAAAGGACTCAAGCAGGCTGTGCGTTCGTATGTCAGTTCGTAGTTTGCGTTGTTCAATGTTGATTGCTTTCGATATTTGCTTTCTCTATACCCCACACTACTTAATAGCACACACTGCTCGTACATTACTTGGCACCCAGCACTTCACATACCGACATTGACATTTTTCGCTGTGCATTCACTTTGACTGGAAATTGCTATGTAACATAAATTCAATTTTCAGTGAATTAGAAAAACATCAGAAGTGGCGGTGCCGGTCACTTTGACCTAGATGTTCACTAACACCGTGCAGCCGAGCATCGTTTCTCTATTCTCTTCTACGAGTAGCGAACCTCTTTCCCTATTTTCACAGCAGACAGATGTGTCTCTCGCCGCAGATTCATTCATCCATTTTCTGAACGATGCGTCCTCCCTACCATCTCCGTCTCCACCGGCCGTTCTCTGCTCGATGCCAGCACTCGATGACAATGATGAACCAAATATTGGCTATGGCCTACATCAAACTGTCCTTCATATCCAATCCCCAACTCTCCGGATGACCTTCATCCAGTCCCCACCTAATACAGATCCCAGTGACAGAGAGTTAGGTTTAAAGCATAAATGGCTTCATTTGCAAATTCGAAACGTGGGCAGGGAGTGGTCTTTTGAAATAGGTATCGTTGACAAGTCGGGGAGGCGCGGTGTAGTTCGCTGTTCTACATTTCAGGTGCATGACATTTATGATTTCTCCCGTTCCTCGGTATCAACCTTCAATGCAGACCCTGGTGTAATATGCCCATCTACTGACTTCTTCTTACCAGAAGGAACCCAAACTTGCAATATCTCCTGTTTCGAATGCGCAACCGGTCCTTCATCTGCCTCTTTCATTTCCACAGCCCTCATCTCGTCCCTTGACAGCATGGTCCACAATTACGCTCAACCTTCCGTCCTTGATACCCCACTTTAGCACACTTGCTAGCATGAATCAGCTCGATGACGACGAAGGCAGTCGTCATGACATTAATCGTTCAGCGACAAATATCCCCTGTTCCTAGTGGGACATATTCGCACTTGGCGTACATCAAGATTTATGCGACATGTCGTTTACGAAGAATATGGTTAAGTGATCTTCTCCTAGACTCACAAGTGCCATGGGAGTTTGAATTATATGGGGCTTAGATGGATCATGTGGTTGCGCAGTCATCTATTAGATTGCGCGATGATGCGGTGAGCTCAACGTAAGATGGGGATCCAAGTCTAGTGATGATTCAATGTGTTTCCTAGAAAAGATATATTATTTATCGTGATTGTCCCTGTGACAGCGTCAATCGCAAAAGCGTTGTATATCTGGTGCCCTTGTTCTACACCGATGATCATGGACCTTATACCCTCACGCTGCGTATACGTGTTCCCCATCATCATTCTCGATTGTGTGACTATGTACTGAAATGGGCATAATGGCAACACGACGCCTGCCAGATCTGCCAATCAGGTGAGTCAAGGGAAGAGTCGCGTTCAAACTTCAGTTAGACGCTGCGCGGTAACCGTTGACCTCCTGATACATTTTTCATTCGTTATCAGATATGGTGCTTCTGCTGACAACTTTTTTAAATCTTCGTCGTTGTTACCCCAAGACAGTGACGGCACAATGTACAGTAGTACCGGTGCCTTGCAGTCATGTTTTAATAGCCCCTGTAGCTGCGCTGCCACATAAGTATCTTCGACCCTGTGATACAAACTAGTGAGGATACCGCTGGTGAACCACGCTGTGGCACATCCCACGACTGCATTCACATGATGTCTCATTACATTTCTGCAGCAAGATATAGTTCTGCACGTGGCTCGAAACGATACGGCAACATATCAATCAAGTGCGTTTCATTGATAGTCTGGGTTCCCTGATAGAAGTAGGTTAGGTTTCCAGCTTGTGGCGAGGTAGGTTAGGTTTCCAGCTTGTGGCGAGCTCAGTCTTCCCGCGCATGTAAAAGAAAAGGACTCGCCCACGAAGGAGGTATACAACATCCGTCTTTAACTAAAACGAGATGCGTGCATCGTATTCATTACTCTGTACGTTTGCGTAACTGTGGCAAGAGCGTGGCGGGCTAGGCCATTCGTGGATAATCCTGAGGTAAACTTCCACCGGCACAGGGGATTCGAGTCTGACATCTGACAAAGTTAGAGCTTGGGTGAGTATTTCATGATTACGTAGCTGACAAATATTGAACCCAATATCGCTGAGTTTGAATTTCAAACTTTCGTCCGGCAGGCAGCGGTAGCACCGTGACCTGCTAGAACTCATCTAGAACAAATCATGGCGGATGCATCGGAAATTAAAGATGTCCTTTACGACGCTCTGGAAATAATGGATGGGGGGCTAGATTGCGGAACGAAGCAGAGTGGAATACGGCCCACTGAAGTTTAATATCGCTTCAAAGGTAACAATTCTGATTCTCGTTGGCATTGAATATTGAGTAATGACTGATGAGTCTCAGGTAAAATTGTAGGAAACGAAGGTTTACCTGCTCACCAAATCGCGGTGTTAATGCTGCTTGTTTGCCACTCGCAGGCCCCCTGGGGATCACCTGTTTCCACTAGCGCTGTTCCTTGCCAAACAAATCGAAAGAAATGAGATTGATTTGAGCGACAAGATTCAGAAGGGTGTGCACAATGCAACCCGTGATATACTGAGATTGTAATTTTATCCTATAGTGGTGAGGTTGTATTCTTCCATTATTGCTTGCAGCTGCCGCTTTGCCCGATGATCGTTCTCTTTCTAGGTCATCCTTGGAAACCTTATGAATAATGTTCTGTGGAAGGAACCCATGTAATTTTATTCAGAAATGTCATGTCCACCGTGTAAGCTACGAACGGAGACGAGACACAGCACAAGTCCTGTCAGTGAAATGATCGCGTAGCCCTGATCTGTCACCAATCCCGCTGTCTGTCAGTTGTCTCTCGGGTGCCCATCCGCCAGTGGCAGCTATGACATTAATTGTCGTCCTATCAGACCTGTTGCACTTCGGCGGTTCTCATCCCGTCCTAGTCACGACACTAACATCATTCCTTGTCAAGTTCGCCGATGCCTGGGTAAATATCCCTGCGGGGAAGTACACTTCCTAAATAACCTGGAATTGGACGCGGGAATTGACTGGGTGGAGTGCACGGAGACCTTAGATGACACCCACAGATGCACGTTTGGAAGGGCATGCTGAAAGGGAGTGGGCTAGTATTACTCTCCCCTTCTATTAGCTAGTACGTTCTTCTCGACATCGGACAGCCTGCCCCTGCAGCTAATTGAATTTGTCTAAAGAGGGGACAATATTAATGCTTTTGCATGTTATCATTTCCGTGATTTGAACATAATCTTTTATTTTAGTGGACAAGACATGAGTTTACATGTTAGTAATTTACGTGAATGAAGGTGTACTCCGATCAAGAAATTACTGAATTCCGCGACCACATGTTTCATAATGCAGATCTCCCTATGCTTTATTTGCGTTTTGGCTTCAATATTGCAGCTAACTTTGAGTTTACCCGATCTTCTTCTGTTCCAGGCCATGTGTTCGCGGGGAGCCATCGCGCCCCAAATTTCTCAACACTTCGTTGAAATTAAACTTATTTGAACTCAGTGACCCCTCCGAGACCAGGATATTGTGAGCCCGAAACATTTTTTGCTCTTCAAACTCTTCAATAAGTAGTTTATGACAAATAACATCGTACAGTGGATATCCGCTGTGGCCTCATTGGTATGGTGATATAGTATAAGCTGCCGGTATATTAATCAAGGCAGCTGGGGCTGGTAAGCCAAACAACAAAAAGGATATAGAAGATCGAATGCACGAAGAATAAACGAATAGACCCAAGCTCGATAGAGCGTAGGTGAATTAAGTGAATTAACACAGTTAACACCCGCTTCATACGTCTATCTCCCCCTTATCGGCAATTGCTCGACAGCCCAAGAATGATGACGCGAATCACGGTGAGTCCGGGTAGTATCCACCCGACATGAATCATGTCATTGTCGCATGTCAAATGCATTGCGCAAAATGTAGTGCCGATAGTTGAGGTCGCTGCGTGAACCATGTGGCACCCCTGTGGGAGATCATGGCACCTTCAGCCCGCCGTCATTCTCACCACCTACGGGGGATGACACCACAGCAGTGACCGACGCGACGGTCGTTCCGTTTGACGTAGTGGACTCGGTTAATAATAGTGCAGCTTTGGGAATAGTGGCAAGTAATGGTGGGGGTGCTGAGATACCTGGGGACGATCCAGAGCTGATGGTCACATTCCAAGAGTACCGGTGATGAAAACTTTTCTTCTTCCGCACACTCGCTGAATAAGCGGCTCTCATTGCTTGTGTAGCATCGCTAGTATTGCTTGCGAGACTTGATGATGAACTACGCGTAGCAAGAGCGTAAGACGAGCCTACGGATGGCACAGGAGACGCAGGGGGCGAAAGGGATGGGAATACAACCGGGTGTTCGACGTGAACTTCAGAACCAAAATCCGAAGACGATGAGGAATCCGAAGGCGGATATGCAGAATGCCACTCGCCGGAGGTAGGAGGCTCATCAGCTGTAAGAACAAATGCGGGGAGAGTGAGAGGGAAAGAAGTGAGGAAATCTTCGGGAGGGCGAAGGCATGGTATGACTACAGGAGGATATGGAGGATCTTCTGCATCTGGGGAGGATAGGACTTCTCTGCGGGCCACCCACATGGCTAAATTTGTAGTGCATTGACAAGCGAATATCTCCATTTCTGAGACAGCAGACATATCAGACACGTAAAAGGGCAGTAATAGAATGCAAATACCAGGAACAGCTTGTGCGACAAGGTCCATGAGTGGCTTGGCGTATGAACCTATAAAGAATATCTGTCCTCGGACCTGGTCCAGCGGGGATTCGGAAGGCGTGACAGATGGCGGTAAACTCCAACGCTTCTCTAGCGATGCTTGATAGGTCCATTCAGCCATGAGGGCATCTGCCCAGTAATGCGAGACGCCGGGCGGCCGACTCTACACCGCACGCAAATTAGAATGATGTAGAATATAGATGACGAAAAAGAACGAACAGGATTGCTGATGTCTGCACACTTTATTATTGCCTGGCAAAGCAGTAATTGGCGCCGATCCAAAGAATATTCTTTACCGTCCACAAGCGATTGAAAATCTCTCATGAATTGATAATGGACACTCATATCCGTAGCCAGTACAATACCAGCAAGCATTTTCCGGAAACCAGAGTCTGGTCGATCCAAGAGTTTCCCAAGGCCATGGTGTCGCATTGCTTGTATGAGGAGGGCACAGTGCATCTGTTCAAGAGCTGACTTGTTATCATACACATCAGATAAGGGCGCTTTCGCATTTTTCTGCGAATGGATGTCAGGTGGTGTTTTTGCAAGCTGCTGTGTAGATCATACCATGAACATATTCGTCAATCCGGGATGACCCACATCATGTCCAATGGCAGCAATAAACAGAGCAAAAAGACATGTGTTGTTGAGATCGAATACGAGACGTCCTTCCCTTCCCAGTTTGTTTGGTCTCCATGTGCAGTCGTCACTATCCAACAATATAGACACAGGAGGTACGACACCTGCCGCACACAGGAAGGCCTGGGAGGCCTGCATGACATCTACAGCATGCTGAAAATTATGATAACTGTTATGTCCACAGTACAGGGGCTGCATATGTTTCAAGAACACGGAGATATCATCTGTCTGAGTGATAAGAAACGTCGTCACAGACACAAAATAAGACTGACCGAGGGAGACACCTATATCCTCTCGCATGAACTCAATTCGGAACAGGCTTTCAAACAAAATTTGTGCGCAGAAGAGGACTTCCTCCTCAGGTAGGTTCTGCGGTTCGAAATGCCAACTATCAAGAGACTTGATGAGGTGCGCTCGCGTATGAGCAGGTATCACGATTGGAGAGCTGATGAAGGGATCGGTTAAATGACTTAAATGTGACAGAAAAGGACATTACATGTCATGTACATGGTGACTGACGGTAGTCTGGGTGTGGTTGTACATATCGCTAAGTAGTTCGGCATAGCTATTATCAAACAGTAGTAAGAACCTCTCCGATCAAAAATATATGAAAATAAGGCTTACCGAGTCTCTCCTTGTTCATCTTCTTCCCATCCACCCCACCCATGACCTAAGCCTTGGTTTTCGAGTGCAAGCGCCAAGCCGCCGACGTCGACGCTTCTTCGGCGCCCATGACAATATTCTTCGTTATCAAGCATGAACTAGCTGAACTTGATGGCGATGGCGGAAAACGAGAAGTAGATAAAAAGTTAAGGAGGTGGCCAGTGATTTATGTTGCTGACAGACTACCAATAGCTCGGATTGCTTCGCTCGCGTGGTCGTGGTTGTTTTGACAGATCTCGTGGCCATCGGGTCTCGTGGTTCTCGCGTGGCGGATTTTTTAATTCTCCGCCACATTTTCGGTCCGATTTCCCGAACATGCCCTTGTTGTTATTCGAGTCCTTGTTCAAGGAAAAACTATAAGCCCCTCTTTCGTTCCTGCCACCACAGACGCTTAACCGCATTCTCTTGTGTTTGAGGTCATAGCACGATTTTTTACACCCGCAAGGACTTGTTCCTAGAACGGGAAACCACACAGAGACCGTGACACGATGACAAAGACTCCTGGGAGTTCGTGAAACACAAGAGAGTGAACACGCCTAGGACTCTGACTTTAGGGTAATCCCTGACATCGATCTCAAAAGAGCGCCTGCTTCTCTCGAAGCAGCCAGCATGAATAAGAACTGCGCCCGTGCTCGATGCTAGGCCAGAGGGCATCAAGGTGTGGGGATAATTTTATGTGCGCGTCTGTCTACAACTAAACAGTTGCTTTATTAGCAGTCAATGCCTGTGACTTTCAGTCCTTTTTGTCTGCGTGTCAGGCGACAATTTGACCATTACTTGCAAGAAGTCAGTCAGTGGGACATTTACGGCATTGGTTAAAAACACAGGATTATCACCGACAGCGGAGGAAATGGGCCAAAGTGCTTAGTATTCCGATAGCTCTATGAAATTCGCAACTTGAATAAATAACGGATCGCCCAGATCGCCCAGATCGCCCGATGATCGCTTCACTCACCGTCAGTGTCAGAAATAATTATCCTGTTTCAACCTTGGTCTCGTAATTTTCTGAACTGTAACCCATCGACTCGCCTTGGTCCGTATTCCAGCAGCATATCATCACCCTCTTTATTCCTCATAAATCACCACCGAAGGTATGTCTCTTCGTCCGTTTCACAAATAGCTTTTTTTTGAGCAACTTCAGGCGACCTTGTGCCCCCCCCCCTATTTTTTTGAATGTCATATATGAGCTGTGAGGTATTATTGCCATTTTCTTGGCTGGCCTAGACTGACATTGCCCGTCGCATTCCCGGCTACCTGCCTTTAACAGCGGATCGTATCTTGATTATTATCGTGAGTGTTGCAAGGCACTGAATCACCAGCAATCGGGCGCATGCCATTGACATCTATGGGCCGCTAGTTCTGCGCCACTGTTCACACGACACGACTTACCGTAAAGTCGTGCTGATAATTAAGGCATGCAAGGTAACTTGTTGAGTTGCCGAAGCTTATCGGGCAGTGACCACAACGCCCAACAGCTCCTCTTTCTTGTCCTCTCTAGCCGCGTCATAAGTCCTTGCATCTGTGGGGTAGGTAGACACCCTCCCCGTATTACAGTTTAACTTGTCTGTAACTGACTTCAATGCATTTTAGGTGTGCTTCCGCACCTTTTAGAAGCATTGCGACGTCCCGTCCTTTCTCCCTCGCCACAAACCCATTTCGCGCCTTCTGCTGTCGTTATCGAAATCACGGAGCGCGTGTTGTATTCTGTTTCAGTGCCACCCCAGATCTTCACGGGTCAATGAGGATGTATGACCTGTCAACCATCTTCGAACGCACTCAATCGAAACAATGCAGGGTCTGTCTGTCTAGAATTCAAGACAGCGGCAAGCGGCGATACCATTCCATTGAACCTTAACAGATCGCTGAATGACTTGGCATCAGATGCTTGGTGCACAACTTTGAAGACTCACTGGAATCACTTCTACCATTGAGTTAGTCTAAGCTTACGCCCCACGTTGTAGAACACGCCGGCTTCGGACCTTCACGCGGGTTAATCTTATTCGTCGTCCCCGTGGGGCGTAGCCCTATGTCAACAGTCAGTTCATGTTGTACTGTATCATGTGCTAGTCAATGCTAATAACAATATTAATAAACAATGTTCGTGGGAGCACTATGATGTCAGTCGGGCCTTTGGTCGACCTGTCAAAAAAGAGGGTTCAACATCCTCAAACAAATCATTCTAAATCACATCCACCTATCTACCCCAGGTTCTAGATGATTCGGAGTGCACCGCCTTAGACCGCGTTGATGCTTCCGAGTCAAACGTTTGTGAATAAGTAGTCAGGGATAGATAGTAAAGTCCGTGTGCTTCTCTACTATCATGATTGGCGCTCGGATCATTCCTTCTCTGAGATACAATTGCAATACTCTGCTGGATAATACATGGACTCATATCTTCGTACACCCACATGTTACAGACTTTATGAGTACTTTGGCGCTTGTGCCATACCAAAACAGTTACCAATATCAATGTTCTCACGAGCGCGTCGTGCCGTACACACTGCACGGAACACCAAACGACCTCGCGCTCACAGGGGAGACACGACGGGGACATATGATCAACAACACGACAAGCATACATACATGCATTATATTTATAATTTCAATTTTATCAGCTATGAATGAAATTAATCTTACATCGCCTCATTGTCGGTTCATAACTGCGGGATATGGTCTAGACCGTCATCTGGAATTGAGGGCGCTTCAGATGCGTTCTTATGTGGTTCGACATATATACACATATGAGATTGAAGCTTAAGGACCCTGCAAGTCTTCTTCATGGATCGGTGTTCTGAAATATGGTACGAATCGCCACACGGCGGCGAGAACGATTAGAGGATCGGGTTTGACTGGGGAAGCGAACTAGACTGCAGCCACTGGCAGGAAGTTGTATGAATGACAGGTACTTACGGTACGGTGGCGGAGATACGATCGATAAGGTGACGTGAAGCGGTACGTGCTCCGGCGGCATGGAGGTTATGCAGAACTTCGAATGCAAGATTGGACTTGTGATATGTCTGACGTGTGATTCGACAATGAAATGAAGACGGGCACAGAGAGGGTTGTTAGCTCAAAGTTACGGTATGCGATCTCATGAAAGATCGGGATGTGGACATTGCAGCAAGATGAACAATATGAGTATCATAGGTATCATATGATTTTGCAGAGTATATTACATGCGTTCCAACCTGCCAGAAATTTAATTTGAGTTCTGTCCGTGAGCGAAGAACGACCCAAGACAATAAGAATGATCAAGAAAAAGAAAATGCAACAGTAAACGACGTGATGAGCAAAGTAAAACAAGCAGGGATGAATCACTCCAGCAACCCTCAAATGCGATAGATCGGCAATCGACAGTGGTAGCAACAGTGATTGAAAACGTTACCCAAGACTTGAGCGCTACGAGCTCGTCCGTCCTTTGATTAATCGTCATGGTAATGCAACGTGGGTGTACTTTATATCATGAATGGTGCTTGTAGATTGGCGGGAATCGACCAACGTCGTGCCATAGATGAGAGTGACGGAAGGTTATCAGTGGAAGAACCGCAGCTGCCAGAGCCATGGAGTGTATATGTGCCAGAATACTGCAAGCAATTAGTAAACGATGATTGATATTAGCTAAAAGCATACCTCTGAGGCAGACATATCCAGGGGCGTTCTTCGCGACGAAGTGGAAGACAGTGAAGGGGAGTGGGGATGGGAATTATATGACCTGAGTGATGGCAATGTATACGAATGACACGACGGGTCGTTGGTGGCCCAGCTATTATGTGAGACCGGGGGGTAGGAGAGGTCGGAGTCGTCACCCTCCGCCCACCTCGTGTTTTCGTCTGGGCCAGGTTCTGGGACCTCTATGAGAGTCTGAAGGTGTGAAGGTGCTTGTTCCTCGAGTTCCTCGTCAGAGTCGCGGTATCCAACGTCGAGTTGAAACTCGAAGACCTGAGGTTCTTCGTCCAACGGGCCTGCATCCTCCCCCATCCAGGTACTCATTGCCTGACCACCACCCTCATGCATTGAGAACGGATTGAGCCGAAATACACCCATCATTTTGCGCATTGCCTTGCTTGCTTGGGTCGCGCGCAAGGGCACTTCTGTTGGGGGAGCTAATGAGGTGCTGTCCTGCGCAGCTGGGACAGCGGTAGCAAATTCCATGACAAAGCAATCGGCGCTTGAAACCTCATCTTGTTCGAGCTTGACTGGAGGTGATCTGGACGATGAAGCTCTAGAAGAAGTACGTGCAGAAGGAGATGTGCTAGTGACTGTAGGAGGTGGTAGTGAATGCGATGGAGTACTTCTGTCATCGTGGATAGTATAAAGAGTTGCACCCCATGAAGCATCGTCGAACTTGAAAGTGGAACCTGCCGATGGGGAGCGGTGTTGGAGTACTTGACGTTCAAAGGATGAAGATGACAATCCGGATGATAGGGATTGAGGAGATGTTGATTGTAAGTGACGCTGGGAGGGTTCTGTGTAAGCAGACTGTTGATAGCCACCGTGACCGGAACCGGGGTGGCGCAGATTGACTGGATAAGATGGAGAGGATGGTACAGGAGAGGAGGAAGGTACAACTTCATTAGACCAATTATTGAGCAAATTCACGTTCCAGGAAGAAGAAGTAGAAGAATAATCATGAGGGATTTCATTTTGTGATCTGGATTGGTAGTTCCAGTGAGCAGGAGCTAAGGAAATGGAGTCATGTATCTGGTAAGACTGTCTCTCGGTTTGTTGGTGAAAACGTCTGTCGGTAAGGATTGGATAATGATCCAAAGACATGAAGAGAGTTTATCTTAAGCGGAAGCGAAAGGGAGAATGAGATAGTTTGGAGGATGACAAGTGAATAGAATGATATAGTTGGTGAAAGGGTTTTGAAGAGTTAGGACGCGAATTTAACTTGAGAAGGGTGCTCTATAAGAACGAACGGAAAATGAAGTTTGAAAGAAGTTCAGAGAATGAGATCTTAGTATCCGACATTTGACATCTGATGTAAAGAACGGGAGGAGCGTATGCAGGGCGCCCAGATCTAAAATCTGGATCGAACTCGTTGCAGAGGCACGTCCGAATGGAAGTGTCTTGTGTGAAAAAATGTCAACACATTCTGGGCAACAAGCCCTCGCCGTGACGGAATTTCATGTTATAATAAACAAAAAAAATATCCGTCTCAATATTTCATTTTTATACACCGGAATCTTACCAATTGAATCATAAACCCGGAACTAGCGGTGAACTACTACCCAATAGGCTTGAAATCCCCGTTCGTTGTCGTATACTGCTCCTCACCGTTAAGTCGGTGTCCATAAAAGGAAGTCTTCGTATTGGGATCCACATACCACCAGCGTCTAAATCTAAAACTTCCAAATCCGATATGCTTCTCCGGTCTCCGATGTTTACCGAAACCGGTTATTACTCCTTGCTTTAAATTAGACGCCCAAACTTGCATTGATATCTATCATGTTATCATACCATCTCACTATCCTATCAAAACTTTACCATCTTTGTCATATTACCATCTAAATTGCTCATAATCCCACCTTTTGCACGTTTACGTCCTATCATGGACTAGAAAGGAAATCAGCACCCGCCTTTCTTTGCCACCACAAACAAAAGCGCTAGATTCAAATATAAACTATCTGACCTCGACCTCGGACCTCCTTCCCGGTGTATCTTTCTTATTCCCCAAATTCAATGATGGGGTTTTCAAGATCTGCGCTAGCTATGCTGTGTTCACCGCATCGCAAATTTAGACCGGATCGCGTGCCGCAGCCGAGAGATGCGCGTTCGTCAAAAGGCACAGCTTCCTATCCTCGATTCTGCCAAGCTCCTGCTCCTTGAAGCTGATTAGCACCATCGACGGAGTGTAAATGTTTCGTCCTTCATGGTACCGATACGGTTCAGCGACACTCCATATCCCCGATGTCACTCCCATCCCGTGTGAAACGACCTAGCATTTACTTGGAGTACGCCACCGCAGATCGCCTTTTGAATCAATCCCCTTCGGCTCGCGTCGTGGACTCTAGGGCAACCACTCGCATCGAATCGTAAATCCATCACCTCAACCGTGATCCCTTCCGTTGGCTATCACGAAATAACCGATCTTCGCCACCCGTATTCATAATTTTATATTATCACATCGTTATTACCAAGCATTGTCCTTGGTTCCATTATCGCCATAGTAAGTACTTGTATTGTCGGGATGTCGGAAGTTAACTGATGATCTTCGATCTTAGCTCTTCAGGTGCTAACCATGATCTGATAACAATCGCTTCCTTTTCATGCTGTAAACTTTTTTCTCTCGAACCATTTTATTCTCTATTATGTGATCTTGACATTGGAGCCGTCGTCGTACGAATACTCGTGTTTTGGCCGTAAGACCTAAGTGAATCGGTCATTAACACACAACGACTACAAAGAATGGATCATTCGAGAAAATGTCCTGTTTGCACGTTCCTGCTCCCCATGCTTTCAACCAATCATGTGCAGATCTGCCATGCATTGGGCACATGCCTTGATCTTCGGCATCAGCTGGCCATCCGTCGTAGTCGTGCCACTCCTACGTCATCGTTCATGGTTCAAGATTAGTACTCTCTCGCCCCCCTGTATCATATCCGGCGCGTTCACCGAGTCTTAGATACCCTGCCGTGATCCGCCGTGACACCGGTGCAACTTGTTTTTTTCTGTCATGCACACACTGATGTCTCCTTGTTCAGGTTCCTTGCCAAGCTCGGGCTTCCAACCACCGGTACCTTTTTTTCTGAACCCCTCTGTACAATCTAAATACCGGCCGACGCTATGGTGCCACACATGATTTCTGTCCATGTGGTCACTGTCCTCGTGCTCGGATCGGCGGTGCTGCAATGATGACCATGCCGCCGCAGCGCCCCGCATAGGTTCAGGGTTGAGGCTTTCAAAGCTCCAGCGGGCTGCGCATCGATCACCCTTGACCTCTTCCCATGATGTTATCTTACTCTCAAGGAATGAGGTATATGACATCAATGTTTGTTGCAGTTTTTTTTGACCGGAGAGATTACCAGGGGAGGCGACAGTAAACCGATCCGTGTGCTTCGCGTGTATTCACGTGTTACCCGTTTACCCTCTTGGCCGACCGCGGATATCATGGTCTCCCATGCGGCGGACCACAAGCGCTATTTACAGTTATGAATAGCGCTCAAACCTCGATACTTTATCTCCATACTCTATCTGGCGGGGATAGTCCACCGAAAAAGTCAACGATACAGACAAATAAGAATCCTCGTCCCGTGGAGCACGACATGAAATCCTGCAGAGTGGTATTGATCTCTTACCGGATATTCTCCCGTCAATCATAATCTTCAACATGGTTCGACTGCCGTAAAATACGATTCCTATGCCGATCACGATCTCTCATATCCTTGGTGTTTGACAGTTACATACGGTCTCAAAAAGGAGGTTTCCTTACCTTGACGGATGTCCCTATCTGAACAAATCTGTACTCTATCCCCACCCGCCTTATTCGGCGCGAAGGTACCTGAAAGTCGGCGGCGATGCTCAACGTTGGTTCAAAATGATCTGCGTTGACCACATTAAGAACGCTGAATCCCCTCGAGGCGCCCGCGGACCAGGCTGTGTGTGATTCGCTACCTCACTCAGTTGCCGATGATGTTCTTCCCCCTTGTTATCCGCATCGCAGATTGATATCGTTGTCCTTGTTTCGTCACCTCCGGGGGAGTTTCAGGAGGCCTCAGGAGACCTGTGGGTACCTGATGGCATTCAGATCCGCGGATCATCTTTTGGGACTGCTCTGCTGACCTTTGCTCCCAAGTTACGCTGCGAAAAAAATAAAACGACAAAAAAAAGTTTCAGCTTCATTCAACGGGAAGCTTTGGATTAACAAACGTGTCTGAGATGTATTTCATCAGCCCCGACGGCGAATAGAATATTCACTCACGCCGATGCCGGTTATGCTCCGATACATTGTACTTTAAGACGTTAGCTGGTCATAATAATATTCTCCCACCGTTTGTTACGCATACGGATCATGACTGCCACACGAGATGAGGCTTAGCACCGACTATCTATTAACTTGATCTTTGGGTACGCCGTTCAGCGCGTTATGAACTCTGCTTAAATTTTCAACCGGGAGGGGAGGATCGAAAGCTGCCTTCTGTTATGTTGTGTTATTGTGTGGAAGTGGACAGTCCGCTTTGAGCGGTTTGTACGTGCATCATGATGGCTTCCAAATACTAGTACATACAGCCTTCCAAAGCTCTAGGAAAGCACAGGAACGTTGCGAGACTAGTGCCTAACGTTTGTGAGTAAGGAAGCAGCCCAGAGGCGTCCTGATTTTCTCGCGTCCTCATCGTGGCGCCTTTAGTTCGAGACTGTAAGACGCCGTGCGCATAAGCTGACAGGCTTTCAAAGAATACAAGCGGCTGTACCTGTGGTTACACATCAACATCTGAGCGTCTCGTTCTTGAGCCTCACGACCGCTTCGGTGGGCGTTAATTTGAGTTTGAGTTGAGTTTTGAGGCATCGCAAATGTTTAATGTACCTAAGGTTGTATATCCGACGCTGGCGTTCACTCCGAGCTTGTCGCTGCGCAAGAAATATTGAGCCTCGGGACGCTCGCTATGCAACTAGAGGGTTCATTTTTAACGCGTTGACACGCCGTTACTCTTGGAAGCTTGATTTTTTGACCTCGAACAGAACTTGGCAACCAGGTGATCACTAGGTCCACGATAAAACTGATGTTCAACGAGGATGGTCGTCGATATCAAAGATAATGATAAGCGCTAAGCATCCGCGGATAACGAAGAACGCATTCAACGTTGCAGCGCGTAAGTAAAGTTGTTGTTCGGATATACACCCTTGCCTCTGTCCCAGATATTGGTCAGCTCAGCCTAGACTCCGCTGCTAGATGATCGCAACTCACATCACGGGTGCCATGCAGGTGCGTTTGTACAGCTGTGCAGAATTAACACCTGGAATCTGGATGCACATGCGGCGATGACGTCAAACTTCAAGATAATGAGTTCGCCGTGACCTTGCGACATCACCGAATACGTTTGTACAGCTGAGCTGGTTTAGCTACTGGGTGCATATGGGATGATCGATGATGCATGACGTCTCACTTCAAGATAAATTCACTGTGACTTTGCGATGTCACCGGGACATGTACGCTGTTCGGTTACGTCATAACGTCTTACCACAATTTGCGCGTCCAATGATTCGTCGAAACCCCGTCCGACGTGGGTGGGTCCGTCAGCATTACATTTTCTAGCGTGACTTGAATACCAGCGTGGGGTCCCTGTTTAGATGTAAAACGAGCAGTTCAACGACCTAGTGTGGGCTGTGGTAGCCACGAGGTCGTTTCATTTTGAAGTTGCGTGCAGTACACGTCACATCTGGGAGATGATCCCGACTGAAGGTTTCTGAGGACCCGAATGGCCGCCGCAGCGGTGAAAAAAGTCGCTTAAGCCCAGATTGTTGTTTTCTGGTTTTCGGGCCTGGCTGTGGCTGTGGAGTGCCGTGGCTGTGAGTGCTGTGGCTACGGACTGCTCGGCCGTGAGTCGTGACTCCATGTCTGACATGAACATCCAGAACACCGTCCCAGACTTTGAATGAAAGCTTGAACTCACATTCCTCGTAGCACTTCCATTGACAGCCGCTTTTACCCCCCCCTGACAGGCTTTTTAATGCGTCAAAAAAGAAAGGAGAGCACGATCGCGATCATCACCCATTCGTTGCCCCAAACCTAGGATTATTTGCATCGGCGACGTTTACAAAGCTTTCACCTTTCCTAAAAACCTCACAAGCTCCCGTACCACCATCTCTGGCGCTTCTTGTTGTACCCAATGGCCTGCCCCCTCGATCAAAACGAAATCCTCATCCTGCATGCCTCCCGCGCCGCTACACATCACTTCTCGCATCTTCCTCACAGCCCCTGGAGTTTGATACACTCCCCAATCCTTGGCTCCTGATATAAACGCCGCAGGCACCTCCACTCGTCGCCCAGCTAGAGCACGTAGTTGAGCTATCCGCTCAGGGGGCGGAGGCGAGAGTCCGCTACGATAATGATTAAGCGCACCCTGGAAGCCAGTGCGGCCGAATTCAGCAGCGTATACTCCCCCAGAGACTTCGTCACCTCTGGGCCATGTAATTCGGGCGTCCATGCGAACATGACGAGCAATGACGTCTGGCATGCTTTCGTGCAGCGGCACTGACGTAGTATTCTGGGAGAGTAGCAAGGTCCATTGCCAGCTCACTGATGCTGGGCGAAGGTGATAATGCAGAAGGTAGGGGGTGTGGATCATTTCCATCCCAATTGCCACTCTTCATGTAGATATAGCCGCCGAGAAAATCGTACAGAGCCTTTCCCCCTTGACCAAGCATGTCCGCATTGGCAGAAAGAGTAGAAAAGTATGCCGTATAGTGCTTGCGTGGAGGTTGGAGCGCAGCAAGCGCAGTGGCAATGTCAGTACCCAAAGAAACCCGTTCCTTCGCTTTATCATCTCCACCTTCGCTACTCGCTTGAGACAAGGGTGGACCAACGCCCCCAAAGGGTGCGCTCATGAACACGACTGATGCAAATAGTTCCGGATGCGCGACAACGCAGTGTCCCGCAAGACGAGACCCAAAGTCATGCCCTACGAGCATCGCAACGGATGAATATCCGAGCGCTCGTACAAGGGAACAAACGTCATCTACGATATTGAGCATATGATACGAGGAAAGCGCATCTTCGTATTGCACTTGGCTGGCACTTCCGAATCTTGTCAGCGTTGTTCGCCCATAACCACGCAAGTCAGGGGCGACAACATGATAACCTTGATGAGCGTTGGCGATAGGCACCAAGACTTTGCGCCATGAGTAAGCAAGTTCTGGAAAGCCGTGGAGAAGGAGGATCAAGTGGCAGGGTGTGCTCGATTGATTGCTTGTATCTGGAAACGCTTCCAGGATATGGACGTTCAGACCATCGCGGTCACTCAAGGTGATGTACCGAGACGTAATTTGAGGAGGGAGATCAGGTAAGTCGACTGGCGTTAGTGTTGTGTTCATGACATTTGATTTGAGTATTTCTGCCCAGGGAACCCTTTACCAGTCAGTTACAGGGTTTAGTAAATGGAAAGGTACAAGCTCCAATGACACCTCGTTGATAAGATTGGACAGTACCCTAGAGCCTTAGTAGGTGCATCCAAGTCTTGATAAGTCGATATCCAGCAGACACGCTATACTCACCTGCAGAACGGACTCGGGTTGTTGCACTGGCGTGGCAATATAGAACTTGATATATGATTAGCCTGGAAGAAGGGACGTATTCTTATTCTGCTGCGGAGCAAAAACACCTGATGTTCCCACGTACCTGATCTAATTAGACGTGACAGCGAGGTTTGACGGACGGGTCTAAATCGACGTGTTTTTAGTTGTTACCAGCCAAATGAATAAATACTGGATACCAAGCGCCCTTACAGTTCTTGAAAGAAATACTAAAGACGAAGTCTCAGCGTCCGAGAGAGAACTGCTATGACATTAACAAGACCTAAAGACGAAGTCTAAAGGTGAAATACAGTAAGACAAGGACGGCGGGGAGGAAAGACGTGATACATACCTCAGCGTCCGAGAGAGAACTGCTGTCAGAGGTATGAACGTACACAGAAGACGAGCTTATAAGGTAAATTACGTAAAGAGTCCGTGATGACGAATGATGACGAATCTAAGTGTCGACGTTGTACTCTCAACACACCCCCTCAATGAGACACCAAGGCGAGACCTGAACGATGCTGAACCTTTTGTGAACACATCCGCGGTGTTCTTATGGGTAGAGAGCCAGATGGGGAGAAATGTGCCTTCTTCGACGTGGCGCTGAATGAAATGGTATCGCAAATCGATGTGCTTTGTTCGGATGTGATTGGCGGCCTCTTTCGAGAGTGCGATGGCTCCTGCGTTGTCGGCGAAAAGTTGTAAGGGTAATGTGAGTGGGACACTGATACAACCGAAAAACGACTGGAGCCAGAGTCCATCTTGTATCGCTGCTGTTAAGGCCATGTACTCTGCCTCTGTGGACGAAAGCACATGAGTCATTTGCTTTTTCGTAGAGTGTGATATAGGGCCACTGTTGTAGAACCAGACATAGCCTGAAACTGAGATGCGGTCTTCGGGATACAAAGCCCAGTCAGAGTCACTGAACCTGTGGAGGGTGGCATTCACACCGACACCCCCATAATGGATGTGCAGCCCACAGTGCCTGAGAGGTAACACAAGACATGTTTCGCAGCTGTGTAGTGGCAGGGTTTCGGCAATCCATTGTTCCGAGTGAGGCGCATCACAGTGTGAGCGATATCTGGACGAGTGTACATGGTGAGGTACAGGAGTTCACCAACAATCTTACAGTATTCAGTTTCTAGGTTGTCAACATGTGGATGCAAGTCAGTCGGGCGTCCGAACGGGAAGTTTGGATCCATTGGCAGTGCGACAGGGTTACAGTGAGACATCCCATGTTCTTGTAGAAGGTAGATGATGTAGTCCTCCTGGTGCATCCACAGCTTGTGCGTTTGATGGTCACGAATGAATTGAATGCTGAGATATTTTGTGATGGGCCCAAGATCAGTGATTCCGAATCATTCCACAATTTTCAACTTTGTCTGGTTGAGAAAAGTGCGATTGTTCGCACCTGCCAGTCCATCATTCACATGCCAGGCGATGATGCAGATGATTCTCACCCCCTCGCCATTGATATGGTCGAAAATGAATACTGCATAGTTGGCGTCACAACAGATGAACCCTAGACTGATGAGCACCGCTCTAAGAAGCTCATACCAGTCATATGTGGCCTGCTTTAGGCCATAGAGGGAGGACAGTAAGAGCCCATTCAGCAACCGACATTTGCCCATGTTTGATACAAATGAACAAAATGTGACGAGAATGGCATTGAAGCCGATGTGATGGAGTTTTAATGGTCAGCCTATGATAAGTGCATGTATCTCTGTCATATGATAAGGAGCTATATAGCTATGGATCCAAGACTCACACACCCACTGTTTGCTAACCCTTCTAACCCTTTTTTTCTACAGAGACCTCTCATGACCCCACCAGTTCAACCTGCAGATCAGACTCACCCCCACCAGGCTGATTTAACGTGACAAGCTGCAGTTCACCAATGTATTCTGCGCTATGTAGCGCTTCTACTCAATATACTGCTTGCTGCCTCAGTGCAATTCCTCCTGCTGCAGATTCAAGATGTCAGTGGCCCTGAGCCCTACCATACATCAGCCCTGACAGGGCAAGAATGGGTTATGGAATTGATTGTAGGGCATCCAGAACGCACCCGCTGTGAGCTTGGCGTCAATGTCCACGTCTTTGCAAGCTTAGTTGATGACCTTCATGGCCTCGGTCACACTGATTCACGCTACGTTTCAGCTGGAAGAACAGCTAGCCATTTTTCTGTACACCTGTGTGACAGGATTGACTGTTAGACATGTTGCAGAACGATTCCAGTGCTCGAATGCTACTATTTCTAAGTTCGTGATTTCGTATATGTCTCACACTTCAGCTTATTCCATCCCATAGATATTTCCGGAAGATGCTAGATATATTTGCCTCCCACCCCTTCTACACCACTCATGTTCACCTTCCTCCTGCTGATGCACCTGTCGCCCGCGCAATTCGTGACAGTCAAAAACGATGGCCATACTTCCAGGATGCTATCAGGAGCCATCGATGGTAGCCACATTCATGCATTCCCTCCCTCAGCCACCCATCACCTGTACTACAACCGAAAAGGATTTGTCTCTCAAAATTGTCTCTTTGTTTGCGACTTCGACCTCAATTTTATGTTTGCACTAACTGGATGGGAGGGATCTGCGACGGATGCACGGCTCTGGGATCAAGCTCACATTGATGGTTTAAAAATTCCACCAGGAAAGTGTCTCCTTGCAGACCTAGGCTTTCCCTTGTGCCGACAACTGTTGGTCCCTTATCGTGGTGTCCATTACCACCTTGCTGAATGGGGTTGTGCTTCTGTCAGGTAAGACTTACAGCTCTCTTTTGCAGTCCGGCTCATCCAATAATGTTTTAGGCCTCTCAACAAGGAAGAACTATTTAATCTTCATCATGTGTCTGCTCGTAACATCATTGAACATATTTTTGGTGTGGTGAAGCGGCGCTTTCGCATACTCTTAGTATCCCCAGAATACAAAATCACCATTCAAGCTCGCATTCCTACAGTGCTCTGCGCTCTTCATAACTACATATGCGCCCATGACCCAAATGAAGGGCCTCTGCCTCAGAGAGCCATCTTCAATGACAACCCCGCCATTCAAGTACAACCAGATGACACGCGTGATGATGATCAATCCAGGTCATAATTCAATCGCCGATGATGCAGATGCAAATGCATTTCGTGATCGCATGGCCACGGAGATGTGGGGAGACTATCAGAGGATTTTACAGGAGCGCGATTTAGAAGACAGTTTTTCATCAGTTGGACATAGACAAAGAACCGGAGGAGGAGGAAGACATAGATGAGTACTATGGGAGCGAGGATGATGCTGACAATGATCTTTAATTTCACAATGTACTCTAGTGTACATTGTGCTACAACAAAAACAAAGATGATGTGCTGCATATAAACATGCTGATGAAAATGAAGGAAAAGTGCAATGAGCAACAGAAATTACAGCGCGCCAAAGTCCCCCCTGAGAGCCTGATGGATAACAGATTGTAAGTAAGGCAGGCGATTCTCAGGCCTACTGGACACATAAGTGGTGCATGTCGATGGGCTCCTTCCAAAGACAATCATGAGTGTGACCTTGTCCTCTGGTGTGATTTCTTCATCATCTTGCATTATGGCCAAAGCCTGTGATCTCTCATCTGCCACCTGACTTTCATCCGTGTTGGTCATCGACGTTGACAGACTGTCTGTCAGGTGGTTTATGGCACTTTGAAGGTACATAAACGCCTGCAGTATTGCCTAGCCTTGGAATTGCATTGACTAGCAACATGTGACATGGTGCTGCCACCATGTGCCAAAAGCTTCGGCTTCTTCTCAGAGCTGGCGGAATCTATGTGCGACATAGGAGGATTGGGTGGTGTTACCAGAGAAGAGCATGTCAGAGTGCGAACATTTTCCGGTGCTGGAGGCTGATACTGAAGACAGGGGAAGGAGGCATGTTCATGGAACTGCTGCTGACAATTCCAATGTTAGCGGATGGGAGGGCAGACATGACCATATCCCATCCAAAGCCATCTGCATGTGCTGGGCTAACAGGTATGTTGTGAGGAGGGGGCACACAAATAGCAAGACCAATAGCATTGCTGCCCACCTCAGTACTAGCAGTGCTAGGTGCTGATTGACTGGCCATGATGCTGGCAGATGTGACAACTGCTGGTGACTGTGCAGCTAATGGAGCCAGGTTATAGGCAGCAGCGCACATGGCGCCACTCCCATTCGGCAGGATCTCCTCCATCTTGGGGAAGAATTTCCATCTGGAGTTCCTGAATGATCTCATTGCCTAAAAACAGGTAAGTAGCCAGAAACCAAAGTGATACGTGTACACACCTTGTTGCTGTTGGACTCGAGGAACTGAATCCACTGAGTTTCTGCTGCTCCCCCCACAATGTTCACGCCGGAACTCGTTATCCCAGTGGCATCCAGATCTGTTGTGATATCTGTTAATGGTGCTGTGGATATTTTTGAGCTATATAATAGGATCGTGATTAGTGATGGTGAGCGCTGATCTGAGTATGACACACACATATTGCCATTTACCCTTGCAATGTCCCCCTGTCTTGGTTGGGCCATGTGTCGTAAACTGTGTGATCACTCTTGCAGCCTGGTTGAAGACATTGTTCTTGAATCCTCCTTCTGCGACCTTTGCTTTTTCAGAGATCAAATGATCCAGGAAAGCAAAGATCTCATTATCATTCCATTGAGCGTTGGGTGGCCTCTCTGAGGCCATTGGTGAAGTAATACAGAAAAGTTTAAACTGGGTACAGATTATGATGGCAGATACAGTTGTGAAGATGTGTTGTCGCTGCTGTTGACTGATTTTGTTAAGACCGTACTCAAGTAGTATCAGATCCGAAGGGCTTCGGCCTCAGCTCGTGCGCTGTGCCCCTTTCCCGAGTCTTGCCCCTTATTTCAGAGAGCTAAAGTATCGCGTCTAGTTGAAACGGATAAGTATTGCAATGGATCCGTTAAGACTTCCGGATATCGAACGTATAGAGTAACGGCCAATCCGGATCGGATCCGGACTAGAAAACTAACGGGTGAGGACTGTCCGAAGACAGAGGCGGATATGTAGACTATAGGAATCTATCCTAAGTCTCGGAGTAGACAAGAGTAGCATACTCAAGTCCGGATGGATAACGGAGGGACTCAGAGTCCAGACGGAATGAGTGCAATCTAAGATGATATTCGAACTGATCTACTACAGCGCATATACAAAGGTTTATATACTATGGATAGCTAACGGAATGATCAATAAGCAAAGGTGCGAGGCTATGTATGAAAGTATAAGCAAAGTCTAAGTGGAGCGTATTGGTAAGTTGGATGGATCACGAATCATGAACCGGGAATGAAGTACAAGTAAAAGCGGATTCGTAAGTGTAGCGGATCAGTAAGCATAGCGGATCAGTAAGCATAGCGGATCAGTAAGCATAGCGGATCAGTAAGCATAGCGGATCAGTAAGCAAAGCGGAAGTAAAGGATAACTGGTATACCGGTGTACAGGAATACCGAAAGGAGATGAACGATAGTTAGAGTTATATGAACAGGAAATGAAATAAGAATCAAAGCGGATCTGTGGACCGGACGATGGATATGTTCATCGGATCTGGATCGGATCTGAGATCCAGATCATCGGATCTGTAACCGGATATATGGTATATGACAGATTTGACGCTTAGGAGTAGAAAGACTGGTCATAGTCAGAAGGAGAGATTATTTAAACTCCATCACATCGGCTTCAATGCCGTTCATCATCACATTTTGTTCATTTGTATCAAACATGGGCAAATGTCGGTTGCTGAACGGGCTCTAAGTGTGCAACCAGATGTTGCTCATTGGATCGAGTCGCTCAAAACCTGGAGGCTGACGCATGAAGATGTCTTCTTGCAGTTTCCCCCACAGGAATGCTCTCCTGGTGTCGAAGCAGTCAAGTTCCCAGTCGTTGGCTGCAACGTAAGCCAATAAGATGCGGATGGATGTAGATTTTGCCACTAGTGCAAACATCTTCCCAAAGTTGACTCCCAGAATTTGAGAGAAACCTTGCGCCACAAGTCTCACCTTGAATACTGGTCC